>NC_056620.1:7572434-7892434 GCF_018340385.1 Cyprinus carpio
TTTTTTTTTATGGGATTTTGGGAGTCTTCTCCTCCCATTTAATTTCTACCAGTGATAATTTCCTTCCCGCAGTACTACCTGCGCACATATTCATAGCATCACTGGGCTGTAGGTTGGCAAATTGAGGGGACACATTTGTTGAAATTTTACCAGAAGTGAATGTAACAAACATCTAAAATACGCCCAGTGGGATTTTATTATCATTATTATTTTTTTTTATAGAAAGATTAAAAATACAGGAGAAATACAGGAAAATATTTAAATGGGATGATAGCGAGATAGAATGGTAAAATATGGGAGAATCCCAGGAAAAACATGAGGGTTGACAGGTATGGCGTGTTTGATCAGGGTTGGAGCTGAACTCTGCAGGAAGGTAGATCTCCAGGAACAGGGTTGGGCATCCCTGGTGTAGGACGTAGGTGTTGCGTAAGCTCTGGTGAGAATATGCTAGTCTTGTGAGAACCAAGTTTTTTTCAAGTAAATGAAAACCAGTCTCCTCTTGGCTTATATCGAAATCCTGCAACATTTTTCGTCATAAATCCTTGCTTTGTACTTCTTTTTTTTTTTTGCTCTCTCCCCTGTGCTTCCATTTCAGTAATTTTCATTTTTGGGTGAACTATCCCTTCAAACTATACCCAACATAAATGTTCTGTACCACTCAGCATCCTTCCTGAGCATTCCACCATCTGCTGTCTTAACCTGTGCTATTAAATTATTATAACCATCAGCATACTTAGAATTTCATTAACCGATTACCCTTTTGGCTCAGCTTAACTATACACTGTAAACATACTACTCAGGATCTCAGGACTCCACCAGCCGGCTTGCTTATCCTATACCCTATATAAATGTTCAAATATAACATTTAGCATACTAGCTTAGCATTCAACTAGCTCATTAGCCTGCTAGCCTATACAAATGTCCAGTTATGATTTTATGCATACTACATACAGTCAGGTCCATATATACAGTATTTGAAAATAGGCACAATTTTTATTATTTTACCTGCTGACCAAAATATATTGAAGTTGCAGTTATATAAATACAGGCTTAAAGTGCACACTCTGATCTTTAATTTGAGAGTAGAGTAATTTTATTCACATCAAAATTGGAGGAAAGATAAAGGAATTACAGCTCTTTAATATATACCTCCCCCCTTTTTCAAGGGACCATAAGTAATTGGACAATTGAATCAAGAGCTGTTTCATGGACAGATGTGGGCTATTCCTTCGATATTTCTACATCAACTAAGCAGGTAAAAGTTCTGGAGTTGATTCTAAGTGTGCCATTTGCATTTGGAAGCTGTTGCTGTGAACCCACATTATGCAGTAAAAAATAATAATAATAAAAAAAAATCCATCAGAGATGTAGCAGGAATATTAGAAGTGGCCAAATCAACAGTATGATAGATTCTAAAAAACAACAACAACAATGCACTGGTGAGCTCAGCAACATAAAAAGGCCTAGATGTCCATGGAGGACAACAGTGGTGGATGATGTGGGTGTTCTGTGGGTGGTATAGATGGTAAATTTAACAATGTCAAGATATTTGGAGAAGTGTTTAAAGGTGTTATGGATGTAGATGTCAAAGTTTACAATCAAGAGAAGACTATAGAGAGCAAATAAAGAGGGCTCACCACAAGGTGCAAACAAGGCCTGATAAGACATTCATAAAATGCTAATTCCTACGCATTTTATGTTCGATTTTTGTTCAACCCCTTGCATTAAAGCTTAAAGTCTGCACTACAATTTCATCTTGCTTGTTTGATTTTAATTCTATTCTGGTGAAATACAGAGCTGAAATTATGACAATTGTGTCAGTGTCCAAATATATATGGACCTAACTGTATTTCTGTTTGATCTGGCATTATAAACAGATATCCTTAGGGTTCAAGGAGGACTTGATTTAATGGACAGATAACCTTATTGTTCAGAACCGGCTTTAACTGGCTAAAACTATAATGTGCTGTTTTTCAAAGAAAAACACATAAACATTTATTTATTATCTTTTATTATTATTATTATTATTATTATTTTTTTTTTTTTTTTTTTTTATTTTTATTATTATTTTTTAATAGTGTTTATTCTCACAGTTGATCACAGGTGATTCCTTTTGTCTTACACGGTGCTGTTAGCCCTGTATGTGTTACATCCTGTGAGAACACTTTCCCAGACTCTGCCTTGAGATGGCCATTTCATTCTACCTTACCGTGGTCTGAGAAAGAAAAATGACAAACCTGTGGGCATGACACATCAGCTTCATAGTACCATCTCAGGTTCCTTCGCAGAAAATAAATAAATAAATAATAAAATACATAACTTGGTACCTGAGTAGTTAAACTGTCAAATCAGGTTTTGGTACTGAAACCCCCTTGTGTACGACATGGAGGATGTTTTCAGATGTATGACTTTCACACCAAGAAGACTTTGCTTATATCTGTTTCTCAAGAAAAGTGACAGCCCAAAATGACATTTGTACACCTGTTAACTAAGGTCATTGTTCTGACAAATTTTATTTACATGCCCTAAAAATGTTTAGTTAATAAAAATGTACTTCATGTGTAATATAATGTAGTCAGATTAATTCTGTCATTTTATTTTATAGAAAGTGTTACCGAATACTGCAACATTGTTAGTTATGATCTGACCCATGAAATAACTTTTATTGGTGTTATATAATGTAGTCAGACTGACTGAATTAATCTGACTACATTATATAACACCAATAAATGTTATTTCATCAGATCATAACTAACAATGTTGCAGCATTCAGTAACACGTTCTATGAAGCCCGTATTTATAAAACATTATAAGGGTATTCTTAAGGCATTATTATGAATGCATAATGCATTATAAAAAAAAATAAAAAAACGTATAATATGTCATATCAACTCATGAATAATCATAACAACAATTATAATACATCATTATACTTACATATTTGTTTTATAAGTTTAAGAGTATGATTATTTATAACATACAATGAACACCATATTAAATCTACTTCATTTACAGTATAATGGACTGTCTCATATCTTGACATTGTTTATTTAAGATCTGCACAGTATCTGACTATAGCTTGTAAGTGGTTAGATGTTGGGTGTTATTTGAATGTTTCCTGTGGAGCTAATGTTAATTAACTGATGTGAGCTTAATACTCCAACTGAAAAAAATTCAATGTTTTATATGGTTACATTTTATTTTGATGGTCCCCTTAATCAATCGACTATAAGCAACTTTGTAAATACATGCCAACTAACACTTATTAGATTATTAGTTTGCTCAAGAATTGTAGAATCTAGTAGGGTATAAGTTGACGTACTTGCAAAAACACTTCAGTCAGTTTATCTGTTAGTTGACCGTCAAAATAAAGTGTTAGCATATATTTACAGTAGCAGACATACTAATACTCCAATGACCGCTAGTTGACATGTCATTGTAGAGTTACTTATAAACAGCTGTCTAAAGGGTACCATCAAAATAATCAAACTGATATTACAATAAAAATAGTTTACATTCATCTGATCTGATATCTGATCTTATGGCTGTTTGAGAGGAAAAAAAATGTTGTTGTTATTATTACTACTACCTATAAGTGGTCTTTGACCGCTTTAAGTAAAGTAGAATAAGAAAAATAGCAAATTATAAGACTTATAATACATTATAACTATAAGAAGTATAATCCAATGTAAAAGTGGATGCAATGTGTTGATTGTGTTATAAATCATCATACTCTTAAACGCTATAACCACAAATAAGTAAATATTATAGTATATTAAAACTGTTCTTATGA
Source organism: Cyprinus carpio (assembly GCF_018340385.1). Taxonomy (NCBI): domain Eukaryota; kingdom Metazoa; phylum Chordata; class Actinopteri; order Cypriniformes; family Cyprinidae; genus Cyprinus; species Cyprinus carpio. Next base: position 7,576,228 of record NC_056620.1, read on the forward strand.
ATATTCATGAGATGATACAACATATTTTATAGTTTTTTTATAATGCATTATGCACTCATTATAATGCCTTAAGAATACCCTTATAATGTAATATAAATACGGGCTTTATAGAAAGTATTACCCAGTATTCTTACAAAAGGGCCTGTACCAAGATGGTGGCTGAAAAAACTCAGGGTTACAGGATTAGTTCTGAGTTGACAAAACCAAACCACTCACTGTAAAAAAATTAATCATGGGTCTTGTAATTTTTTTTTTTTTTTTTTTTTTTTTTTTTTTTTTTTTATTAAGGTGACAATTAAAAATAATGTGTAGATTTCATTAAAGAAATTGTGATTCAGTGTTGTATAGAAAATATTGAGGACTTTTTACTAATAAAACCAAGAGATGTGTTTTCCTCATTTTTTTTTTTTAAAGGAAACTTAAGCAGTTTTGGGGCTTGAACTGAGGAACTGATTAAACTAAAATAATTAAGGAAAGAAGGCTACCTATTTATTTTAAGAGAATTAGCTCAATTTTGCAGTTTTATTTTAGAGGAGATTGTTAGTTCCCAGCATGCTTTGCATATGCCTGGATATGGAAAGTAAATTTTAAAATTAAATGCTATTTTATGTTTGAGTGAAGGGAAACATCTATTAATGTTTAATGTTCAGTTATGTTTGACATTTGAAAGAGTTTCTGTTACATGGAAGTTTCCATTGCACAGTGCAATAGTTACCATTGTGCAGAAAAGCAAAGCTTATGGTTATGGATACTACTCCTCTAAGGTATTAAGCCTTGTTCAATGAGCAGTAGCTTTGCTAGTGCTAGTGCAGTACTTTCCAGTATTTCTCAAATATTTTCCTAACTTGAGCTGTTTGGCTGTATAGCTACAGTCTTTTAAACATATAAAATAACTCAAAGTCACAGAATTTTGAGAATCAACTTAAAATAATTGAGCACATTTCACTAATTATATTAAATTCATTGTGTCATAGATTAATTAATTTACGAGATTTCACATGATTTATTCAGGTAGATTCCATAAAAAAATCAAGCCTGAAAAACTACTCAAAGATATTAAGTGTAATATTGTTACCTTATTTATTTATTTATTTTTTTAAGTAAATAGCTTGTTCCATTTTTTACAGTGCTCCAATCTGGCTTGGCTGGTACCATGATGCTGATCATCAACTTTCTTTGTCAACTCAGGCTTTGATTCTGAGTTTGTGGAGCGTGCACATGAATGTGTGACGTGGCAAATATCCAATCACATGCCTTGCAACACAGAGCAAGTGTGATTCACTTCTTGTGAGAGGTCCAGTGAGATTCAAAACTCTTTTGCTAAAGGTTAAGAGATAGAAGAATATGAGGAACTTAAACACATTTACACTGAAGAAAGAGGACAAATAACAGAAATGATCTTGCTCTAAAAGTGCAGTCACAAGTGAAACTTGTGAAGTTAGTTTAATATTTAGCGATAGAGACTTGAACATGTAAGGCCATATATAGTGATTTGTAATGCATTCTCTGTTGATTCTATTGATCTATCTATTGATTCTATAGCTCATTTATATTTATTTAAAACAAATGATTTATAATAATTGTTATACTAATGGAGTAATAATAATAATATAAATCAAATAATAATTATATAAATCATATATAAATCTTATAACATGTTTCTAAGTAATTATCACCCAGAATTGATGCAAACTAAACTGAAACATACTTGGCTGGCCAGCTAATCCGGCTTCAAGGTACAGGCCCCAGATCTGCAGTGCTCATCAACATACCAGTGACTCATTTGTGAAATCAGTTTGCCCAGTTTAACCAAGAGTTGAGCTGATTAAATATCTTTCATTCGGGTTTTGAAAGAACTCAAGAGGAGGAAAGATAAAAGGTGGAAGTAAACATGGCCTAGAAGGCCTGAAACCTAATTGGGTTTTTTCCAAATCTGTTGTATCTAACTTATACTGTATCTGATTAATATCATATTCTATAGACAAATTGTCACATGGAGAATGTTTTACAAAGGCAGTATCTACATAATCATAAGAATCCAGCAACACTGTACTGTTTTTTTTTTTTTTTTTTTTTTTTTTTTTTTGTGTGAGAAGGCAAACGTTTTGTAAATTCAAGTTTTTCAGGAGAATGCAATCATTTTTTGAGAGGACACAAAAGTTTTGTGGGCGAACATCTCATTGTTTTCCCATCTCCATGCCCATTATATAGGTCATTTAATCACAGTTTCCCAGTGTGACCACTTATTGCCATTATGTGACAACATGACCACCACTGGAAAATCAAAGCACAACATGAGGGGTTTAGAGTGTTATTTTTGTTTTTGAATGTTTGTTGTGTGATTGGGAGTTTTTTTTATTTTTATTTTATGTTTTATGTTCTCACGTAGGTTGAAAGATTACACTGTAAAATTATTTTATTTTTTATTTTTTATAAACAAAATGCTTAATATATTAACACAACTGACTTATACTTACCAATTTATTTCAATTCCATCACATTCAGCCAATTGTTTCATGTAGTTTCATTTTTCAACAGACGTCTAAATAATCACTTCACACTGAGACCATGGTGTTCTTTAGCATTCACTAATTTTATCACAAGAACAGGCAACAACAAAGAAAACTAAGCCACAATGTGATTGTTTTCTATGCTACTAGCTTCAAGTATATATTTAATTATTTTGTTTATCCTATTCATCTGCAGTGCCTTGTGTGAAATATAAGCAAATCAGCGCATTTTAATTGTTGATTGGGGTTATATGGCATTGCTAAAATTTTCGTTGTCTTGTGTGTTTGGTTTAATTCAATTTTTTTATGGGGTTTTAGTTTATTAAGGAACATTATTTTCCACATAATGTACATGTATATCTCATGTATAATCATGTATAATCTGTTGCACCTTAGCGTATTTTTATGCGTATATATGTCTACATAATGTAGAATGTGTACATACTGTGTATAGTGTATAATGTGTAGTGCTAACTAACTGTATGTACGTACATATTGCGTATAATTTGTATTGCTAACTGTATGTATGTCTAATAGTACACTGTGTGTACTGAGTAAATGTATGTGTATATTGCACATTGTCATCTGTATGTTTATATGTAAATTGTTTCTGCAATTTCTGGAGCACGCTCCAAAGAATTTCACTCACCAAGGCACATGTGCTGTGGTGATGTGACAATAAAAGTGACTTGACTTGACTTATTTTTGCTCCTCTATGCCCCACCTTTCTGAAATGCTTCAATTTTTACTAAGCTCATTGTTCTGAGAAGTGAATCCAGTGCGTTGTGATTGGCTGAATACCTCAAGCGTGTGACGGAAATGCTGCACCCCTTAACATACTGTGATGCCATCTCCCGGCACGACCAGACCACATCCACATCCACAGACTTGGCAACACTGGTCATTCCTGTGGAGGGGAGAAAGGCATCAGAACTTGACAGTCTCAACATTTACTGACCCAACCTGATATTTAGTTTTTTTTTATTTGTTTGACAGGGAAATGTGCACAAACAGAAACACACACATGGACACACATATATTTATTTATATATTTAAAAAAAAAAAAAAAAAAAAAAAAAAAAAAAAAAAAAATAGAATACAAATTCTCTCAAGGAAGTAAAAGGTCAAGTGCTCAAGCCTCCTTTGATGTCTACAGTCGTGGCCAAAAGTTTTGAGAATTACATAAATATTAGTTTTCAAAAAGTTTGCTGCTAAACTGCTTTTAGATCTTTGTTTCAGTTGTTTCTGTGATGTACTGAAATATAATTACAAACACTTCATACGTTTCAAATGCTTTTATCGACAGTTACATTACATTTATGCAAAGAGTCAGTATTTGCAGTGTTGGCCCTTCTTTTTCAGGACCTCTGCAATTCGACTGGGCATGCTCTCAATCAACTTCTGGGCCAAATCCTGACTGATAGCAACCCATTCTTTCATAATAACTTCTTGGAGTTTGTCAGAATTAGTGGGTTTTTGTTTGTCCACCCGCCTCTTGAGGATTGACCACAAATTCTCAATGGGATTAAGATCTGGGAAGTTTCCAGGCCATGGACCCAAAATTTCAACATTCTGGTCCCCGAGCCACTTAGTTCTCACTTTTGCCTTATGGCACTGTGCTCCATCGTGCTGGAAAATGCATTGTTCTTCACCAAACTGTTGTTGGGTTGTTGGAAGAAGTTGCTGTTGGAGGGTGTTTTGGTACCATTCTTTATTCATGGCTGTGTTTTGGGCAGAATTGTGAGTGAGCCCACTCCCTTGGATGAGAAACAACCCCACACATGAATGGTGTCAGGATGCTTTACTGTTGGCATGACACAGGACTGATGGTAGCGCTCACCTTTTCTTCTCCGGACAAGCCTTTTTCCAGATGCCCCCAAACAATCGGAAAGGGGCTTCATCAGAGAATATGACTTTGCCCCAGTCCTCAGCAGTCCATTCACTATACTTTCTGCAGAAGATCAATCTGTCCCTGACGTTTTTTTTGGAGAGAAGTGGCTTCTTTGCTGCCCTTCTTGACACCAGGCCATCTTCCAAAAGTCTTCGCCTCACTGTGCGTGCAGATGCGCTCACACCTGCCTGCTGCCATTCCTGAGCAAGCTCTGCACTGGTGGCACTCCGATCCCGCAGCTGAATCCTCTTTAGGAGACGATCCTGGCGCTTGCTGGACTTTCTTGGACGCCCTGAAGCCTTCTTTACAAGAATTGAACCTTTCCTTGAAATTCTTGATGAACCTATAAATTGTTGATTTAGGTGCAATCTTAGTAGCCACAATATCCTTGCCTGTGAAGCCATTTTTATGCAACGCAATGATGGCTGCACGCGTTTCTTTGCAGGTCACCATGGTTAACAATGGAAGAACAATGATTTCAAGCATCACCCTCCTTTTAACATGTCAAGTCTGCCGTTCTAACCCAATCAGCCTGACATAATGATCTCCAGCCTTGTGCTCGTCAACATTCTCACCTGAGTTAACAAGATGATTACTGAAATGATCTCAGCAGGTCCTTTAATGACAGCAATGAAATGCAGTGGAAAGGTTTTTTTGGGATTAAGTTTAATTTTTGGCAAAGAAGGACTATGCAATTCATCTGATCACTCTTCATAACATTCTGGAGTATATGCAAATTGCTATTATAAAAACTTAAGCAGCAATCCAAAATGCAGTGGAAAGGTTTTTTTTGGATTTTTGTAATGTTCATGGCAAAGAAGACTATTGGCAATGACTTTCTGTAAGCATTCTGATCATGTTTGAGAATAACATTTGGAGAACGTTATTTGCACTATGTTGCATGTGCCTGACGACCATCATATAAACTTTTTGCAACTTTCCTCCAATTTCCAATATTTTTGTAATTCTCAAAACTTTTGGCCATAACTGTATGTGTGCATGTGCCTGACGACCATCATCTAACATTTTTGTTTCACTTTCCTCTTTCTAGTTATTTTTTTTATTTTATTTTTGTTTTCTTTTTTTCTTTTTTTTTTTTTTATTTTTTTTTTTTTTTTTTATTTTTGTTTTGTTCCTGCTAGTCATATTATTCCTATATTAAATTATATTGATCATACAAGCATTACAGGTTGCCAGGTATGTTTACTAGTTTTTAAAAGGAATTTGTTTTCGTGACAGAAGCTCCGCAGTGCAACAGAATGACGGCGACAGAACAATAGTGAATTGTTTTTAATGTAGAGTCATATTAGCATAATACACCAAGAATACAGGTTATATTAAGAATAAAAGAATAAAAAATACAATTAAGTAGGTAAGGAATGACAATATACAAATTGACAATTGTATGTGCAGGTATATTACAATAGGCAGTTATGTATGTACAGGTATATTATGTGCAAACATTTAAGTGTACACTAAGTATGTGTGTTAGATAAATAAGTGTATGTGTATATAAATATAAATAGTGGTTGTGTGTTCCACAGTTATTATCAAGTGTTCATTAGATGGATTGGCCTGAGGGAAGAAACTGTTCCTGTGTCTGGTCGTTCTGGTGCTCAGGGCTCTGTAGCGTCGACCAGATTGCAACAGTTCAAAGAGGTAGTGTGCTGGATGTGAGGGGTCCAGAGTGATTTTGCCAGCCCTTTTGCTCACTCTGGATAAGTACAGTTCTTGAATAGAAGGGAGGGTTGTACCGATGATTCGCTCAGCAGTCCGGACTACGCTCTGTAGTCTTCTGAGGTCAGATTTAGAAGATGAGCTGAACCAGACAGTAACTGAAGTGCAGAGGACGGATTCAATGATGGCGGAGTAGAACTGTTTCAGCAGCTCCTGTGGCAGGTTAAACTTCCTCAGCTGGTGAATGAAGTACAACCTCTGCTGGGCCTTTTTCACAATGGAGTCAATGTGAATGTCCCACTTCAGGTCCTGAGAGATAGTGGTGCCCAGGAACCTGAATGACTCCACTGCAGTGCTGTTCATGATGGTGAGTGGGGGGAGAGCAGGGGGGTTTCTCCTGAAGTCCACTATCATCTCAACTGTTTTGAGCGTGTTAAGCTCCAGGTTGTTGAGAGTGCACCAGACAGCCAGCTCTTTAACCTCCTGTCTGTAAGCAGACTCGTCACCGTCCTGAATGAGTCCGATGAGTGTGGTGTCATCTGCAAACTTCAGGAACTTGACAGAGGGGTCCTTAGATGTGCAATTGCTGGTGTATGTGTGTCAGGATGGAACAAAATTTAGCGTTTGACATGCTCCAAAGGGGGTCTGAGTATGAAGACCTCTGAGGGGAGGGGGTAATGCTCTATCTGTTTGTGCAAGTTTTAGAAATGGTTGAAAGAGGATGTGGATGTGGTGTACTTGTGTGGTTTCTCCACTAGAGACACCTGCACCTGAGCTAAGCTGTGGAACGTTTCATAAATTTAGATTGTCAGAGCTCACTGGGGCGTGATGTCACACTTTTTAAAGGTGTTGTGGTCAAATTTATTTTATCTACTGTATTGTAGATAGAATGTTGTGAGAGTGTGTTGTGGAAGTGGTTGTAGTTTTTGTAGATTGTTGTCTGAAAAGACAGTGGGAAACAAACTTTTAAATTTATTAGTCAGCATTTTGACAAGTGATAACCTAATTTCAATAAAATAACATCATCAAACTGCCATGGTATGCAGAATTTAAATGAAAGTAAGAGAATTTAAAGGAATATTTAACACAAAAATTATTTACACAACCTCATATCATTTCAAACTCTTATTACTTACTTTCTTCTGTTAAACATGAAAGAAGATATTTTGAAGAATGTACAGGCCACTCTTTACCATATAATGAGAATTAAAGAGGGTTTTTGAGTGCCAAAATGATTTAAAAATAGTAATAATAACAATTATAATAAAGTATCAAGCTGACCACATGACTCATGCTCAGTATTGCAAGTTCACAAGTTTGCTCATTCAGTCCTGCTAGATAACAGTAAACTAACTTGGCTTGCTGTCCTCGAAAGGGGTCTTGAACCTGAGGCTTGGCTTGAGCTCCCCATATATATATATATATTTTTTTTTTAGATTTTTTCCATATTGGAGCTTGGCAATCCAAAACAGAGGCCAGTATGTTCCTAGAAACTATAAATCATACCTGGGTGGATTATGTAACAAAGAGTTGGTGCGACAGTTCAGTAAGACCTTCGAGCCCCCTTTCTACTGGATCATCTTTGTTGTGGGGGCTTTGGGCAACTTACTTGTTGTCTGCATCTTCACAACTGTGCGTAACCGCCTCAAGACCATGACTGATGTGTACCTGCTCAACCTGGCAGTGGCTGATCTTCTGTTCCTAGGCACGTCTTTTGGGAACTTGCCTGGGGTGGGTTTTCAACCATGATGTTTGCATGGTGGTTTTTGCCTGGCAGTGGCTGATCTTCTGTTGCTTTGGTGTTTGCCCTTTACATTGCTATCGTTCATGTAACCGAAGCACACAACTACAAAAACAAACGAATGCTGTATAGAAAGATAACTTGTGTTTTTGTGTGGCTCGCCTCTTGCTTCTTAGCGCTACCAGAATTTCTCTTCACTAAAGTGAAAAACATTGACTCCCAGAGCACTTCCTGTGTCATGGTGTACTCAATCACAGACAACAACCGTACCAAAGTCTTGGTGTTAGCTTTACAGATCTGTGTCGGCTTCCTACTTCCATTGCTTGTCATTGTGTTGTGTTACTCAGTCATTATTCGTAAACTCATGCAGGCTTGAAGCTTTGGAAAACACAAGGCTTTAAGGGTCATCTTTGCAGTTATGGCTGCTTTTGTTCTTACCATTCAGTGGATATCTGAGTATAGAAGCAGGCCAAGCCAACAATGCTACAATAACAAACTGTGAAGTCATGCAAAGCTTAGACATGGCTGGGCAAATTGTGAAGTGTCTTGCCTACACACACTGTTGTCTGAATCCCATCCTGTACATATTTATCGGCATTCGCTTTCAGAAGGATCTCTTCAGCCTGCTTCAGCACATGTCCTGTTGCCTGGGACTGGTCAACAAAAGCAAACTGCAACAAGTTCCCAAGAGGCCCTCTGTTATGTCTGACACTGACACCACCCCTGTTTTTTCTTTATAGACCAGCCTAGAGCATTGACAACCTTTTAAGAAACTTTGTCTACATTTGCAGAGTGTCATTTTTATAGAGTTATAGGTCCTTATAAATGCAAACATTTTTGGCCAAGGACTTTAAGATGTGCTTTATGATAGTATTATTCCTGTATGGATTGTGGAGACATAGATTTTGTAAATAGATTCTGTTCTTGAACATTTAACCACAATTTTGGCAAGGATGATTACAGTTAGAGCAGTGTAATGTATGCTATGGGTATACAATTATGATTTACTTTTACTTTTTACTTTTTAGAAAACATGTTGGGAATCTATCTATCTATATTTCATGAGTTCATTCACTTTTGGCCCCATGAACCTTTTGAACGAATTACAATTCTGTAAAAAATTACAGCTTGTGGCTGGTTATGAAAGAAATGTTGGACAATTAAAATTGTCTACATTATTATTTCAGTCTGTGTTTAGATCATAGTGTAATCATTAATCTTTAGTAGCATATTGAAATTTAGTAGCAGATGTAAGTGATGAAGGGGTGTGCATGATAAAAAATTATCCAAGTTGCCTAAAGTTGAAGAAAAACCATTAATATGTCCAATAGGACGGTATAGAAGTTATAATACAGACAACATGTGCTCAAGTACAATTACATTTATATTTAGTCATCTAGCAGATGCTTTTATCCAAAGTGACTTATAAATGGAAGCAATCAAAATCAACAAATGAGCAATGATATGCAAGTGCTATAACAAGTCTCAGTTAGCTTAATGAAGTAATCGTAGTAAGCAAGTGATTTTTTTTATTCAAATGATAAAATAAGAATTAATTTGGAAGTGATAAAATAAAATAAAAAGATAGAATAGTAAAATAATAGAGCAAGCTAGTGTTAGAAGGCTTTTTTTTTTGCTTTTATCAATTACTAATATAATAAATAAAAAAGAAAACAGATAGAATACAAAAAGATTAGAGAACCTTGTATTAGTTTTTTTTTCTTTTTCTTTTTTTTAAAGAAAACAAGCTGTTACTAAATAAATAGAGTGCGAGTGTAACAGGGGCATGTTTTTTTTAATCAAATTAGAATAATGAGTGCTATAGAGTAAGAGGGTCAATTTTCTTTCTCTTTTGAGTGTTACAAGCTATATATATATATATATATATATATATATATATATATATATATGGAAGAAGCTTCTTTATAAGATATAAATGATTGTTTCATGCAGTTAGAGATTTGCATTTATGAGATTTTTTTTTTTTTTTTATGAAATCATTTTTTTTTTTGTGGAAATTGTTTTTTTTTTGTTTGGTCTGCATGTTGTTTGTTTTTTGTTTCTTCATTTTTCCCTGTTTAACCATACTGCTCATTCTTATATGCCTGCACTGAGAAGAGCACAAGCAGTGTATGGCCTCCTCTGCTTATATAATGTGTGTGGTATCTGTAGGTGGTAGTGAAACTGGAGAATACTTGGGTTACCCTCCTTAAACTTTATCTAGAATGTGTTTTTCAAATCTCACCTAGTAATTACTTTCTAATATAACTTTTTTTTAGGTAGGTTGGTTTTATTTGGGATGTTCTTATTTATTTTGATTTTTCCTTAAACAGAATGTGCTGGGGTATCAGTACAATTTAATTATTGCACTTTTGAGTCACAATAGCTCCACCTGGTGGTGTATACAGTATTTAGGTTGGGTTTGAATCTGCGCTGAATGTTAGATAAACGGAAAACCAGTGTGAAACAAAAGACCACAACCAACAGTACAGGTGTGGCAGGCTAATAAGGCTTTAGTTTTTATGGTCAAGGCATATTTCTCTGCCTTAAACTGTATTGTTCTTTTTTCATCTGTATCAGGTCAATTACACAAGAGAGGGAAGTGGTGCAGAGGGGATCCCAAAAGCTATGAAATGAGAGTGTATTTCAAAAGTGGAGCAGCACCTGTTTCTCAGAGCACTCCATTCATTACAGAACTCCCCAGAGTATGTGTGTGGGCATGGTTGTTTATGTGTGGGATTTGTATGTTTGCTTAATTTTGTATGTGCCTGTGGCTTAAAGGAATGGTTCAGCCAAAAAAGAAAATTCTCTTTTACTCACTCTCATGTCATTTTAAACTCTTTTTTTTATTATTATTTGTGGAGTACAGAAGAAGATCTTTTCATGAATGTCTACATTTTTCATAGTCCATATGATTTCTTTTCAGCCTACAGTATATTCTCATGAAGACTCATGACGCCAAATCATAGTTTTGAGTGATGAACAGGTTAACTGAGTTTAAATATGAAGGCTTTACCCTGAATTTATCTGTCATTGCTTTCTCTTTTTTTCTTGATTCTCAGGATGGAATGATATTATGTTCCCGAACACCTCTTCATAAGCTTTCAACTGGTTTTCCTGGGTGCCAAGCCATCTCAGGATGTGTCATTCCAAACTGCAGTGCTGTTCTTATCATCCCTCATCTACTCATCCCCTCCATTTATAGAATCTTTCCCTCACATTCCCATTTCATCTCAGTCATGCTGCCGCCTGTGTGTGTTACCTGCGCTGTGATAAGTGTATTGGAAGATGGGTGTCATTTGTCACTGTTCTCCTCTGAGTGACAAGTGACGTGTACACACACACACACACACACACACACACACACACACACACACACACACACACACACACACACACACACACATACACACACACACACACACACACACACACGTTTACTCACCTGTCTAAATGGGGACATTCCATTGGCATAATGGTTTTTTTTGTGTATTACTTGTATATTTTTTGACATTACAATGGTTTTTATCCTAAACCTACCCCTTACAGAAAACTTTCTGCATTTTTAGTAAAAAAAAAACAACAACCTTTGTTTACTTTATTTTTATACCAGTTTTACAAATGAGGATGGGAGGTTTTTGGAGGTTTTGTCAGGTTTAGCTCACTTTTGGGTACAAATTTGTCTAAAAATTAGATCTCTTTAAAATCTTGATTGTTTCTTATTGACATAATTAATTTAGACAGATTCATTGACAAACAGGTCTCCTGATTTTTATTTTATTTTTAATTTTATTTATTTTATTTTTATTTATTTTATTTTATTTCTGAGAAAAAGACCATAGGAAAAAAAGACCATATCCTGAAATACGCATCTCCTGTAGAATTTAAAAAGAGATTTTAATGTTATCTGAGACTGTGCTTATATTTGCCAAAACACTGCAATCTGAAGTCAGAAATTTCATTAAAAATTCAAACATATTTTCAAACCAAATTATCTGCCATATTAATTTTAGAGTGCTACAAAATAATTTTATGTATTTTTTCCAAATAGATTCTGTTTTTATTTCCCCTAAATTAAATGAGAAACATCTGAGACAGAATTGACAAAACATGACTCTGTTGAAGGGATAGTTCACCATACTAAGAATAAACTTGACCAAAGTGACCATATAATGGATGGTCCCCAAAACTGTTCGGTTACAATTATTTATTTTTTTTAAATATCAGGTTTGGAACAACAAAAGGGTGAGATTTTTTTTGTTGTTTGTTTTTGTTTTGGGTGAACTATCCCTTTAAATCTCCCGAGCCATGATAGATATCTTTGAGCAATAAAATAGATTGTGATCATGACTTGGACACTAAATGGCATTTGAACATTGATGAACCAGAATATATTTATTTATATGATTGTTCTGTATTACCATAGTATCTTCATCAATCGGTTACCTGTATACACTGGGGTGTATCAGAGGAATTTGTTCTTGGGAGGTCATAACCCGTCCTCTAAGACCACCTTTTCCTCTGTCCAAAAGACAGGCTGATGTTTGGAGTTTTTTCTACCACTCCTTAGTCTGAGGATTTTTTTTTCTTTATGACAAGCACAGCCCCTTCAAACACCATAGTTTAGGATCCAAGACAAAAAGCCTAGGTTCTCTTTAAACAAGAGTTGATGTTAACCATGCAGATTGCAGTTTGATGAAATATTACTAGCAATTCTCCAATTGATAGCTGCTCCAGAGGGATGTTAGTTCGCCTTTCAGCGAGAGGAGTTACTGTAGTGGACTTGCACACAACAGTCTGAGACATGTGATTCATCAAGCATCACAGTATCAGAACGGGTGGCTGTTATTGGACCTAATCACTCAGCTGATCAACACAATGTTGTACTGGCTATTGTGATCAAACAGAGGACACTCCCCACCCACAAATCAATCCACACATAGTAAACTTTTGAAAATAAACTGGACAAACACGAGTGAAAAGGACTTATCTAACATCTATGATTCTTTCCTCGCTTTGTGCTTTGTTTACTTTAATGTGTGTAAAATGTGACAAATATATCCAGCCACACTGAGTGTTGTGTATCTTAGATTACAGAAGTAGGCATACACAATATAGCAGTGCCATGTCAGCGAATATTAAATATGTAATTTATCATGTTCATTTCCCATTACCTCTGCCGTCATCTAACACTAGCTTAAAGTTAATCTTTTAAAACACTGATAATTTAATAGCACTGCTAAATGTAATCTTTAGCAAATCTCAAATGTTTTCATATTGTGACGTCTAAACTTATAGCATTTAAAAATCAGCCATTTATTGCCACAACATGTAAATTATAACATGTAAATTAATTATTGGCTTACATTTATCAGTCAGAATTACTATTGTTAGATCCTTATATAAAATAACAAAGTTGGTGTGAAGTTTTGGAAAGTAGTTTTTAGTAATTTATTGTGAGAACTTTCCATACTGTCCAATCCCACATTAAATGAATAATTACAAAGTTAATCAATATTAGAAATTAATAATCTTTATGTTCCAAATTACATAATCTCTTCTAAAGTGACAGAAGACACTAGTGAGAATGAAATTAGCACTCTTTGACCCAATATTCAAATACTTCCTATCAGTAGCCTACAAGCGTGAAATAAGATTTTCAGTGGTGGCTCATAAAGTTTGATTTGAGTTGCTGGTAGAAGTGACCCACATTCTTGTGGCAACAAAGAAAAAGTCCAGGCATGAAATACACTTATATAAAATCAGAATATTGATAACTGCCTTGAGTTTTATTTTTTATTTTATTTTATTTATTTATTGTCTGTAGGACAGTATAACCAAAATACTTATATCAGTACAGCAGTACCCAATAAAAAATGACAAAAGGGGATTAAAATGTGCACGCTTGCTTGCACTGTGCTCATACAGTACATAGAGATATTAATAACCTCTTTGGGCTATTGCATCAATGTAACGAGAAAGAACGTGAGAAAGCGATGACACAAAAGAAAAATAAAGTGAGTCTGAGACTAAAATTCATGAATAAAAGAAGAAGCTGTGTGGAACCAGGGGCGTATAAAGGTCTCACACTTTAGCAAAATTAGCACGCTTTTCCACTGCTGTCCATTAGATTATCAAATTTATGCCACACAGGGCTCAGCAACCTCTCCTTTTTCATTTCTCCCCTCTAATCCCTGTCGATAAGACACAACTCGCATACCACTTTCATTATGCTGTCATTTCAGAACCCCCCCTCGGGATACTGTCAGTCAGAAAATTACTTAAATAGCTGAAGTGGATACAGTTTTGCGTTTATTATTTTTGACAGCCTCAAAATAATCTCACAAATATCCCTTTTGATTTTAGGGCAGGGTGAGGGGCAGAGTGCGCTGTAGTGGTTTGAGTTTTACACTAATAGATTATATTCACAGACACCAGAAACCTCAAGCAGTGAGACGGAGATATCCCAATATTGTGTGAAGTGAAGAAAAGGAGATCTCCACCAACTGCACTAAAATAATGCATCTTCTCCACTTGTACTGGCTGTTTTAGGTACAAGAGCAATGCTTTCTCCTCTTTAGCCTTTGAGCATTCAGTGGATTAGTTCTCAATAATCTCTCCTTTGTGGAGTGTATACTGGGTTCAAGATTGAACACTTCAAGATGAGAAATCTCATTGTGTTAACCAGCTGGTAATCCCCACTGAGTCTTTTCAACAAAAAACAAAGCAAACAAGCAACAGCAGAGTTAAATTGCTGACTACCAATTCATGAATGACAGGACTGGTGAAAGCTGAAAAACCTGTCAAGTGATGTGACGTGTAATAAGTCTTCATAAGCACAGGAAAGAACTATGAATTGAGGTTTCTGTAATATTTGTATAGTACATATTCTTGCCACTTTGTTATTTGTCCTTTGTTCTTAAATGCAGCCAGTCAGACTTCTTATTATTTCTAGTTACTTATTAAGTTGTTTTGAGAGTGTTTATTTAAAGGAATAGTTTGGTATAATCATTTACTTTTCTTTTTTTTTTCTAGTTTTGAAAAACTTTTGTCCAGTCCAAAAAAAAAAAAAAAAAAAAAAAAAACATAGAGAAGACTTTTGCAGACTGTTATGAAGTTTTTTGTGGATTTTTTTTCCCCCAAACAAACAGACAAAATAAAAAAAAAAAGGTTTATAAGTACTTGGTATATATTTGGTATATATTTAACTTGGTACATGTGTTTTGGAAAGTTAGATTTTTTTTAAATATTTTTAATATTTTTCCTTTATCATGGCAGTAGGTCATTATACCTCGATTGTTCGAGAAGCTGCTTTGCTTGCCAGATTCATACATAAAAGTGTGCGCAATCTTCAAAAGTGAATCACCACGTGTTTTTCCCATTCACTGTATGGTAAAAAGTGTTTTATTGTATGTTATTGTTTTTAGTTTTGTTTTGTGGTGTGTGTCATTTTGAGTTGTTAGTCATTAGGTATTGATTTTTGTTTGGTTGGGTGAGATCAGGGGCTCAAAGTGGGCCAAGGAGGGACCTGTACCTCTTTCTTTCTCCTCAAGAACCGCTCTGGCACCACTGCTGTTTTTGATGTGTGCTTTGGCTCTTCGAGTATATATCTTCGGAATATGTTCTTGGGAGACCAACGGTTACTTGCCTCCAGGCAAAATCTCAATCCCTGGGATCCAGCTCCTCTTTGATGTTTTATTTTATGGTTTCGGGTGAAGATAACCAATCCATGTTCTTGCTTTGACTTACTCTTTGTTTTGTTCTTTTTTTTGTATGTTGTCTTTCTCATCCATCTCTCTAAGAGAGATTTACAAAGAGTGCTGACTACCTACATGTCTATATCAGTTTCTCCATCCACTTCAGCAGAATGGATGATTGTGAGTTAACAAAATAGAAAGGTGTATCATGTGTTATCTGTGTCCAGAACTTTCAGACTTATTTCAGCCATCTGAAATAAAAAAACACTTTGGAACAGAAAACATTATTCATAACGTCAGTTCCAATGAATTCCAAATGCACCAAATCCTTACATGTACAATGAACACACATGAATGTGGCTTTTGTAGTTGACATATATAAATGTTAGATGTTATGTGTAATGGATGGTCTTGTTCAGAGGGTTTTGCTTGGCTTGTTCTTTTTTCCCCCTTTTTTTTCTACATTTACCTCTGTTTTTGGTAACTATAAATCTGCAGCTGGGTACATTTGTTAACTGGTTGTTTTGAGCTATATTGGGTTTGTTTTCTGCTGGGTACACTGGTTGTTTTGAGCACATAACTTTGCATTTCCCCCATCTCTTCTCATATTCGCAAATGTTCGTGTATGTATATATATATATATATATATATATATATATATATATATATATATATATATATATATATATATATATGTATATATATATATATAGGATTATTGTCACTGAAGTTGAAAAGCTTAAAAAAAGTGTCATGGGTACATTAAATTTCAGCATGATCTATGCATACATTATTGCAAGCTCTTTTTATTTTACTCTAACAGGCTTAAATTGCTGTGAATGCATATACGAGAACCACATGTTTTATGGTAAATTGATTTTGATCACTAACATACCACACAACCATTATCTTATTGGATTTTTCTTTCAAACAGACACATCAGTTGCCTGTATGGCATAAAATTAACTCTACTTGACTTAACTTGTCGGCCACACGCGCAGTCAGATCCTGCTTAACAGATTAGAGAGTGATTTTCAACTGTGAAAAAATCTGTTACTGCCCCATTGATTGATTGTGGGCCCAGAAGGTCTTTTTTAACATCCTAATTTCCCTGTATATTGATTATGTATATTGATTAGGAATAACAGGAGGCACATTTCTCCTTTCAATGTTTAAGTTTAAGTTAATGTGTAAAGACAGAGTTCTTTCCCGTCCAAGCTTGTCATTTTATTTCTTTTTTTTTGTTAACAACTGTTTATTGAATTTTCTTCTGTGAACAGTAGTATCAAGCAAAAAGCAATTGTGCAAATTTAGAACCCATCCCAACCCATCCCACCCCTGGTAGAATAAGGATAAAGAAGAAAAATAATAAATGAATACATAAAGTAAAATAAATAATAATAATAATAAATTAAGTAATATTAATACATAAAATACAATAAAATAATATTTACAAAGATTTTAGAAAAGATGACATGACATTAAAAGATGAATGCCATAAATTAACAGTTTTCACATTAGACCCATGTATACGAGAAGTTGAGAGTTCCATCGAGATAATGTCCAACAAATATACCGCCCAGGTTCGTCTGTCCATTGTGTGAGGAGGATTCCAATGGTTGACTAGCAATTTTTTTGCTGCAGTGAGAGCAGCTAACAGTAAACATCTTTGTTGGACGGACAAGGTGAGGTCCCAAAAGTCATTCATGAAAAAATGGCGTGGAGTCAAACAAATCTCAGTACCCAACAAATAAGAAAGGTCCTGTGAGAGAAGAGTCCAAAAAGGAGAGAGAGAAGGGCACTCCCAAAAAAAAAGGCAAAAATGTGCCTAAAGATCCTTGTGAACAGAGATTGCACTTAGGAGAAGATGACAGATCCATAAAAAAATGTTTCATTGGAGTCAAGTAAACCCTATGCAGCAATTTCCAATGAATCATTTGGTGGTTAGGGTTTTTAGAAGACAGTTTAAACATTCCCCAGCTTGTCATTTTATTTCTCACCCCAAGATCGATGGCTGTGCTGCTGAAATAATGCAATGAGAATTAGATTTGAGTTAGATGGAGTGATTTATTTACTTAAACACAGACATATTACATATTATGTTTTGATTAGTCAGACAACAAATATGGATGCAAAAATACACTTTTTTTAAGCTGAGTTGCCAGAGGTTTATTTGCTTTAAAATATTTATATTATATTTTAATTTGTGATGTGGTTTTATGTTTAATAGATGTTGTTAGATGTTTATTAAATTTTTGAATATGGAAAAGGAATCACTGTTTCAAAGATGCGTACATAACTTTATACCCACCTTTTTATGCTATTATTATATCTCAATTTTACCCTATATATATATATATATATATATATATATATATATATATATATATATATATATATATATATATATATATATATATATATATATATTATAATCATTCACAATCAGGTCACTGAAAAATACATAACAGGATTTCTTTAACATGATAAATTACATCCCAGAAGCTTATATTAATTGCTTTGTTTTCTGTATTAAATGTTTAAGTTTTATAGTTATTTTGTCATAAAGTGTATTTATTTATTTTATATTATTGTTATTATTACAGAAAGACAGTTAGATGCATTTAATGAAAATGACATCAGTGGATACTTTATATTTATTTATTTATTTGAATTTGTGCTTGGAAGTTTCAGAACTCTCTTAAACAATATTTCTATCAATTTTTTCAGTCGTTTTTAGTGTTTTCTTCTCCCAAAGTTCTTGTTTTCCCAAAGTTCATTACTATATATATATATATATATATATATATATATATATATTAAGTTTCTAGTGTAATTTTAAGTTAAGTTATTTAACTAATTTAAGGTACAACTCTTAAGAATCAGCTCCTTTTGAATGTTTGCTTGGTATCGCTTTTCATTACAGTGTCAGTGTTACACAGGAGAAAGAAAAAAAAACTTATTCGTTACAAGTTATGTATTTACGTAAACACGCACACTGTAGCTTATTGTAAAATGACCGTTTCGTTTTCCCTCATCAAACATGACTGAAAGTTTTCATTTAGTTTTTCTGGGATAAGGCAAGGAGAGAAGGAGGGAAAAGGGGGCAGAAGGAAAAAGAGGGGAGGTATTGTGCCTGCTCTCCGAAAGGGAGGAGTCAGGCACAGGGAAAGGGCAGCTGGAGCTCCGCACTTCAAATCTTATTTACCCGAGAAACTCTGCATTACAGTCTTTGTGATAAACATTTAGGAGTTTCACGAGTTGCTTTACTTTTGTGTTAGGCTTTAGGTATGCAGGCAAAGATTGCGCGCTAGTTCAGTGCTGGTTTGCCCCTGCCAAGAGCACGTAGGAAAAAGAAAAAAAAAAGTAAGACGACTGAAAAAAGACAAGTCCACAGAGCAGTTTTGGATTTTAAAGTGAAGACGCTAAGAGTGTCTGTCTGCAACTAGCATCTGCACGCGAGCGAGAAGAAAGTCTGTGAGGACAGGACAGAAAAGTTTCGCGACTGAACGAGTAAGTGCAAGAAATGTGCAGTTTTTTCCGAGCCTCTTTGGTTCCATGAAAGTTTTGCTAAATGAAAAAAGGGGGAAGAGTTGTGTAAAACTAATTTTCGTGTAAAAAAAAAGTTAATAGTCGTGGAGTAACTAATCAAAAGAGCGTTTATTGTCAGCGTTGGGCTGAGTTTTCTGCTTCACAGAAAGTTCGGCAGAGTCGTTCTGCAAACTTTGGGCTCACACTGTCTAACTCGCGGCCCATATTGGTCTGTTAAAATGTTTTGCAAGTGTCCCAATGTTTTATGCTTGTTACACTGATAATTATATGTAAATAATAAGAACCATCACAGTGCAGCTGGTTTCAGTGCAGTGTCTCCTTGCGATAGTTTTAATATTTCCAAATGCTTATGTTTTTCTTGGAAATGGTTCATCAGCAAAACTGGGGATCCCTCATCATATTGCAGTGTTTTCACTCACCATAATACCATAATTTAAAAATATTTAAGAAATCTATGAAATCGTACACATAGAACGTAAAACGACAGGTTGTTTATTATTATTATTATTATTATTAATATTATAAACTACAAATTTAGATAAAACTAAATTGGCATATTTAATGTAGGCTAATAGACGCAGCAAACATTTTAAAATGAGAGTAAGTGTAGCCTAAGTATAATTGAACACATAAAATTCCAAACTGACGTTTATTTGCAGCATTAATTTTACGTTTATTTGCAAGTAAAATCAGTTTTAGAGTGTGGAGTTATTGTGTATTTTATTTTGCACTTTTATTTCAATTTGAATTGATTAAGTGAGTAGTTAACTGTGAGTAGAAATTGTGACAATTTAATAGATGGAAACAAACATTTTACGATAATGATAGAAACATTTTAACAGTGTGTGATTATTACGAATTTGTCCGTTGTCGGCTCTCTAGGAGGGAAAAACGCAAGAATAATAACCTAAGTGAAATAATTGCAGCTGACTGTTTTTATTATAATAGCCTAATGCTTTTTTACCAGATTTTATTAGTGGAAATGATCGTCATTTACATTTTGAATGTGGTGTAAAGTTACTGTGTCACAGCACTTGTGTAGATAGACTCTTCCAAACTTTCCAAACACACCGAAGCCCAGAAAAGACTCAGCTTGTAGCTCGGCGACTAGGTTTAAGAACAACCGTGTCCCGCCAAACCCCTCTTGACACCTGTGCGCGATTAACTGACGACCTGGAATCTCATATTTAAATTCAAAATTCACATTTCAATTAGATATTTTTAAATTAAGTGTTTAATAAGATTGTTTAATAAGAGTATTTTTTTCCCTTTCTTTTTTTTCTCAGTAATGAACGTATATGACAGGCATATTGTTTTGTAGAGCAGCTTGTGATGTTACACATTTTAATTGCAATTTATTATAAGCTTAATAAAAGTAAACGGGGCCTGCTCGTTTTGCCTATAATATTGTATGTTTGAGGTCTGCTTTCCTTTCCTTTCCTTTCCTTTCCTTTCCTTTCCTTTCCTTTCCTTTCCTTTCCTTTCCTTTCCTTTCCTTTCCTTTCCTTTAGTATGCTTTTTGCATACATTTTACGAGAATCGTTTTCCAGTAAATTGACTATAGCCTACTAAATTTTTTATTTTTGCTTTTTGCATGGGTTTTAATTGAGTCTTTTCCTAGGGAATTGTCTATATTGAGATCTGTATTATAGCTAAGTTAAATGCAATTAATAATTATTATATTAAGCCTATATTCTTTGTAATATGTCTGTTTTTATCCGGCGACCTATGAATTTGCATGCTACGTGTCAACAGAAGAAAAAGGATATGTACTTTAATCTTTCAAATTTAAAGGCCATAACAGAAAAGAATGCATTTTAATGCCTTAATGTTGTTATGAAATAAACATTTATTTGAGCTCCTAAATTTGAACTCTGTGATGATAAAGTGTTCTCTGATAAGACAGACCTCAGTGTGATTAGAAAAAAATAAATAAATCCAAAGCATGAGTTTTTGATTCTGTATTTATATCTGGTTTCTATCTTGCCTTTTGGGAACAAATTTGTACATTGTTGGTTTTGCTTTAAAAAAAAAAGAAATTACATTTTTTAAAAAGTAAGTGATACACCAGATTATCTAAACTGAGCTAAATTGAGTTTTGCAAGTAACCTAAATTTACATTACATTTGCTCAGCATGAAGCTCAGACTTTATCAAATTTGTATTATGTTTATAACATCATCAAACAATGATTCCATAAATGTGCCTGAATGAAATTCTCATTTGCAATGATTTGTTTAAACAGGTGTAATTTTGTAAAAAAAAAAAAAAAAAAAAAAAAAAAACACTCGCTGCATCATGAAATATCCACAGTCACTCATGTATGGATCAGAAAACAAAATAAACCAAAACAAAACAAAACAGACAAACAAAAGCCAAACTAAAACAAAACAAAAAGCAGGAGTTTAATATCATTACTTTTAGTCCCTCAGTCACTCATCAAACAGGGATTTATCATTATACATTTCATATATGCATGGCTGCATTGCAGAACAAAATTACATTTTTGTTTAAATTTAAATATTAACAAGCAGAGCTGACGTGCGATTATCATCAATGTCATCCCACCCTCTCCATCCACCCACCGTATGTGCATAAAACCCTCAGATTAGGCCTGCCACTGGAAAGGAATGCCCGTACCCTTTACCCTCAGGGTGCTTTAGCATTCTAAATAAGTTCTACCTGTCTTTAAGTGCATGTGGGAATGAGATGACTAACATTGGGCATTGAGATGCTAATGTTGGTTTGAATAGCACTGTGCTTATTGTCCAAACCAATAAGGAACAAATGGATGAGAAATGTTTTTGCGAGTCTGATGTCTTAGAAGCCCGGTAAGACCAGTTGCTATTAGAGTGATATGTTATGATAGATCTGTAGTGCATGAAGGTGACTACAAGGCTTTTTGCGCATTTGATATTTAATCAAGAATCAGACTCCCAGATCTGTTGTCAGACTGTTGTGTATTTTTTTTTATTTATTTGAATTCTTTTTATTTTGTTTTATTTAATATCCATTGTATCAGGCCATGTTTAGCATTTTTGACCCTAACAAGCAGACCCTGATCGAAAATTGCCCGGAAACCTTTATTGTGTGGTGCTGTGGTGCATTGCTTCCACTCACTTCTGTCAACAAAACCTCTTAGATAATCCTCAACATTGATATGTTCAACATCAAATGAAAATGGCACAAAGAGTGAGAAAGAGGAAAGGTAAACAAGTGAAAGTGAGTAATTGAGAAAAAGAAGTAGTGCTCTTGAGCTGTGGGCTGCATCAGATGAGAAGTTGAGTGTTCGTCAAAAGTGTTTGTCTGTGTTTGTGTCTCAGCGGAGGGGGTCTCTAGCTTTGTAGGGGGGCTCAAGCTCTCTCTCTCCTTTTCTTTCACCCCTTCTAATCCCTAGGCCCAGTCATCCCTTCAGGGCATACCTCAGATCTGCCTCTATGTCAGGACGACCCCTTCCTTCTTTTCTTTCTATTGCCCTTTCTCTCTTTCTTTTTGCTTTATCTCCTTTTACATTTTATCTTCACAATCTCTTTTTTCTTCACACACACACACACACACACACACACACTCTCTTTCTCACACACACACACACACACACACACATACATATACATATACATATACATATACATATACATATACATATACATATTTATATTCATTCATTTATTCATTTATTTAATTATATAGTGGCCCTAAACAATATATGGACATGTTTGGGCACTTGTGCCACACTTTGATTAAGGAAATGTATGGATTTTAATGTGTAATATACAAAATGTTACAACAGGACTTTTATTAGAAGTAACTTTACTTTTCAGAATAGATTTTTGTAATTATTTTTTAAAAATGGGTCTCAGCTGGTTATTATAAATATTAAGTATTTTCTGTTCAAGTTCACACAGTTGCCCTTTAAAAAAAAAAAAAAGGAATTCATGTTGTGTTTGTTCCTTCTCAATTTTTCACTATTAATTTTGCCTTGTGTTCGCCCCTTCCATTGGTTATACTCCACAGCAGTAATTTGTGAGTAAACCAGTTCATTCACATACAGCCTACAGGCAGTCACAGGAAATGAGCAGGTTTGTACAAAAATATGAGAGTGACAGTTTGTTTTCGCTGGTGGGGCTAGCTGCGGGAAACTCAAAATTGACCTGCCAATTAACCTGGCCATTTACCTTTTTTTTAAAAAAAAAAGAAGCATTAGAGGTAGAACAATAAGTTAATTCACCAGAAAAAGATACGTTTTCAAGAAATTATAGACAAGCCTTTATAAAACGTCATGATAGTCCTCTAACTACAAACCAGTTCACCTGCTAACCAGCATAAACCAATATGAACTACAATGGAAATTCAAAATGGTCTTTTCAGGCAGGGTGCTACTCACATACTGTAGATGTACATGTGTCATTGTTAATACTAATGTGTGTGTTTTGATGTATTATTATTATTATTTTTTCTCAAGTATGTAGCTGCAAATAGCACACATTGTGTTTTGGCAAGAGCTACTTGGTTTGCCTCTTCTATTAACTGTCCTGGTTGTGAAAACCGTCTGTAAACCTGTGTGAAGTTTGGCAACGAGAATTAAGTATTTCCCCATTTGATGGCAGAGTGTGTTAAGGACTTGTGATGGAGTGGTTGTGTATTGTTATAATTACACAGGTATGTTGGTTTTGATGTGAGGTATTTTGAACAAATGTGAAAAAGCTGCAAATAGAGGGGGCACACACATAGAGGGGACAGATAATCTGCTCCTTCCATGTGATTGATGTCTCTTGTTATCTGCGCTGCTATTCACTAGAGTGTCAGGCATCTTTCTGAGATGAAGAATTGAAGTTCCCTTTCAGTCGATCACTCTCAATGTCACGTCGTGACCGACGAATTGTGAATCTCGCCAGAGAGACCAATCCACTTCGAGTGTAACTAAATGAGCCAATGGACATTGGCATAAGGAATCGCATCTGGCTGCCACACCCCACAGCGTGGGTATAGGATGCAGCAGGTGCACCACAGCCGCTGAGGAAGCTTTCATGGATGGTGCATGTTCTCTTTGTGGGGACATGACCATCTCAGAGTTGCATAAAAGACTCTGCTACGTCAAATGTGCCGCGATTCAGCGATCCAGTGATGACAGTATCACTTTCCTCCTCCTCTTTTGCCAGTGGGCAGCAGTGGGTTGCCCCAGAGCACTCCCTCTGCCCATTCGTGGATCCAGGAAGGTGCTGTGACACTCAAGAACGTGGCCGTCACAGGCCCCGGTCCCTGTGTTCCACCGCACTGCCCCACCCATTGGTTCCACTGGCTCGGTCTCTCGGAGCATGGTTAGCACTCCCCAGTCCATCTCGGTGGCTCCTGCGGACCATCAGACTTGGCTATGCGATTCAGTTCACCAGGTGTCTCCCCAAGTTCAGGGGCATCCAGTTCACATCAGTAAAAGCTGTCGATGCTCCTGTCTTGTGTGCAGAAATTGTAGTCCTGTTGGCGAAGGACGCGATAGAGCCGGTCCCTCCAGCCGATATAAGGATGGGGTTTTACAGCCCTTACTTCATTGTGCCCAGGAACACCAGTGAGTTACGACCAATACTTATCCAAACAAACATTATCCAGAAACATGCTCAGTCAATGCCAAACTGCCTCAAGACTTTATCCGGCAAGACAGCGGTCCCACTGAAAGTTGTTTCAGAGGCTCCTGGGGCATATGGCTGCAGCCGCTGCAGTAGTTCCACTCGGTCTGTTCCATATGAAACTCCTTCAGCACTGGCTCCATGGCCGAGTGGGCATTGCTACGTGGCACTCAGCAGATTACACCCGCGTGTCACAGAACTTTCAGCCCGTGGTTGGATACTTCGGGCCTTCACGCAGGAGTGCTCCTGGAACTAGGGCTGTCACGATTATGAAATTTGCCTGACGAATAATTGCCTAAAAATAGCCACGGTTATTGCAATTAATTGCCTGTTGTAGGGCTTTGGAGATTATGACGATTATGCCGATTATCACGATTGTCTGTTTTTTATGGCTTTCATTATATAATTGTGTTTAATTTAAGGGTTCAGTAAGTAATTATGATGCTTTCTTTTAATCTTTTTTGAGTTATTATTTTGCAGTGTAAGATTACATAGAGTATTCCAAATTTAAAGAATTGGCCAATACCGATCCAACACCAGTGCTATTTTTTTTCTACACCACTACAGAATATCAGTACTGTGTTTGTGGAACTTTTTAAACACTTTGTAAAACATAATACTTCATACTCCACTTAATACTCATTTTCTTATAACAGAGAAAAAACTACATTTGAATAAAAATATATAAACAATGAAATGTATAGCTGACTGTAATTTAGCAGAAAAAACAATACCTTGAAAAAAATCTTTGGTGTACATAATAAAATTTAAACATGTTTATTCTGTTAACTATTTGTATTTTTTACAAACTACATTTCATGAAAATAAAAGAAATCATGAGAAAAATAAAGCTTCTAATAATCTTTCTGTGTGCAAAACTATGATCATGAAATGCTTCAAACAGAGAAGCACAAAGCTCTTATGCACGTCACGGGTGTAGAACGGTCCACTTGAAGCAACACGGAGTCACACCGCTTATGCACATCTAGGGTGCAGAATAATGTTCTTGAAGCAACATAAGTCACAGCGTATCTAGGCATGCGGTGATTTTCACAGATGCTTCGGCCACCTGCTGGGGAGCCATCCACAATGGACATGCAGTGTCAGGGGTGTGAACGGGGCCCCAACTGCGTTGGCATATCAATTGCCTCGAGTTGCTGGCAGTGCACCTTGCCCTGAGCCACCTAAGAGTGTGCCTTTGGGGCAGGGATGTACTGGTACATGGGCAATATTGCGACTGCTGCATATATCAACCAGCAAGGCAATTTACGCTCCCATCGCATGTCCCAACTTGCCCACCACCTCCTGCTCTGGAGTCAGAAGTATCTGAGGTCCCTTCGTGCCATCCACATGCCAGGAGTGTTCAATCGGGCAGCAATCAAGCTGTCTCCAGCAGCACTTCCAGGGGAGTGGAAACTCCACCCCCAAACAGTTCAGCTGATCTGGAGGTGGTTCAGAGGTGCTCAGGTAGACCTGTTTGCATCTCCAGAAACCACCCACTGCCAGTGGTTCTACTCCCCAAGGCAATGCTCGGCACGGATGCACTGGCACACAGCTGGCCCGGGGTCTGCGCAAATATATGTTTAGTGTTGTTTTTGGCGGCCTGTTTTAATTTTAGTCTTAGTCTAGTCTTTGTGTGAAGCTGTAATTTTAGTTTTTATTAGTTTTAGTCACGTTCATACTCTTTTTAGTCTAGTCTAGTTTTAGTCGACTCAAACTGATGACATTTTGGTCTAGTTTTAGTCGACGGAAACTGATGACATTTTGGTCTAGTTTTAGTCAATGAAAATGGTATTTTAGTCTCTTTTTAGTAATGCAATTCTGTTTAAACCAGTCAGTATAGTACAAGTACCTAGAAGTACAGACGAAACCAAAATTTTCTTTTAGCCAAACCCATTTCAAACAAGGTTATCTTATTATATTATTGTTACCTTATAGACTCAAGAATACATCCATTCCAGACATGGAAGACACTCTGATTTGAATTTACATTTATTTTACCAAACAAACATGTTAGAAGTACACACATAAAATTAAATTAAATGAATAAAAACAATAAAAATAATAATAATAATCTGCAAATTTTTCTCCCAAAGACGAACCCCGGTTGGCCGGCCATTGGTCCCTTTATCTGTGTCAAGGCTGATTTATACTCGACACGTCCGCAGTTTCGCTTGGGTCATCGCAGTGTTGCTGGATGTTCGCTTTGAGTGCACGTGAACTATTCGCGTGGCGAAGTGCATGGCATTTTTTGTAACTTTTCGCATAGCTCCGCATCCGAGCATGCACGAATTCAGGGCGATTCTAGCTGAACATGCACGTCTGTGTCGCCGTTTGTGTGAAACAGAAGCAGTTTAATGTGAAGTTCAAACTCCATCAGGTGCTTTTTGACGGAAAACGCTTTTTTTGGAAAAAAATGTTTGCATAGTTTGTCCAAGACTTCTTATTTGAAGTATGTTTTTTTTATTGTATAAAATAGAATTAGAATTCATTTAGATATTAATTATACACTATGTGCTTAAAGTTGTCTTGTGTTTGATGCGTAATACAGCCAGTAGTTTAAGATTGTTTTAAGTTTGTACATAAAGAAATGATTAATTCATCAACTCATTCATCACAAGACTTGAACTGGCAAATGACTTCTCACTGGTGATTCCTGACTGTGTTAGAGGACAAGTCACTCCCCTGTCGTTTCAAAGAATAGTACAACGGCGAACGCAACAAGTATAAAAACCTCGTCCGTTTGGGAAGGTGCGCTCGCAGTTAGCGGAGCCAGGTGAAAGTATAAATCCTGCTTAGCTTTGTTTCTTGTCATCTTCTAAATAAATAATGCCGCGAGTGGGACTTGAGGACGTGACGTTGGTCGCGTCTGCGCAGTGAGACACAGGAAACAGAAATACTTCAAAATAATAATAACGACTAAACGAGACGAAATAACGTTAAAACATTTCGTTTCATCTCATTTTGGCCAATGAAAATGAAGAGACATTTTAGCATAGTTTTTATTTTGTAAACCACATTTAGTCTTGTTTTTATTCGTCAACGATATTTCATTATACATTTAATTATAGTCATCGTCACATGACCAGCATTTACGTTGTGTCTTGTCTCGTTTTCATCACATGATAAAGGTTCGTTGACGACAAAAGCAACACTATATACATTTCCACAGTGAGCCTACTTGCACAGATGCTGTGCAAGATCAGGGAGGACGAGGAGCAGGTCTTGTTAGTGGCTGGAGTGTAGACTGTCCCCTTTCACCTTTAAGATTTACTTTGCTGCTATTTCCGTACACCACAACCTCATTGAGGGGAGGCCGGTGGGGAAGCATGGTCTGGTCATCAGGTTCCTTAGGGGGGCCAGAAGGTTAAATCATCCTAGGCCCCCCTTCTTACCCTCTTGGGGTTTGGCATTGGTGCTAAGAACCCTACAAACTGCTGCCTTCAAGCCTTTGGAGTCAATCGAATTGAAGTTTCTATCCATGTAAACCCTACCCCTGACTGCATTGGCCTCGATCAAGAGGGTGATGGACCTGCAGGCATTTTCAGTCGACGAATCATACCTTGAGTTTGGGCTGGCTAACTCCCCGGCCCGGCTACGTACCTAAGGTTCCTACCACTCCCTTCAGGGATCAGGTGGTGAACCTGCAAGTGCTGCCCCTGGAGGTGGCAGACCCAGCCCTAGCTTTGCTATGTCCTGTATGCACACTGTGACAGTACGTGAATACAACTCAGAGCTTTAGGACCTCAGAGCAGTTCTTTGTCTATTACGAAGGACAGCAGAGGGGGAAGGCTGTCTCCAAGCAGAGGATGGCCCACTGGATAGTGGATGCCACCACCTTGGCCTATGAAGCACAAGGTGTGCCCTGCCCGCTTAGGCTGCATGCTCACTCCACTAGGGGTGTCGCATCATCCTGGGCGCTGCCTCATGGTGCCTCGCTAGCAGATATTTGTCATTTGGGCGACTCCTAACACGTACACTAGGTTCTATAACATACGTGTAAAACCAGTTTCCTCCTGTGCTCTCACCTCAAATGGGTAGTGGCACTGAGAGGCCCGGTTCAGAGTCGGCTGGCAGCGTCCTTAACGCCTATTCTCCAGAGAGTTCCCTAACCTGGCTGGCATGTTGAATCCTCCAGCACCTTGGCGGCTGGACGTGGCAGAACGTTCGGCGCCAGGCCTTTCATCTAATGAATTCCTGAAATCTGGTGTGAGGCTAGTGCCCATATGAGTGAACCTGTTGGGATCCCATATGTGTATTTCCATGGTACAGTTACTAGTGCTGTGTTTCCCCTGGCAGGCTATGCTCTGCCGTTTCTAGATGATGCAGCCTGAGCCATCTCAGGGACATCCATGCACAATAGGAACCTTTTGGGTTACTCCACATGAGTAAATGTCACTCAACCCCCTCTGGGAAGAGGTGACTCTGCAGCGTGCCTCTTCCGAGTAGGAAGGGCAAGCTTTCCCAGTGTTATCCAAGTCCTACATTTACATTTATGCATTTAGCAGATGCTTTTATCCAAAGTGACTTACAGTGCATTCAGGCTAAAATTTTTTTTTTGGCTAACCTGTTCCCATGGGAATCAAACCCACAACCTTTTGCACTGCTAACGCAATGCTCTACAACTGAGCCACAGTAAGTCCCACTGTTTGGGTTGCTCGATGAGCAGCAGTAGTCGACCTTCTCTGTGTAGAGCCCAGTCCTATAGCCTGCCTTATAGGAAGGGTCAGGAGGCTTACAAGGGAGACTGGAAGGGGGCAGCACCTGTGGTGTGTTGGTAGGGATTCCCAATTCGTCGGTCACAACGTGATGTCGAGAGTGACCGACTGAAAGGGAATGTCTCGGGTTACATGTGTAACCCTCGTTCCCTGAAGGAGGGAACAGAGACGTCACGTCCTGTCACCACAGTTGCTGTACCTCCGCTGAGCTGCCGAGTCACCGGCTCGGCTCCTCAGTGAAAAAAATTATGAATGCAGTACACCTGCTGCCTTTTATACCTGCGCTGTGGGGTGTGGCAGCCAGATGCGATTCCGCATGCCAATGTCCATTGGCTTGTTTAGTTACACTCAAAGTGGATTGGTCTCTCTGTCAAGATTCCCAATTTGTCGGTCACAACGTGATGTCTCCGTTCCTTCCTTCAACGAACAAGGGTTACACATGTAACCAAGACATTGTCTAACATTCTATAAAACTGATCTTTCATTCTGTCAATATTTTAGATTATGCTGACAGATACAGATTTTAAGCATTTCATCAACAAACATACAAACGAATAAAAAATAAATGAATAAAGATAAAATATAAGTTAATTTAAACTATATAACTAAAGTGTAGTTATAACATTTATAAGATAACATTTGAGAAAATAATACAATTAAATAACACATAATAATAATAAAAGAAATAAGAGATTAAAGGCAAAACAATAAAAGATAAACCATTATTTATTTATTTGAAATATTTTAATCATCCACATTTTAGTGACTTAACCTTTAACCCTAAGGTCAAGGAAACAAGGCCAGGGGAATAGCTGAATAACAGATTCGTATGTAAAAAGTACTGGGGCATATGTTCACTCTAAATCCCCAATTATAACTCCTCTCCTGTTTGCCTGTTCTTCCCCATGTGTTTTGCACTCTTCTCTGTCCCCTCTGAGTACTTTAAAAGTAAATGTCAAAACCCTTGCCTCCCCGGGCCCCGGGGAGTCGCTATTTACAAAAACAAAGGAGAAGATTCAACCATATGAGCAAATTTCAGGCATGCCTGAAAGACTACCCCATTGTCATCACAGCATGTAAAGACTAATCGCTTTTTCTCATGCAAAGTGTGCTGGTTTTAAAGGCCCAGGTATAGATGAAGTGAGAAGGAGAGAGAGGGGAGAGGTGTGGAAGGGGGGCTTTGTTTTAACAATACTCCACAGGGAGCTTTGAAGGGAAGGCAGGGGCTATTGGAGGGGTCCCTCTCCTGCTGAACAAAGACTAGTTCCTTCCAAGCAAAGATAAAGAGAGGGGGTGGAGGTAAATTTTTTACAGACTAGTTCCCTCAAGGAGATTTTGGAGTGGAGGGGAGGAGAAGGGAGGTAGAGTGGGAGTCTTTGGAGTCCTCTCTTGTTTATAACGATAGTGTGTCACCGCAGATTCCCAATATGACACATATCTGAGGGGCAAGAGAAGAGATGGAACAGAAGATAGGATTGGGCAATATGAGAATGTACTGTGGGACTCCAGAAGTGTTAATCAGATGAGATTTTGTTATTCCGTTTATACTGTGGCTACTTTATTTACACATGAGAGTAAAAAAAAAAGAAAAAAGAAAAAAGAAATAATACTAATAATAAATATAATATGACAATACATATGTTCCCAAACAAGTTCAGTTGTTTGTCTTTATTGAGTTTAGTTGTTTACGGTTGCCAAGCAACACTGGATGTTTGATGTATATAATGCAGATGATGTGCAGTTGCATGTATATTGCATTTTCTACAATTACCTTGACTGTGGCTCAGTCAGTCAGAATTTAGACTCAGTCAGTCAGAGTGGATATTATATTTATTTTTGAATAGGCTAGTAGTTTTGTTTTGAATATTATTATGAATAATATTTTGTTTGTGTCCTTCAACTGAAAATAATGAAGTGTTTTTTTTTTGGCTGAAATGTGTCTATTCATCACCCTGTAGTTGTTCATTTGTTTATATTTTAATTCACTGGATTGTCAAATAAATAAATAATAATTGTGTGTGTTTTTTAATATGTGTGTATTATAAGTACACCGTGATAAGATTTTGCTCATACTGCTCTCCCCTAATAGAGGTAAGCATGAGCAGCAGAAAAGTTATTGTCATGTCACTCAAGAAAGCTGTTTTTATCAAGAGGGCTCAGCATGCTTGGGAAATACATCTTTTTCTTGTAGGAGGACAAGGTTAGACTTCTCTATGGAATTTATTATTCAGTCACACTTACAACCACAGGTACACACAGTCCTCTTTAGGTTGCTAGCTGCTCTCGGTGGACAGTGAGCGTGCCATGTGCCGTCGTAAAGGCTCTTCCAGCAGCCGTGTTTTAGAGCGAAAGGTTCCATTTGTCAAAGGTGCTCAAGAGTGCTCCCCCTCTCATGCTGCCCTGCAGTTTGGCAGCTACTTGCTGAAGTCATTGTCTGAGAAGAGGCAGGACATTACTCACTGCTCAGGGAAAAAGAGACTTGGGGCCCCAGGCACCCGGACTGACTGGATTCATGAATGGGGAATTGGGTTTACATACTGTGAGTTAGTTACTATAACAATAAAGTGCTTTAGACATGAACTTAACCAGGCTGATGTCTACCATATGAGGAACAGAAAGATAGAGAAACATAAAGTGAGTGGGAGGGATGTGTGGTAGAGGATGTTAGCACATTTGGTGTGCCATGTTCTGCATGATAATTCTAAAATGTCCAGAAGTGCATGCCAGATGCTGGTCTTTTGTATGTGGGGAGCTGACATGTAATAATTATAGGATGTTGACATGTACTGCATTGTGACATGGTAAACTTAATGTAAAATGAAAAACATTCCTTATATTACATTTTATTATAGATATATGTATTTAAATAAACAATATAAATGTAATAATATATTTAAAATAAATATTTAAAAAATGTATGAAAATTGTTCATTTATGTAACCTATTTGAATAAAAATAATTACCTTTTTTTGAGTATGGGATAGTGTATGTTCAGCATATACTTTTCTTGTTGGGAGACTTCTGATGTGGAATTTTTTTTTTTTTCCAGAGAAAAATAATGCAAAGAAGACTGTAAAGACGATGAAACATGAGAAGAGGGGAAGGAAAGTGTCAAAAGAGAGAAAGTTTGGAAGACTGCAGAAAAGGGCAGCAAATGGGGTAGAGAAACATGGAGAGAGAGTTAAAGAGAGAAAGAGTTGAGCTGGAGTATTTTTTTTCCCCTCTCAGAGCTCAGTGTGTAAGCTTGCATCTACCTCCCAAAGCTGCTTTCACAAAGAGATTTACAAGACAGGTTTCTACCACCCTGCATTTCAAGCGTGTGTGTCTGTGTATGGACGTCTGCCCACTTGTTTGAGTTATTTTGTGCATATAAAGTGCATGCAAGAAGAACACAGATTTTCATGTGATTGTTTCAGATTGGACTTTATTTCAGTATGTGCGCTGGCATTTAGATATGGCAGTAATTTTAGTTTTACATGGGAAGGTCACAGATACCTGGCATAGGCCTACTGACATACTTTTAATAGATATGAATATGTCCTCTCACAAAGGCTAAAAAAATCCTCAGATGCCAGAAAATGTGTGTGTGTGTGTGTTTGTGCCCTGCATCATGTGTTGGCTTGTGTGCTGGCACTGTATTCTGGTGTTCTTCCACATACAAAGGGGGCTACTTAGCTTTTAGAATTATTTATGTTGTTTGGCTTTTTGTGCAACAGTCTTAAGCACTTGTCTCCTCCTATTAGACTGAATGACTCTACTGAACCCAGCTGAAATCTCTCCAAACTCATCAAACCGAAATCTCCCTCTGCTGCTTGGAGCATTTCATCTTTTAGAGAGGATAGACACTTCACAGATGATATAATGTCTTGCAGATTCATGTTTGCAACCCCTTGTTAATCATGCAAGGTTTTTATAATAATTGCTTGTAAATCAAAATGATCAGTGAAGGCTTGTTGTGGTTCACACACCCTAAATAAATATTTTTAATGGCTATTGATGGGCCTGTTTTCAAATGTGTTGCGTAACTGCAATTATATTTCTATAAGTTACACCTCTCTTACATTTTGGGTTCAGTACTAGTTGCGCTGTGTGTCAGCATCAAGATTGTGCTGTAAAATAATTTATGAAAAAGTGCATTACTTTACAGCATTTTTGTTTGATTCAGAACTGCAGCTGTTTAAAAGCAATTTGTTTTAAAATAATAAAATAAAAATAGTAATATAAAATTAAATATAAAATAAAAATACATTTTAGAAAATTGAAAAAATAATTAAAAAAATAATTGTATTATTAAAAATAAATTGTATTCCTTTAGACTGCAGATCCATCTAGGGAGGCAGCAAAGCCCTAAATGGCAGATAAAATTTGTCTGCTGGTTAAACGCTAGGCATCCCTGGAAGTGGCATATGTTAATGCCGTTGTTATTGAGACTATGTTTATATGATTAGAGAGTGAGAGGTCGAGATGAAAGTCAAGCAGGAGTGATTTGTCTTCTTGTGCAGCGAAAGGAGATCAATGCAAAGTGCCTCTTGCCCACTCAACAAGCCATGTAAACTCATTAACTTCCTGAGACCTAATCCTGATTTTACATACACACACACAAACAAGGCAGATCAGTGAAATTACTTGTGTAAGATTAGGTTAATGTGTTAATAAGTGTGAGTGGGTGTCTGTGTTTCTTTAACTTGATTGTGTCCAAGTGTGTGTGGAAACACTGGTTTGTATGCATGTGTGTAAGAGATAGTCGGGATTAATGGGTTTTATCATTGCCTAGATGTTTTGCACACCTGTCTATGATTAATTTAGTAATCTGTGATATATGGATGGTTGCAACAGAGCGGCAACCTCCCGCTCTCTCACGTGAAGTCAACAAGGAATTGACTTAAACTGTAATTCATCGACTGGCACTTGAGGCTGGGTGCAAAAGGGAGTCAGTCCCATAGACTCCCCATGTTAAAATGCCCAACTTTACAGCAGAAAAAAAACATGTTTACAGCTTGGTTCAAAAAATTATTGTGGTCTATATAGCTAATTTTGCCCTTCATGACAACGGTTAGGGGGGTGAATTTTTTTTTATAACTCATCCGTTTAAATTATATTAAACCTTAAAGTTCTGCATAATTAAGGGCGTGGCCACTTGAGTGACAGGTGGATTGCCGCTGCTGACACTGCCGTCGAGCTAGGTGGGCTTCAGCAACCAGCTCCTGCCTTTTTGCCCATTTTCGATTATCCGGGAGAGTCGCACGGTGACGCACTGCCAAGATGGCGACGGCCCTCTCTGCAACCTTTGAGCTTCAAAACTGCTCTTCAGGAGTCTATGGGTGATGTCACGGACACTACGTCCATATTTTTATACAGTCTATAGTTGGAATGTGCATGATAACTCAGACATGTCCAAAAGTGAATGTTCTGATGTTGGTGTTCACTTTTTATTTGTATTTAAAAGTAAATAATTAAAGTTATTTGTGGAGATTAAGAAGATCGTACTATTACATCAGGCTTTATTAGTTACATGTGAAGGCTATGGCTTAGAATCTTTACAACTGGAATATATGTACAGTATTCCGATTCTTTTGACTATGTGTGAGAACAATATTAAAGATGACGATGATGATGATGATGATGATAAGGTGTTGATATGGAGAACACAGGTGAAGTAAGACACAATTCCTGCTTCCTTGCTGCTGCTCATATCTTTCTGTGTACCTGCAGATGGAGGATGTTTCTGAGTGTGTGTGGGGAGATCTGTTAGAAGTTCCCAGAATTCCCCCTCTGCCTGCCTCCCCAGTAGGTTTGTCCCACATCTTAGTTTCCCTCCTTCTGGCATATTCTACAACTTTATTTGCCTCTGTTTTACAGAGGAATACACACTCACTCACTCACTTACACTTCAGTACATGTAGGCACATAGGCTTTCCTCCTCTTGCAGATTGCGCAAGTGAAACAACTTTTACATACACGCACATATGCAATCCTGAAAAGTCCTGTTTTTTATGGTAGATATGACTCCCATCGCCTGCAGATGGGAGTACTAACTAAACAAACTTTCCTGTACTTTTTTGGTTCAAGGATATGAAGAATATTAACTTGATTGAAAATATACAGTTCTTTTAACTTGTTCTTAAGAATAAATATTGTAATAATATGTATGCTTATATTTTTATTCTTATATCTGTATTATGTGTAGGGTTGAGCAATAACATAAGACCTGTTAGAATGTGATTCATTTATGTTAATCGAGCAGATGAATCAATTCAAAATGATTGAGTTATTCATTTGTGTCATTTCCATAGATGCCCCTGTATGGCGTAATATTTCCTTATATTAAAATATTTCATTAAAGTAAATGTATTTATAAAATTAACTAAATCACATTTTTTTTATTTAATTAATCATGCCTAATCGCATATTAATACATTTATATTGTCTTAGGGTGCTTTCACATATAGTTTGTTTGAAAGAAACCAAACCCAGTTCACTTAATTTTACCTTGAAACTCCAAATTAATTGAAACAACATAAAGATGGCATATTTTAAACGTGTTTAATGGCATCTGTTATTGAAGCCCAGTATTATACCAGTACTGCTGCTGATGTCTCTATTAAATGCCTTTTCCTTCAATTTTAGCCATTGATTATAGCCATTCAACTTAACAGTGTAATTGGAATAAAAAAATCTTTAAAATAAAAATTAAAATAATCTTTACATAAACTATAAATTATATATGCATAAACTATTAATTGTATGTAGATTAATCTTTAAGCTACAAAAGTTAATCAGCAATAAGAGAATTTTGTGATTTATTTTAAATTATTGTTATTTTATTTTAATCTATGAATTTTTGAGAGGAGTGTTGTCTCTTTAAAACCTGATGCACATTACACGGAACTGACACACATTCATAATTTTGTGTGTTTTTGTCCGTAAATGAGTACTCACTGCCTACTGGCGAGCTGTCTTTAGTGGCTTTCTGTATACAAGTGTCAGATGCCTGTGTTCACAGAGAGCTGCTTCATAGCATGTTTACATCATGCTTCATAGCGTGTTTATATCTATATGCTGATTGATGAATGAATGAATGACACAGTAGATAAGAACAGTTCCTATTCTCTGTTTTTATAGCTCCATAAGATGATGCATGATACACTTAGGAACATTCCCTTGCTGTTTACTGTCACTGTTAGGAACGATTGTTTTTAGCTGAAGGATGGCATTTAATGAATTTACTTCAAAAAGTTAATATCAATGCATTCATTTTTGGTTTTAATCATTGTATTGTGTGGTAACCGTTTTATAAAAGCAAAAAAGTACACATCGTTTAATTTTTATTTTGAAGCAACATCATACCTGTCACAGTACTGCTGCTGTGTAGGAGTGCAGCGCAAAGGAGTGAGGAGACGATTGAGAAATTTACAAATTTTAATGATCAAATGGAAACAGGAAAACACACGTAGCAAGGATGACATGAACATGAACAATTCCAGACAATGGAGAACAGAATGGGCTAGAACCCAAATAGGGCAGATAACAAGGGGCAAACAGGTGATGAGGATAACTAATAACAAGGAAGCCCTGGAGGCTGTTGCAAGACAGGGACATGGGAAGGCCTCCAGGGTAGATCAGGGAGCTCTGAGAGCCATGGTGGAGCAGGCAGTTCATGTTGCCATGACAGAGCAGGCAGTTCAGGTTGCCATGCTGGAGCAGGTGACTCAGGAGTCCATGGTGGAGCAGGCAGTTCAGGTTGCCATGGCGGATCAGGTGACTCCGGAGGCCATGGCGGAGCAGGCAGTTCAGGTTGCCATGGCTGATCAGGGGACTCAGAAGGCCATGGTGGAGCAGGCAGTTCAGGTTGCCATGGCTGATCAGGGGACTCAGAAGGCCATGGTGGAGCAGGCAGTTCAGGTTGCCATGGCGGATCAGGTGACTCCGGAGGCCATGGCGGAGCAGGCAGTTCAGGTTGCCTTGGTGGATCAGGCAGTCCAGGAGATCATGGTGGATCAGGGGACTCAGGAGGCCATGGCAGATCTTCCGTGACCTGGAGCCTTCACTGGGCTAAACTTGGGGACAGGAGCCCTCACTGGGCTAAACTCGGGGACTGTAACCTTCTCTGGGCTAAACTGAGGGAATGGATCCCTCTGTGGGCTATACTCGGGAACAGGAACCCTCCATGGGCTGTACTTAGTAACTGGAGCCCTCTGTGGGCTATACTCGGGAACTGGAGCCCTCCGTGGGCAATACTCGGAGAGCTGGAGCCGACACTGGAGCGAGCTCTGGGGCTCGGAGCGACACTGGAGCGAGCTCTGGGGCTGGGATGAGGGCTATGAAGTCTTTTCCTCCTCATCCTCCCTTAGTTATGGATGAATTGGGTGGCCGGCAGGCTTGTCATTGCAGTGGCCGGGGGGCTTGACAACAACGCGGACAGCGGGGCTGACTCGGGAAGGACCAGCTGACATGACTCGGGAACGGCCAGCTGACTTGACTTGGGAATGGCCGGCGGAGGGGTTCCGGATCAGAGACTCTCCAGACACCGGATGACTGCCTCCTTCCTGTCGAGGTTGGTGGTGTCTGCTGGCAGCTCCATCTCGAGCCAGAACAGCGTCAAGAGGGTTTCCCCCTCAAGGGAGCTGGTGAGGGCGAGCGGCACGAACGCCCTTGTGTAGATGCTCGGGTCGGGGTTCGCCTAAGCCACGGCGATGAACCTCGCTCATTCCTCCATATGAGCGGGGAGAAACGAACGGGGAAAAAAACAAAAGACTATTAAAAAAAAAAAAAAAACATACTGTCACGGTACTGCTGCTGTGTAGGAAGTAAGGAGTGAGGAGACGTAGGAGAATTATACGGGAGAACAGAACGGGCTAGAACTCAAATAGGGCAGATAATGAGGGGCAGAGAGGTGATGAGGATAACTAATAACAAGGAACAGGTGATTACTAATAATAAGAAAAGGAACTGGAAGGACCAAATAAGGACAAACAAGAACTAAACAGGAGCATACATGTGACAATTCCAAGTCAATGCTCTCTCAGCGATCAATAAAACTGTTAGCCAAGCAGATAGACAGGCATAATAGTTCAGTTTAATTGTTTATTTAACAACTGTTCCAAACCAATTTGGCAACAAAAATCAGTTTCATGTTCAGGGCTAGATTTACCTTATTGTGACATAGGCAAAATAAATGTTTGCCGTTGACCAGAAACCTACTATTGGTAGTTAGTATTGTGGCTTTATTTTATACAGATACATTTATATAAATGGGAACACTTCATAATAAGCTTCATTAGTTAACATTAGTTAAGTGTAGTTAACATGAACTAAGAATGAACATTACTTTT
Organism: Cyprinus carpio; assembly: GCF_018340385.1. Lineage (NCBI taxonomy): Eukaryota > Metazoa > Chordata > Actinopteri > Cypriniformes > Cyprinidae > Cyprinus > Cyprinus carpio. The sequence goes on from NC_056620.1 coordinate 7,614,966, forward strand.
ATAGCATTTATTAATTTTAATGTTAATTTCAACATTTACTAATGCATTATTAAAATCTAAAGTTATAAATACTGTAATAAATGTATTGCTCATTATTTGCTCATGTTAGTTAATACATTAGCTAACATTAACTAATGCAATCTTGTTGTATACTGTCCATATAAACATACAGGCCTACAGATAGGCTATGTTTATTTGCATCACTGCATGTGTAGTTATTAACATTTCACCAAAATCAAGTTCAAATACAAAGTTTTTGAACAGCGAATGCCCCCCCCCCCCCCCCTCCGTCATTTATGCCACATCAGAGGCAATATGTGCATCACATTTACGTTTTCATCAACTTGCAGGTTATACAGTTTTCTGTCGCTATGTGGGTGCTAACTTATTTTCTGTTATTTGACCAAAATATTATATTATAAAAGATTCAGTGCTTCGCAAAAAATGCTAGACTAAGACACTGTTCTCCACTCCTCAAATACAAAAAGCATTAGCCTTTATAAATATAGTGTTTCTTGAGTAAAGAAAATGCTGTAGATATTCAATCAACAGTTATTTACCTTCAAACTGCAAACAAGCTGAGATGCTCAAAACTCAAGAAATAGGATCTTTAGTAGTTATTTGTGGTATGGTGAAAGTAATTTGTTAATGCCTTTATACTTTAAAATTTCCTTCTAATGACTGATGGTTGAAAGGTGAGTAAAATAATGTCACCTCATTGTACCCAGTTTTTGTAAATGATTATTATTGCATTCACAGGGCAAACCTTAAATGGTAGTTTCTCCCATAATTTGAGCAAAGCGTCATGGGGCTAGGAAAAAGGTAGATATATAGATGTAAATATATGTATTGTTAAATTCTTGTGTATAAATGGAAAAAGATAAATATAATTTTTCTTTTTGGTTACATTTTGAATCTGCAGTACTTGGCAACAATGGCTGTTTATTTAGAAAACAATGCATAATGTATTATATGTAAATTCTCAATTTCTCCATTCTCCATAATTTTTAGCTGTATCCTCTAGCGCTAATTTTGTACAATATATTTTGGATCCAGATTTGTTTTCTTCACTTTTTTTCTTTGGTTGTTTAATCATTTTACATAATATAGTATACTTTTTTTAATTTTAATTTTTTTTTTTATGTAGTGCCCAATGCAAAGCCATTTAAACTAAACACACTTGATGAAAGAGTCAACAAAAAACCCCAAGAAAAAATAAACTATATAAATAAAATATGTAAGCAGATATACACAAGTATGTAAATATGTAAGTATATTAGTCAACTACTGGATATATGATTATTTTATTTGTATAACATTAATTAACATGCATTAACATTTTACAAAAGTTGGACCTAAAAGTCTCATTCTAATATATATTTTGATATATTTATCTGACATGGTTTTCAGATGTTTGTCATCCTGCTTTTTGCTGTCTTATGCTCTGTCTTTATCTTAATGTTAAAACAAATGCATTCCCTTCATTTGACTGCTTCTCTTTCTGCTCTCCGATAATCCATCTTTCCCTCCTTCCATGTCACTTTTATTTTCTACATTTGTGAAAATAATATTTGTGTAAATAAAACACACACACCCCCCCTCCCCCATAATTTTTTTCAGCAATAGAGCGCTGTGCTGCAGGATGACTTCATCTAGTCTAATTTCTGGGTTGTAATAAGCTGTAAATGGCGAGGCTGCTGGGGTCTGTGTAGGAATTAATAAGAGCTAATAAAGCATGCCTGTGGGGACAGCAGCCTGTCTTTAAGTAAACATTATGACTTCTCCAGGGGAGCTGTTGGCAGTGGGGAGCTGCTAAGGGACTGGGCTCTGGCTTGACGAATCATGAAGCTGTGGGGTAGATAATTTGCTCCTTGATTCTACACCAATGGGGCTAATAAGGCCTCTCTGCTTGACTGTCTGATTGGATAGGCTGGTATTGTGCATGAACATATTAATCATGTATTTTGGTGAAATTTGATTTGGGGAGTAACTGAAACGAGTTGTCCCATTGGAAAGAAATGGATATACTGTAAAAATAAAAATAAAAAAGTAAGAAAATTAAGTTGATGAAACAAATATTATTAGATTATGTTTCACAAGAAAATACTATTTAAAATTTTCTACCCCAAAATTTAATGTTTAATTCAGAGTTACTTGAAATTTAATAGGAATTTCTGCAAAGAACATTGTTTCTAGATTCAAAAATAATAAATTATATTGAACAATCATAGAATAAATAACAATAATAATTGTTATAAATAAACTGTTGTATAATTTGTAAAAAAAAAAAAAAAAAAAAAAAAGTAAAATAAAACATTAAAAGATAGTTATTAATAACAAACACTGATGAATATATTTTGTAAATAATTTGTTTAAACAAGAAAAATGAATAAACAATGAATAAACTGATTAATAACAAAAAATATTTTTAAATAATTTATCAATAAAATATAAATAAATTATTATTTTTTAAAAATTTTTATTTATTGTGGTGTGAGTGTAAATTAAGTCATTTGTGTTTTGAGATATGAAAGTCTGAAATTTTGTTTTGTATTTTGTCTTATGTTAGATTTTGGTGTGTTTAGAGTGTTTAGAGGTTAGATATATGTGAGTCTCTGTAGTTGTAAGTGAACTGGTGTTTAGAGGTGAACAGTACCTGTTGTGAGTTACTGTGAGGTACTGAGATTTGACAGGTACTGAAGTGTGCTCCGAATCCCCAGGGAGACAATTGCGAGACCCCCCTAAAAGTCTTAGCAATCTCACCACAACTATGTTTGATCACAGTCAGTGCAAGCATTGTGTGTGCATGAGGTGGAGAGAAAAAGAGAAATATGCACAGGCTGGATGCTTTGCATCTGCAAAGGAAACCCTCTTTTTTACTTAGATTACTGAACTTCACATTCACACACCACCCAACACCCAACAGTGTGTGCTCACAAACACTGGATATAGAATGAGAGGGGATCTCTCCTCCCCCACACTCTCAGCGTGCTGACAGATTTGGTAAGGCAGGAGGCACTCTTGAGTTTTGACAAACCAAAGCGTATACTGAAGAGGTGACCAGTGTTAGTAGTCACACTTTTTACTATTTACTTTTTACTTTTTACTTGTGTACAAAAATCTACTGACAATTACCAACTTTATTGCAGAGGAAAATAGATTAATACAGTAGCTGATGCTATTGGAACTAGTTGTCACACTATTTGGTGCAAGTTTTCTATTTGATGTTTGATATAAAATTGAATACTATAGACTTTTTGTTAGTTTACAGATTAATACAGTTGTTGATGCTATTGGGCACACACACACACACACACTAGGGCTGCATCAAAACACTTGAAACATCAAAACATTCCAGGCAACCCGTAACCTGTGTTTTTCCAACCTTCTACCCGTGAAAGTGCACCAGAATGGCAGCCAAACCCGTGACTTCCCACCTGTGAACTCGTACTAGATCAATGTACTCCCAGTTGCGAGCTCTGACATCACACAGCCCGCAAAACAACAATGGCAACCCCCACGGAAAATATTGCCTACGGATGCGGTGTTTATGCAAGTGGTACACGGTGAGAAACAGACTTTAGGACAATATAACGTTGCAATAAATTTAATAATCTAGCTATGATTCCTTGTGCTCAGGCAGTTTGGCGTGACTTGCCTGGAACGCTACAAAGTCGTGGTTTGAAGTCGTGATTTACGGGCTCAAAAACCTGCCTGGAATGCAGCATTAGTCCATGGTTCATACGTACAGTACCTCGCTTTTTAACCACGGTTTTTGATTCAGTTCAGTTCTGATAGCTTGGCACATCAGGCCACATCCCGCACACATGCCCGCACACATGAGTCTCTAGGAGCCCATCCTGGGCTAAATGGGGATCAGGAGCCCTCCCTGGACTGGACGGGGGATCAGGAGGAGGAGCTCTGGGGCCTGGGCCGACACTGGAGTGAGCTCTGGGGCCTGGGCCGATACTGGAGCGAACTCTGGGGCTGGTAGCTGACTGCCCCCTTCTCCTTAGGTTCCTCTTCCAGTTCGGGGTGAAAGGCATTGTTGGTGGGCTAGAGTGCTGAACGGCCGGTGGGCTTGCCACTTGAACAGTTGTTTTATTTATTTATTTATTTATTTATTTATTTATTATAGTTACTACAACAATACTGTAGTAAAACCATGTGGATGGATTGGCAATTATTGAGCACTATAAACACATACAGTACTTATAAGTCTGAATATATAGAAGTAAATCTGAATATATAGTTATATCTCTGAATATATACTGTAGTTATAATTCTGGATATATAAACGTAAATCTGAATATATAGTTATAAATCTGAATATATAGAATTACATCTGAATACATAGTTAAAGTCTGAATGAATAGAGGTAAATATGAAAAAAAAAATAATACATGAATGTAAATTGTGAATTTAGATTTATTATTCTAATTATATAATAGTAAATCACAATGTATGTTTATAACTCTTAAGTATATAAATGCATATCTGAATATACAGTATATAGTCTACATTTCAACATAAATATATCTTTATTATTAGGCATGTCAACAGGCAGATGGTCTTGTTTTTTTTTATTTTTTTATTTTTTTTATGAAAACGCTATGCCTTTGTATCCTCCACTTGTATCAATGCAGATATTGTACTATATTAGTTATTTTAATTATTACTGTCTATCACATGCTGCTGCAATTGTCTCTATTCACTTCAATCGCCATTTGTAAATATATGATGTTGTTGCCAATTTCCTGGCCATCTCAGCCATGCTTAACTGTGTAGAAAAGATGGGTATTAGCATTGTCACTGACGGTGAGGACCTTTTGGCACCACAGCCAGCCTTTTTTAAAGTATATGAAAAATACTCCTTTTGGTTTAGATTAGTGAGATGCACTTACAATAATTACTATAATAAAATATTTACATTGATAACTATATACAATATGCACAGGTATAATAAAAAGTCTGTTGATATGCCTTATAAAAAAGATATAGTTATATTGAGATGTAGACAATATATATCCATATTTGCATTTATACTGTATATTCTGGATTTATACATATTTTCAGATTTCATGATATGCATTTATATCAATGATTTACATTTATATATACAGACTTATAACTATATATTCAGATTCACTTCTATATATTCACAATTTACATTTATATATTCAAATTTATATCTTTATATTCAGATTCACTTCTATATATTCAGACTTAAAACTATATATTTAGATTCACTTCTATATTCAGAATTATAACTATATATTCAGATTCACTTCTATATATTCACAATTTACATTTATATATTCAGGCTTATAACTATATATTCAGATTTACTTCTATATATTCAGACTTATAACTATATAGTCAGATTTACATTTATATACTCAGAATTATAACTATATATTCAGATGTACATTTATATATTCAGACTTATAAGTATATATTCATACATAACAATATATTCACAATTTACATTTATATATTCAGGCTTATAACTATATAATCAGATTTACTTCTATATATAAAGACTTATAACTATATATTCAGAATTATAAGTATATATTCAGATTTACTTCTATATATTCAGACTTAAAAATATATTCAGATGTACATTTATATACTCAGAATTATAACTATATATTCAGATTTACATTTATAAATTCAGAATTCTAACTATATATTCAGACATAACTATATATTCACAATTTATATATTCAGATTTTTATATAACTATTTCCTGTTTGGCACCTCATAATATATAATATATACACACACACACACACACACACACACACACACACACACATATTTGACACCGGCTGTCACTTTACTTGCTACTTAAAAGAGTAGCAAAAAACTTGCACTTCCTGAATGCATTGTCTCAAATGAAAATACACAAACCTCTACAGCAGCAGCGGCTCCTGACCGTAAATTTAGGCGGGGCAGATCCTGTGTCGTAGCGCTAATATAATATATGAAAACATTTTGTAATCTTTATATTTTAATCTCTAAACACATGGAGACAGAATTTTGGCAAAGATGTCCTTGCGTTATCCTGTGGGTGGCGCGCTAATGTTGATTGACAGGCTGAAATAATGTTAAACGCATAAAATCCTGTAGCCTATAATAATTGCCTTAATATAGTATTTATCACCTCTAGATGATAATTTGGGGTTGTATCATCTGTCAATGACTTGCTGACTTGCACGAAAACCAGCAACCTATTGTACCCAGAAATAACGTCTTTCTCTCTCTATATTATTATTATTATTATGTAAAGTATAATATTATACGTATAAAGCAATATAATATATATAAAGCATATATTATATTATATTATATTATATTATATTATATTATATTATATTATATTATATAGAAGTTTTCTGGAACACAACATTAGGTTAACATTTTAATAACCGAGCGTGTACTATACAATTACGAACCATTCTAAGGTGACATTTCAGCACTTGACAAACGGATAGCGACTCCTAAGTAGTACTTAAAGGGGGGCTACCATGGTGTTTCATGTATTCAGAGTTGTTCACAGTGTTAAAGAGATAGATTCTCATGCTAAACATGGCCAACGTTTTAAAAAATAATTTGGACGAATGACGGAGAATTTCTGTGCCGAAAATCTTACTTCCGGGTTGGTACAAGTTTCGACTGTTTTTTTTTTTTTTTTTTTTTCGAATGTGGATTTAATGACGTAGACAATGGTGGAACTCCTTATATGAGCTTTTCTCTCGGAAAAGCGCGCCCACGCACACGTCGACCGGAGGAGAGCGAGACCGCGCTCCTCCACGCGCTTCATCGGGAAATCCTCGGCAGCGCTTCATAGGATTTGTTCAAGAATATTTCCAAATAACTGTGTTTTTGGATGTGAGGGAAAGTTTACCGTGTTCAGCTTCCCAAAGAATCCAGCGGTACACGAAAAGTGGATGCAGTTTGTTTTTCCGGGGCAGCAACGAAGTGTAGCAAGTGCATTTGTGTGTTCTGGTCATTTCAGTGATGAATGTTTATAAACAAGGCCTGCTGGATTTGCACATGGTTTGCTATTAAAACATGGAGCGGTCCCAGTGATAAAAGACCCCATTCATGTCAGTACAACTGCATCAGATTTCTGTCTTTTTTTGGAAATCAGCACATAAGTGAATATATGTTAATGGCAACAACCCGAAACATCAGTATTATAGCTCCGCCCACGGCACGCCTCCAGGAGCTCGGCTTTTTCCGGAGATAATCGAAAAGTTGTATTTTTCTTTTATAAATATGATAAAACTAAAAACTTTTTGGAGATATATGAAGGATGCAGTACTACTCTATAGGTACTCAAGATTAACATGAGATTAGGTGAAACTGTGTATGTTATGTACCCTTTAAAGCACGGCTACGAGCGATTGTGTTAAGTGCAGTTTTGGGAAACACATGTGAAACAATAACGAACGATCGTAAAATTACCCGTAGAAAACGCTTAAGCGCTAAGATCAATCGTTATCAGGAAACCCGGCCCTGATGCAGACACATAGCTGAAGGGGATTGATATATCTTCTGGGTGGAGCGAGATTCACGTAAGGTAAGGTGAAAATAAGCTGGGCCGGGTTTCCCGATAACGATTGATCTTAGCGCTTAAGAACGTTTTCTACGAGTAATTTTACAATCGTTCGTTATTGTTTCACGTGCCCAAAAATGCAACATAGCTGTGCTTTAAGTGCTACTTAGGAGTCGCTATCCATTTTTCAAGTGCTGAAATGTCACCTTATAGAATGGCTCTTAACTGTAGCACACGATCGTTTATTGACGTTTGCGTTCCAGACAGACAACTTGGATATAATAACTATAATAAAATACAATATTATATTAAATTATAGTGTATAAAATTATACTTTACATAATAATATATAATATACTTTATATACAGTATATATATATAGAGAGAGAGAGAGAGAGAGAGAGAGATACGTTATTTCCGGGTCCAATACATAGCTGGTTTTCGTGCACTTTAGCAAGTCATTGACATATTTTTTCCCCCAGTCTTTGAAGCATTACCTACATTACTTCCTTTATTATTTTTTTTTTCTTCAGTCATTTAATTTAAATGTTTATTTCTATTTTTTTCTGCCCTTTTTAATTATTTCATTTATAAATTAATAAAAAAAAATGAAGAAAACGAGTCTTAAGTGTACAATAAAGCACAATCAAATCCTTATATTATAATCACATTGCACTTGAATCAAGTTAAAGGTGTAATCTGCCAATTGTCCTGCAGGTGCCTGCATGAATCTGTCTTCTTACGATGCACTTAGGGCTTTACGATTACTCCAGAGCACCCATAGATATACGATGATTTTCAAGTTCTACACTGTAAAAAATAATCTGTAAAATATGCAGTAAAAAACTGGCAGCTGTGGTTGCCAGAATTATACCGTAAAAAATATGGTAACACCGTTTTAGGTTTAACAGTTTTACCTTAAATGTACAGTTTAATACTGTAATTTAACTGATATAATATTAATATACCAACTTATTGAATACTGAAATCTTTTTTGTACCTTTGTAATACACTGGTAACCACCAAAAGCAGGTGGTGATGAGAAAGACACATGATGAAACAAAGCCCATCACAAGCATTAATTAAAAAACATTATATGTAACATACAAACCTAAGAAACATAACAGATAAGAAAAAAATAAGAAGAAACATAGTTATTTCAAAGAAAAAACATCAAATTCAAACAAAATTTGAAATGCTACGCAGAGAATTCTGGGAACGTCAGTTTACGTTTTTCCCTGTAAATTTTACAGGAAATTACGTTAACAATTTAACAGTTTTGTACTGTAGCATTTTCACAGTTTTTTACAGTTAAAATCACAGTCATTGTTTGCAGTGTACTTAAGTTACGATGCTTTTGGGAAACAGACCGTAATATTAAGATCAGTCGTACAATGGTTTTTACGAACTTCTTAGGCTTACGAAGCTTTTGGGAAACTAAGCCCAGGGCCGGGTTTCCCGATAACGATTGATATTAGCGCTTAAGAGCATTTTCTACGAGCAATTTTACAAACGTTCGTTATTGTTTCACGTGCGTTTCCCAAAAATGCACTTAACACAGTCGCATGTAGCCGTGCTTTAAGTGCTACTTAGGAGTCGCTGTTTGTCAAGTGCTGAAATGTCACCTTATAGAATGGCTCGTAATTGTAGGCTACAAGCTCGTTTATTGAAATGTTAACCTAATGCGGTGTTCCAGACAGCTCGAATATAATATTGTATAATATAATATCATATAATATAATGTAATATAATAGTTATAAGTATATTTGTAGAGACTTTATTTCCAGGCCCAACATGGCTGCACGTCAGTAAGTCATTGACAGTTTTATTTATTTTAATTTTTTTTAGTTTATCCCTATTTTTCCCAGTCTTTGAAGCATGTTTCCTACATTACTTATTTTATTCATTTTTTTTGTTCAGTCATTTAATTTAGATATGTATTTGTATTTTTTTTTGTTTTCTGCCCTTTTTAATTATTTCATTTATAAATTCAAATGTAACTATAATGAATAAAGCACTTGAATAAAGTTAAAGGTGTAATCTGCCGATTGACCTGCAGGTGACAGCATAAATCTGTCTTCTTACGATGCCCTTAGGACTTTACGATTACTCCAGAGCACTCGTACATCTACGATGATTTTCAAGTACTACTTAAGTTAAGACGCTTTTGGGAAACAGACTGTTATATTAAGATCAGTCGTACGATCGTTTTTACGAACTTCTAACGCTTACGAAGCTTTTGGGAAACTCAGCCCTGGGCAGTCTCAAATCTGCCCCAAGGGCTCTCAATTAGAGCGCGCTGTAGTTTTTACCACAGATTTACGTTGCAAAATTGTGGGGCGCTGTTGAGCTCGGTAGGGCTCAGGCACCATCTGCCCCGCTTAGTATCATGAATACATGCCTGCTAAAGCCATGCGCGGGATTTTAATATATACTGCTTACTTTACGACTTAAAATAGTCTAGAAAATCTGAAACATATTTGTTGCAGAATGCTGAACACATTTACAATTTATTATTGATTCCATTTATATAAAGGTCTATATTTTGGATTAATATTTTTGGCTCTACCCCACCTGTTCATATAGACGAGCCGCGCCTGCTCTACAGACACCTTAGCAATTGAATCACCATTGGCTAGTAAATTTTTTAGTTTACTCGCCAGACTGTTAATATGTATTATACTGTAACTTTTTAAATATCTGAAAATGCACTCTTAACATCAGTCAGTCAAGCATTATAATATGATATTATGATAATCAAGTATTATTTAATGATAGAACTTTAGTAATTCTAATTAAAACTTGGTAAACATATGAATGCATAGACATTAAGGACTGGTGGTGGTCCTTTTTTGCCATTCAGTGTTTCTGTTAAAAAGGGAAAAAACTTACAATAATACTAATAAGATGATGATGATGATGATGATGATGATAATAATAATATGGATTATACTAATAAGCGGAGTCGGCGTCAGAGCAGATCTACTGGAGGGGCACTGGATCATCGGCGGGGGGGGGGGCACTGTCATTTGATAAATATTTTTTGACGCATTGGCAACATCATAGTAGCATGGAAATCTGGATTTAGTAGCATGGAAATCTGGATTTAGACTTGGGTTTTTATCTAAAAGAGGAACAGAAGACGGCGCTGAAATTTGCTGTTTTGCCGACCGGATACGGCAAGAGTCAGTTAGCTCCAGTGATCTATATAGAATGACATTCTACCCTAGAATGTTAGCTCCAATGATCTATCTATATAGAATGTCATTATATAATTTTTTATTTTTATTTTTACCTGTCTTGGTTCCTAATACACAACAGATGACGATTGTTCGGTTAAACGTTCAGAATACGATTCCATATAAGGTTAGTATAGCCTAGTTCAGCACTTTGCGAATGGACAGCGACTCAAGTAGCACGTAGTAGCCTATTCTCGCATTCTACGAGTTCAGTAGCCTACATCTTTGGGAAACGCACGAGGAATTGCAGCTAACGTTCATAACCTTGCACGTAGAGAGCACTTTTAAGAGCTAAGATAGGCTAGGCTACATCGTTAGCGGGAAACCCGGCCCAGAACCGTTAGCCTAAACAACAGAACAGGACAGAAAATAATAATATAAATATAATATAGGCTAAATAAAAAACATAAAATAGGCATACAATAAATAGCTATATATTTTTTATACTTAAATAATTAACAAATTACGACGACAAAAATAAAACACTGAATCAGTTTGAAGCTTTGAAAAACCGACAAAAAAAAATGTCCCCATCAGACAAAGTTTTTTCATATAGATGTTTCTGAAAACTTAAGGCTTTTTTCTTCATAAAACGAGTTGGACAACATCATATAAATGTCTGCATATGGACCAGTTAAATCAGAAGACTAAAATCCGCCTGCAGAGAATAAGGATGTCACAACAATAATGAGCCACTCACACAAGGTATAAGGTTTAACTGATTTTTTAGTTTTTGATTTGCGTAGAATGCAAATTTTGTAGAACTTGAGAAATAGATGAAGATAAAATAAAATACAGGAAATGGAAAAAATAAAATACAGAAAATACAAAGTGTGCTTCAACAAATAAAATAATTTCTTTAAACACTGTTTTTTCTTAGGGGTTTCTTAGGGTTTCAATGACTTTAAATACTCTAAAGGACTCATTTTCTAAACAAAATAAATCAAGGACAAAAATAAATGTATATTCTGCTATTACTTTATGCTAATACTTGTTTTTAACCTGGGTTACACACCTCCCAGCAGTTTATGGCCTGTCCGCTGACTTGAAGGGCTTGAAGGGCTTGAGTTGCTCTATGGCTGCGCTAGTTAAATCTTTTGGCGGTTGTCTGGAGCTAGCATTCACAGAAGAACGGCCAGCTTGGCTCTCATAGACCGTGGTACTGGTGGTCGTGGCCGGAGTATCTAAGTCTGCTGATTGACGAGGCTGCTTTTTTAATTTTTAAATAGACAGTTTAACAACTGTCTATAATATAGACGGACAAACTGTTCTTCAACTTGAAATGGATTTTGCACGCGCGCTGCAAATCAAATGTAACAAGTTTACTCGGTGACCAATAAGCATTCACCATGACGAAGCCTAGTAACGTGCCATGAACAACCAAAATTATGCATTTTCCCCATTCTTTTTATTTTATTTAATTTAAGTTACAGTTTGAACATTTAATATTAAAATAATGACTAAAAGGGATATTTTTTTTTGGGCCACGCCATGGCCTGTAGGAGGGGCATCAATGACCGCTAGGGGGGGCACGGCCCTCGAATGCCCCACCACAGCGCCGGCACTGCTAATAAGAACAGTATACAACGCACTAAGCGAGCTGCTGGATTCATAAATATTAATCAGGCTGTGTGCGTTTGCTCAAACCGATTCGCTGAAATCAAGACAGGTACGATAAAAAGTGAGCACCAGCCAATGAGATTGTCGTTTGCGCATTAGTTCCGCCCACTGATGGATAACCTGGCAGTTCTTAAAAGCTGAAGAATTCAAAAGGAACTATTTTGACAGGAAAATACAACAAAGAATATCATTTACATGTAAGACTCTCTCGCTCTGTCTGCTCTCACTAAAGCTACGGCGAGTCATGCGCCTTTACACTAGAGTTCACGGTACGTCAAATACAGGTGTGCTGCGCATTCATTGACATGAACTGAAAAAAAATCACAGATCGCTTGACAGAGAGAGAAACTCTGAAACTCAGTCAGTGTTCGGCGAGTGAAAATATATCTGTGCTAAATATTCGCCCAAAGTGAATATTTAGTCACATATGCAAGTGATTTGCTCGCAGTGTAGAGGGTTGATACACCTGAAAAGTCTAACCAAAGTAGGATTATGTGATAATTACAGGCAGGTGTGTTTAGAAATGGAGGACAGTAGCCCTACAGGACCAAATCTGCTCATCCATGGTCTTAAAGAATGTAGAATGCAAACCATAAAACAGGAGCTCTGTGGTACAGCATGAAAATGAGTCTTGTCAGGAGTATTTGTGAGACAACAGAAACTTTTCTGCTCTAGCGGAAGAAAAAAATATGAAAAAAGCTTCTCCTTCATTTGCAATGTCTTTTGGGTCTCTTGTTCTTTATATCTCCACACTCACTCTCTCTCAGCTTACAAACCAACGTGGGGCAGAACAAACAAACAAACAAGGCAGCTAATAAGCCAAGGAGCCGATGCTCACTGGAGGTTTGGTATTGTTGTGTGTTCTTTATTCCATTCTTATCTCCTGAGCAGCAAGTGCAAAAGAGGGACCATGTAAGCATTAAGATTACATCGTTGCACATTTGTTACCCAGGAATGTAAGACGTGGCGGGCTCAATCACCATTAATTCCCGTTCCCTCTCTGGCATTTCTAAAGCATCTTAAGTGGAAAAGGTTGTAGGAGAGAGAGAGAGAGAGGTTTTTTTGATCATTCAAATATTATTTGATCATTCATCATATTTCATTCCAATATTCCATCCAAAAATCTACAAAACTGTAAATAATTTAAAAAACAATTTAATCAATACAGATTACAGCCCTTTCATTACATCTTTAAAACCAACATTTCATCCTCCCCGACCTCACACAAAAAACTCCCCACTGACCACATTGCAGAAAAATCTATAATATTATTAACTAATTTGAAATAATCAAACTCAGTTTTAATTCGAGCAGCCACCATCCCCTTCAGAACTCTCTCTGCATCAATTGAACCAGTTCCCAAGATTCTATTTTTCCGTGTCCTCCAAATTGCCATCTTGGCTGTTCCCAAAAGGTAATTTAACAAAACCACTTTTCTTCGATCACTGACTTTGTACTTTGGACCACTAATAAAAACTTTATAGGAAAACTCCTCACCCATACTTTCAAAACAAACCTCTAAAAAATAAAAAAGACCTCTTAACCTCTCACACTGGATAAACAAATGATCAACCGTTTCTTCCGTTCTGCAAAAAGGACATTCCCTCCCTACTTCTGGATTCAGGTGCGCCACGTGTCTGTTCGTAGCTATTATACCATACATCAGTCTCCACTGTAATTCTGCTGTACGTTTCTCAATAGGAGGCTTGTACAGAGATCTCCAGCATCCTCTGAAGTCTGGCCCGAACACTTCTGTCCACCTCCATGTTTTAACTCTTCTCAAAACAATTTGATGAGACACTTTAACACACACAATGTATAATGCCTTTTTACAAATGTCTTGAAATAATCCCAACTCTGGAGTTTTAAAGGACACAAAAGTATCTTCATTGTCCGGACTTTCCTGTGCAGCAGAGACCCGAACTGCTGGAAAACTATAGCTCCGTCCCTGCGAAGGCGTTCCCAGTGCGTCTCTGCAGGCTCCAGGCAGCGCTGAGCGTACTTCCGCCAACATCTGATCCAAGATACGTAAAGAACGTATTCCTGTCTTGTGCTGAATTGAAACTGCCGTCCTCCACCCACTGTCATGTTCAATCTTTGTACATCCTGCTTTAACCAAACAGTTCCTCACACTGCTTGAAGACAAAATGTTTGTTTGTATCAAACAATTATGAAACAGTGGTTCTCCCATAATCCAGTCCTGTGGTCGCAAAATCTCTCTACTCACAGAAAAAGTCATATTTCACACTTTTAGCATGGATTGGTAGAATGAAGTCAAATGATTCAAATCCAGCTCATTAACTTTCAGTAAAAACAGCTGCTTGTCATATCCCAGATTCGATGTTCTTCTCAACAGAGCGCATGCCACATTTGTCCACCCCACGTCCTCCTCATACAACAGTCTCTTCGCTGCCTGTAATCGAAAGGTGTGGATACTGATCCTTATGTCAATCAGACTTTGTCCCCCCTCTTGAGTTGGAAGATACAGAGCTGGCGCAGGAATCCAATGCTGTCCTGACCAAAAGAACTCCACCAATTTTCTCTGGATACTTTTAACAATGTCATCTGGTGGCTCTAAAACGTTGAGTCTGTGCCATAACATGAAGGCGGCCAGGTTATTTGTAACCAAAACTCTACCCCTGTAGGATAGCTCTGGCAATAGCCATTTCCATTTAGACAACTTAGCAGACACCTTCTCCAGCAAGCCCTCCCAGTTCTTCTTTCTATAGCTTTCTACTCCTAGAAACACTCCAAGAATTTTTATACCTTCTCTTCCCCAATGCAATCCCCCAGGAAGTGTCGGTGGCCCACCATTTTCCCACTGGCCCACAATAAAACCATAACTTTTTTCCCAATTAACTTTGGCCGAAGATGCTTTTTCATAAATATCCAAACTCTCACGTAATTTTTGCATATCCCCTTGCCCAGTAATAAAAATAGTTACATCATCGGCATAAGCCGATACAACATATCTCAGCTCCCTTGGGTCACCTGGAACCATGAAACCCTTTAATCCAGTTCTTAATTTGCATAACAGAGGCTCAATTGCTAGGCTGTAAAGTTGCCCTGAGAGAGGACACCCCTGTCGAATACCTCTTTTCACCGGCAAAGGATAAGTCAAACCATCCCCCATCTTAAGCATTATTGAAGCCCCTTTGTACAACAATTGGATCCATGAAATACAACAATTCCCGAACCCAAATGATTCCAAGACTTTAAATATATACTCATGGCCCACCCGATCAAAAGCTTTCTCCTGATCAAAAGACAAAAATCCAACATCACAATTTTCATTACAAGACACATCAATGACATCTCTTATTAAAAACAGATTGTCCATAATTGAGCGACCCGGAATACAATATGTTTGCTCTCCTTTGACCACAATATGTAAATATTTTTTTAACCTATTGGCTAAAACTTTTGCCAATATTTTATAGTCAAAAAACCCAAGTCTCCATTTTTTGGTAAAAGAGAGATCACAGCCCTCTGACAGCTAATTGGTAACATTCCCGTTTCAAAACATTCGCAACACACTAAAACAGCCCAAAAGGTCTTGTAAAATTCAGCAGGTAAACCATCTATTCCTGGCGCACCCCCTGTGGAGAGTTGCTGAACTGCTTCTGAAAGTTCATTAAGGTTGATCATGGTGTCAAGCTTTTTCTTATCCCCAGGTTGCAACTTTGGAAGTCCTTGTAATAATTTTGCCATATTCTCAGAGTCACAGTCAGTATTACCATACAAATCAGCATAAAAATCCATTGCCATTTTCCTCATTTCTGTTGGGTTTGAAGTTAATGTTCCATTTTCCTTGCGTAGGTGAAGAACACACTTTTGTTGTGCAACTTTCCGCTCCAGATTAAAAAAGTAAGAAGTGGGAGAGTCCATATCTTTGATAGAAGAAATTCTTGCTCTGATCAAAGCACCCTTTGCTCTTTCCTCTAAAATAGATCATAATTCAAGTTTCTTATTCCTTAAATCATTGGATACACCCAGAACATTTACATCCATCACATTTTCCATACCAATAATTTCTTTCTCCAACTCCTCAATTTTCTTTTTTACACACACAGTAGTATTGTAGGAAAAATTTTGACAAAAAACCTTTATCTGTGTTTTCCCCACCTCCCACCATTGTGTCATTTTTTTTCAAAATTGCAAAAAAGAAACATTTACATTCTTAATTTTTATTAATTCAGCCACCAAAGCTCTCTTGCTCTTGTCTCTCCCTCCGTTAATATTTAAAGAGGCTAACCTTATCATCTCCATAGAAAATATAAAGAGATAGAAAAGAGAGACAGAAAGAAATAAAGAGTATAGTAAAGTCATCCCGAGTGATGTATAAACCATTGATTCAATTATTTGAATTTACGTTTTATAGGGGTTTTATCCCTTCGCAGTTTTGCAAGAAACTTTTTTAAACAAAATCTCTTTCTATGACTGAGTTCATCTTCTCCAACCTTCCTCTGCCAATAACGAACAGAAGTCTCAAACCTCTTCAGATCAGAAAAATAATTCCGCACATCAACAGATTTTCCAAAGGTTTCATCCAAGAATTAATTTATTTCATCTAGTGAATAAACCTGCTCACAACTTTTTTGCGAAACATCTGACACATCTGAAAAATCAGACAACCCACCACCATTATCATCATCATAATCGTCATCATCATCATCCATTTCCTCATCAACCATTACTGACTGCACCTTCTTAATCAAAGATACTATCCTTCCTCTTTCCAAAACTTCACCTTTCAAACCGGTTGCGTCATCATCCATCTGGCCTGTATTCACTGAGTCTAAATTCTCCACAGTATCACCCTGCTCAGACCCCTGTACCACAATACTTCTCTCAACAGTCGCATCAGTTATGACATTAATTTTCTTCATTTTTCCCTGTTTTGTCTTACTACCAGAAGCTTCCTCTGTATCTTTTACATTATTAGGGAACAAATCTTTTATTATCATTCCTTCTTTCAAATTTGAATCCACATTCTGATCCTCATTATTCACTACTTCTGTTTCATTTGGTACATTACTCTTTTTCACTTCATTTTCCTTCCTCTTGTCTGAAGTATTGCTAGGGCCTGCTTCATTCTCAGATTCAACTCTATGAGGACAAGACAGCCGTACATGTCCAATACTCCCGTAATCATAACACCACATCTCTCCCGTGCTCGCGTACATCATGTACGACTTGCCCTCAAAAACACATCGAAAGGAAATATTCAGCATTGATTTATTTAAAAACATGTACACCTGTCACCTAAACGACAACACATGTTTTAAGGCAGCATTTTTACAACCAAGTGAAACCGTTCTAATTCCACTGGCAAGTTTTCCAAATCGAGAAAGCTCTCGCTCAATGTCGCCATCCGGAATAAAAGTCGGAACGTTAGAAACCATCACCTTCGTCGTGATTGAAACTAAAGGTTGAACAGGAACAAAGGAGCCACTTACTGAAATCCCACTCTCGATCAAAACATGAACCAGATTTTCTTCTTTCAAAAATATCACTACGGCCTTGTTCATCCTAGACGCCGAGACGATATTCTCATGGCCTACGCATTCTGCCACGTCCAGTAACACATCTTCTACAGGCACACCTGCCTGAGTCACACACCTAATCCCATGCCGGAGCGACAGGCCTGACGCCTGCACACTCGTGTGAGTGTGAGATGCCATCCCTACCTCTGACACGACACAACTCTCACGGAAAACAAACTCAGGTTTTTTTTTTTTTTATATAACTTTTTTCTTTTTCAATTTAAATAATTGAATAAAATAAACTGAAAAGCAAGAAACAGTGAAAGTTTAAGACAATTTCCTCTCACCTAGATCACCCTCCCATGCATTCCCTTCCCAATTCCCAGCATGCACCAGAGAGAGAGAGAGAGAGAGAGAGAGAGAGAGAGAGGAAAGCTAATCTTATTAGCACACAGTACTCAACACTCACCGATGGACCGCCACGCTGGGATGAGGTAGTTTGGCTCGCTCATCCTTGAAACAACCCATTTTTCAACTTACACCTTCCTTCTCTTCCTCACTATCAGTGGATATTTCCACCAGTATGAATATTTACTTGTATCTGGTTTATGGGGCAATGAATCACCAAAATGCAATTGCAGAGATTTTATTACAGATGAATGAGTTAATTCAAAGTATAAAAATTTCTTAGAGCACAGAGACAAATAAATGACCCTCTCCTATTAATGTATCCAAAACACACTGATCTCAAATTGATTTGTTTCCAGTTTAACAGTAATGCATTTTTTCACTTTATATAACTGTAATATTTTCCACTTTCAATAATGCAAATTTAGCAATGCAAATGCAAATGCAAATTTTTTATCATGATAACCAACAAAACACTTGTGTTTTTTCTGTTATTTTTTTTTTTATTTTTTTTTATATTTTATGTTAGTTTATTTTTTTTAATATATATGTGGATTTCTCATCACCTTCTTTCTGATAACATTTAAAAAAACATTCTTAGGCTAATATTGAGATGCTTAAATCTACTTAACGTGGTGATTTTTTTCTAAAATGCATTGTCATTATGTTAAAATATTAACAGAGGTGTTGAGGCACACACTGGCGTCCCTTCTGGCGTGAACGATACTGAATCTTAAACCTTAACCTCACCATATAGAAGCTAAGTTTAGTTTATGCAAACTATGCAAGCATGCAAAACCTTTGGAGGCAGCATATGTTTACATGATGGAAAGGTTAAAGGGAGCACCTGAAGTGAACTAATTCAAATTTTGATCAAGCCTGTTAATAATTCAAAGTGTATTTCAGTTTCATGACTTTGATGTCCCATTCACAGCTGACTTTCAACTCTCTGCTTTTGTCAGCAGAGCGTATAATTTATGTTAAATTGATTTGCTTAATGTGCTTAAAATGCAATTTTTTTTTTTTTCTTTGGAGAAGGCTGAATTGCGGTATTTTAAACCTGGTTAATCGCTTCTCTTTTTGTGAGAAAGGATTATGGACCAGCACACAGAATGAAACACCCTTTCTCTTTTCCACAGCTAATTGGGTGTGGGACACTGTCAGTGCAAGGAATAAGCATTAATATGAGAATTTACATTTATTTTGGGAAACAACTGCCACCAAACAGTGGTTTTAATTTTTTTTTTTTTTTTTTTGAGATTCTTCAATTCTGGGCATTTAGATAGCAGGCTTTAAAATCCTGCTGCATACTCTAAGGCCATAAGCTCATCATCAATTCATTTCATGCTCCAATTAATTAGCATTGTGCTATTGACCAACACACTGAAATACACCTGTATGTAATAAAGTATTAAATTATGAACAGACTTATGACCCAATATCCTAATGAGCACATAATGAGTAGGAAATAAATTATATCTCTTTAATATCTCCTTTTTTTCTCCATTTCATCTTAGTAGAGATATGAAACTGAGACTTTTGCATATGGTGTCCTGTACCACAAAGTTTTCTCTTGAAATAATGCTCTAGTAATTGCACAAATCTCATTTAGAGTTTCACAAGAGATCACAACTATGTTTCAATCTGTGCTCAGACTTTTAAAGGGAAGCAAATCTAAGATTTTAATATGAACTCAAAAAATAATTAAATAATAAATAACTCACAAATTTGGTACATATCTCAATTGTTTCTCCAAAGTATCATTCAGTTAATTGGAGGTCAAGTGTAGACTTACATTAGTTCTCTGCTTCTCTTAGTCCCCTACAATCTCAATCAATCTCTCTCTCTTTTTTATATCTAGTATTAAATTGGTCTAAAAAAGTAACAAACTGTGCTCTAAAATAAGCTAATATTATCAACTATTGTCTCTTTTTAGTATTGTTATACTTCTCTTGACTTCTCCATATTGTCTCCCAAACTATGAAAAACCAATAACATTTTCCTCTGAAATCAGTTACCTTTAAGTTGGTCACTCTCTATGTCACGTCAGATGACCGATGAATTGGGATATCGCTTCAACAGGCCAATCTACTTTGAGTGTAAACTAAACGAGCCAGTGCACATTGGGATGCAATTATTGCATCCAGCTGCAGCTGATCACAGCATGAGCAAAAAAGGCAGCAGGTGAAATGCATTCCAGCTTTTCACTTCGGAGCCGAGCAACAACATTGTTCTGCTCCATCCAAGTGTTTTCAGTAAGCTACGAGTTCAACGCGCTCTTGAAGCTTTTGTTGTTGGTGGTACAGCGTTTCAGCAGTGGTCGTTCCAGTGTCGAGTGGGTTGCGCACTTCAGGTTGCGCTACCCCCTGTTGTGCTGCAAGCGACCATTCCCCTGTGCGCCTCAGCACATAAAAGAGCATTTCCCTTAAAGAGCAATAAGAGCAATAAACGGGTGCGACTTTGTAAAGATGACGGATCGTCTTTTTAAAGATGCTGTTTCACCCCTGTGTTTCTGGATGCGGTCGTTACCTGGTGCCGGGTGGAGAATCTGGAAATCTAGATGAGAGAGCGGTTTTCTCTATCTCTGGGTCCCAGGAGGGCATGGAGAGTTGTGGACAGCCCAAACTGGACCTCAATCATCCTCCTCCTTCGCCAGCCGGCAGCAGCAGGTGGTTCGAGAGAGTCAACAAAGGCCCTACTCACATACCCTCTGCCAACCTGTGGAACCAGGTAACTGTTGCACTGCACACTCAGACCCCTTTCTGGTCCGGTCACAAGTCACCTGAGTTGGGTCCCTGCGTTCCACCTTGCTGCCCCACTGGTCCCTCCAGCCCATATGAGGATAGGATTTTACAGCCCTTACTTCATTGTACCCAAGAAAGGCGGTGGGTTATGGCCAATCTTGGACCTGTGAGTTTTGAACCGGGCCCTTCACTGTTGACGCAGTAACACATCTTGGGGTGCGTCAGTCCCCAAGATTGGTTTGTAGCAATTGACCTGAAGGACACATATTTCATGTGTCGCTCCTTCCGTGCCACAGACCTTTTCTGCAGTTTGCGTTCGAAGGACGGGCATATCAGTACATGGTCCTGCCCTTTGGGCTGTCCCTTTCCCCCTTCTCTTCATGAAAGTCACAGAGGCAGCACTTGTTCCCCTCAGAGAGCAGGTTGTTCGCATCTCGATGATTGGCTTATACTAGCACAGTCTCGGGATCAGTTGTGCGAGCACACGGACCTGGTGCTTCAGCACCCCAGCCTGTTGGGTCTTCGGGTCAACTGGGAAAAGAGCATTCGGTCAAACAGACAGCATGCCTCACAGAGAAACATGTGCAGTCGGTGCTGACCTGCTTGAATTCATTCAAGGGCAGGACGGTGGTCCCACTGAAACTATTTCAGAGGTTCCTGGGGCATATGGCAGCTGCAGTGGCACTTACACCACTAGAGTTATTACATATGAGACCGCTTCAGCACTGGCTTCATGGCCAAGTCCCGAGGTGGGCATGGAAGCGCGGCACTCACCGGGTCAAAGTTACACCGGCCTGTCGCCACACCTTCACCCCATGGTCAGATCTTACATTTCTCCGGACAGGAGTGCCCCTGGAACAGGTCTCCAGGCGTGCTGTGGTTTACATGGCACGCTGTGCAAGGTCAGGGAGGATGAGGAGCAGGTCTTGCTTGTGGCGCCATAATGGCCCACTCAGACCTGGTTCACCGAACTAGTGCACCTCACGACAGCCCCTCCCTGGCGGTTTCCTCTGAGGAAGGATCTTCTGACTCAGAGATGGGGCACCCTATGGCACCCAAATCCAGACCTCTGGAAACTTCATGTCTGGTCCCTGGATGGGACCCAGAGGTTCTTGGTGACGCCTTGAAGTGGAACCTGTTCGTTGAGTGGTGTTTTTCATTGAGATGACCCCCGTAGATACACGATCAGGGTCGTGCTTTCATTTTTGCAGCAAGGACTGGAGCGAAGACGGTCTCCCTCCACCCTCAAAGCCCAGGTTGCTGTGATTTCTGCGTACCATGACCCTGTAGAAGGGAAGTCGGTGAGTAAGCATGACCTGGGGTCTCATTTATAAACGTTGCTACGAACAAAATGGGCATAGAAACATGCGTACGCTATTTTCCACGCACAAATCGTGATTTATAAAAAAAAATACATATTTTTTTTATAAATCACGATTACATATTACATAATTACATAAAGTCATTACACAGAAGTTAAAAATTACAAGAATTTAGGCATGCTTAGTGGATGCGCTTTATCACTTTTCCTGTGGTATGCTGTTTTAATGACAGCGAGCAGTGCTATAGGTGCACAATAGTTCATCTTCAAACTAAACTGCATATCTCATGTTATGAGAAAATTTTTTAGTGAGAACAATGATCAATGATGCGCACTTTGATACTGTGGTGGACACTGCTGGATTCGGTGGAACGGTCTATATCGTCTGGTTTGAATAGGTCCAGTGATAATATCTTACTGTAGCCTACAACCACAGCTGCACGGAGATGTTGATGCCATGTGAAGGCATCTCCACAACATTATGAAAAATACCACTGTATTTGAAGGATACAACTTGACGAAAATGGAAATTTGCATGTTTTCTTTGTAAAATAGGCTACTTTGTCAGTGACACGCTGAGTCAGACAATTCTATTTACAATGCAATAAATATACGCTAAAAATAGCTAAAAGATGTTCACCTTATCAGCAAAACTGCATAAATTAAATTTGATTTGAATTGTTTAAAACAATTGAAATACTATTTGGCCAATAGAAAAGAATGAGATCAACTCTATTCTAAAATATTTATCTGAGAACTATTGTAAACAGTTTTGTTTTTATGGATTTTGATATATTTATGCTAAAACATAACAAGAATATTATTCTACAAGAATATAGAATATTAATATTATTATTATAAAAATTGCGTATGGCACAAATGCCATTTATACTCCGTATCTCATATTTCCTTGATGTCTTGTACCTTTAATGGTGTTAAATATGGTGTCACGTGGATGGGAATATGCATGGAAAAATATGTAGATGAGGTTATGCATAGTAAAACTAGGCGTTGTAAGCTCCATATATGGTGATTTCGGGGAGGAGTTGGGGTGGAGATGCACGTACGCACATCTTCCCCTGACTGAGATTTATAAAGGGATTTTTGCTCAAGTTCTGGCATACGCATGGTTTTATAAATCTAAAAACTTTTGTGCTCATGCAAAATCAAGCTTTTGTGCATACGTACACTTTTAGGATGAAATCTACGGAGAGTTATATAAATGAGACCCCTGGTAATTAGGTTACTTAGAGGGGCCAGGAGGTTACATCCTTCCCGGGCCCCCTCCATACCTTCTTGGGACCTGTCTCTAGTGCTTAAAACACTATAGCAGGGCCCATTTGATCCCTTGCACTCAGTCGAGATAAAGTTTCTTTCATTGTAAACTCTGCTCCTTCTTGCATTGGCCTCCATCTATAGGGTAGGGAACCTGCACGCATTTCGGTCAACAATTCTTCCTAGAGTTTGGGCTGGCTGACTACCAGGTAATCCTGAGGTCCCGGCCTGGCTATGTGCCCAAGGTTCCTACTCCCCCCTTCAGGGATCAGGTGGTGAACCTGCAAGAGCTGCCACCGGAGGAGGCAGAGCCAGCCTTGCTCTGTCCCATCCAAGCCCTCAGATGCTACATAGACCAGACACAAAGCTTTAGGACCTCAGACCAGCTCTTGTCTGTTACGTAGGCCGGCAAAAGGGGAATGCCATCTCTAAGCAGATGATGGCGCACTGGATTATGGAGGCCATCACCCTGGCTTATCAGGCACAGGGTGTGCCCTGCACGTTCAGGTTGTGAGCTCCTCAACTAGGAATGTTGCATTCTCCTGAGCGCTGGTTTGTGGCGCCTCACTGACAGATATTTGTAGAACTGTGGGCTGGGCGACCCACTACACATTCGCTAGATTCTATAACCTTAGTGTGGAGCTGGTATCCTCCTGTGTTCTCACCTCAAATGGGTAATGGCACTGAGAGGCCACAGTTAATGTTGGCTTGCTAAACCTCTCCAGAGAGTCCATATCGTAGACCCTGTCGAGCTCCTCCATCCCCTCGGCAGCCAGATGTGGCAGAGCGTCTGGCACCAGGCCTTCACTCGCTTAATCCTTGAGAACCGGTAGAAGGCTGGGTTCCATATGTGAGACCTAAGTGGATCCCAAATGTGTAAAGTCCACGGTATAGCCTCAGAGCCCGTGTTTCCCTGGCAGACTTCTGACATTTCCAAGAGGGTTACAATCACCTCCAATTTTCCATACACACCTAAACGGATGTTCAAATGTGTATTTGCTCCTGAGACCTCTTTCAGGAAGGACGGCGCTTCCACAGCTGTTCCAAGTGAAATGGGTACGTTTTCCCCTGTGTTCTCCAATCTCACTGAGTGGGTAGTGCTTCGACAATTGTGAATGGAACTTCTAGTTGCGAGCCCCAGCCTACACCAAAAAGAGGCGCACGTGGCTTACACAGGGCACTGGAAGGGGCAGCATCTATGGTGCTTTGGTAGGAATCCCAATTCATAGGTCATCTGACGTGACATCGAGAGTGACTGACTGAAAGGGAACGTCTCGGTTACTTATGGTAACCCTGGTTCCCTGAAGGAGGTAACGGAGACGTCACCTCCTGTCGCCACGGCTGGTGTACCACCGCTGAGTGGCCAGGTCACCAGCTCGGCTCCTCAGCGAAAACCTGGTATGCATTGCACCTGCTGCCTTTTTATGCTCACGCTGTGCATTGGCTCATTTAGTTTACACTCGAAGTAGATTGGTCTATTGAAGCGATATCCCTATTCGTCGGTCATCCGACATGACGTCTCATTCCCTTCTTCAGGGAACGAGGGTTACAATACATAACAGAGACATTTTTGCACTTAGAATTAAATAAAGAAACCGAAAAAGTGGGAGAAAAGTGTTGTTGAGGGGGAGATGGGTGAAAGAGTGTAGAGAATTCAAGAATAACTGTGGGATTAGGTGACACAGGCCAAATCAGTGGTATTATGGGTGGAAAGGTCCTGGTCTTTACCCTTTTATGGTGTTCTGGTCTGTGGGACCCATTTGAAAAATGATACTATTAATTATTTTTTTGGCCTTGGCTCATTTTCTGTGAAGAACATATATCGGAACCAATTTTCAATTACCAATTACTGTACCCCCACACATTTATATTACATACAGGATGTTCTAGACCCGGAGCTAGTAAAAGAGTGGAAATTTTAGGTCCTGTGTACCTTCACTCTGTTCTCCTATTGTCTGGGCCTGCTATTAGTATGTGTGTGTGTGTTTGTGTGTGTGTGTGTGTGTGTGTGTGTGTGTGTGTGTGTGTGTGTGAGAGAGAGAGAGAGAGAGAAAGTTAATAAGCAGGAGAGAGAGTCTGTAAGAGTTGAGCAAAAGTGCATTTGCAGCTTTTTGACCGCTGAGTGGCGCTTTAACCACAAGTTTTTCAAACAAGCGCACAAAGCACATTTCGCAAATAGACGCAGTTTTGCCTCTCTGATTGTTACAATTTCCTGCACTGAAAGACCAAAAACATTGTAGCACTAATTATACATTTATGTGATCGAATCAAGCAGGTAAAGGGCATGGGCTGACCGTGCTTAACTCGAGGATGAAGTGACACATTTCTGTATGAGTAATTTAATAACATAATAAAAACATCTGTTGAGAATTTTAACATATAATTTTTGATTGTATTGAATTAAAACCCCCAAACTGCAGTGGTTCCACCAGACCCACGGACACTGGCTGAGTAACAAAAATATGAATGACAGGCAGGGGTTAATTTGTGGCAAACAAAAGACATGTCAGCCATACTTGAGTGGACACAGGCTCTCTGTTTCTGCTTATCCACAGGAATGTGTATGATACAAATTGAATGAATAAATGCTCATTCATGTTCCAAATTCTCTCTGCATGAAATTTTTATTTTAAATTTTGAATGAATAAATGCTCATTCATGTTCCAAATTCTCTCTGCATATTCCCTTTTCTTTTCTCCTTTCTTTTCAGACTGTACCTCATAATTTTCATATTTCACTCTTTTTCACTTTTTCTTGGGATGTAAAGTAAATGAACTGAGAAGGGATAAACTATGCAAATATTCACACACACACACACACACACAATTTCTGTGAATTGTGGGGACTTTCCATAGACTTCTATTGTTTTTATACTGACCAAACAATATTTTTTATCCCCTAACCCAGTGGCTATCAACAAATTCAAATGCGGCCCACCATGCTGAACACAATTTAAAAAATTAACTTTCAGTTTTACAGTTCATTTTAGTTTTTACATTAATTTAAAAAAAAAATAAATGTACTAAAATATAAGCCATAGCCTAATGTTTTTATTATATTATTTTTGTTTTTCAAATTTCATTTTAGTTTTTTTTCAAATGTTATTATCAGGTGTTTATTTATGGGGAGTACTGTATAATTATTTATTTATTTCAATGAATGTAATCGATTAGATATCATAATATTTAGGCTATAATATTATAAATCAGGTTGGTTTGTATTGGTGACGTAATATGTAAATGATATGCGTGCGGCCCGCGAGACTTCCACTTGGACCATAGTGTGGCCCAGTGGAAAAAAAGGTTGAGAACCACTGCCCTAACCCAACCCTAACCCTAAACCTACCCCTTACAGAATAAAAAACATAAGTCAAATGCAATTTGATAAATGTTGCAAAGGAGTCTCTGACTCTGTGTCAGTCTGTCTGTCGGTCTCTCTTTTTTGTTCTCTTTCCTTTGCTCCACTGTCAGATGTGTTGTATATTATTGCAAGACTTTTGGGAGATTTTCTCCTCTGTAAGATAGATTGCTGAGTTCCAGCACATTTGCTACCTAAAAAGAGCTTCATTACCATTTATCATCCATTAACAAATGCAAAAAAAAAAAAAAAAAAAAAAAAAAAAAAAAAAAATGTTATAATATACTGTTGGGTGTAACTAGTTACTAAATAATTAGTTACTGTAATTCGATTACTTTTCCCTTGAAAAAGTAAAGTAAGATTTAATTACAGTTACTTCTTATGTAACTGAACTTAATACTGTGTATAGAATGTGTAACTGTTTTTATTAATTTGTATAGTGGATTTAACATCTAATTTTTAAGTTTAAATTTTGGATTTATGCTTTTTATGTACCCTTCTCACTTTAAATACTTTGGTGACTTTAAATACTTTTGGCTTTAATAAGCAGTAATTAAGAGTATATTGAGGCAAAAGTATAGTTAGTTCATAGTAAATAGTTAGTTAACAATGAGAATTGGACCCTAATATAAAGTGTGATTTATGTAGTTATCTATTATTTATTTGAAAGAATTAAAAGAACCGTTTCATGTCTGTTCTTGTATCATTCATTAACTTTGATATAGGATTTAGAAAGTAATTAGTAATAAGTAATTAAATACTTTTTGGAGAGAGTAATTTGTACAGTAATCTAATTACACTGTTGAAGATGTAATTAGTAACTAGTAATTCATTACTTTTTTTGAGTAATTTACCCAATATATATTAATCCAGGATTTTTAATAGATTTTGTCAACACACACTCAAGTGGCTGTTGAGAAATATCCCTAAACAAAGTTAACTGTTTTTGTATATACCCGCTCCTCATTCAGCATTGTTACATTCCATTCAAGCACACCAAACTTGAATAGCTGTGTTGTAAATCCCAAGCAGCTACCTCCATATTAATCCTGTTACCTACTCGTCACTTAGAATTATTATTATTTTTATTTTTATTTTTAGATTTTTTTTTAGATAGACTAAACATTTTTTGAATTGAATCTTTTTTTTTTTTTTTTTTTTTTTTTTACATTTAAGGGAAATTTGTGGTTTTTATTTCATCTTAAAATATTTATAAAGTAAGTAATTGTTATTTTGGTATGTTGTTAAATAGAAAATTAGGTTTCTTTATGGAGCTGGAAAGTTAGAAAAACACAGTCATGTTTAGTGTATGGACTGATTAACTGATTTTTAAATTGTGTTTTATTTGTCGATGTTTTATTTTTATTATATATATAGTTATATATATATATATATATATAATATATATATATATATATATATATATATATATATATATATCTCCCACCACTGACCTCTTCCTTACGTGACCCCTCAGGTATCCTGTCTTGATGAGGTACTGAGGAATGCACAGTTGTCATGGAAACCCAGACCAGTTCTGCAGCAGAGAAGAAGAAGAAAGTGGAGACCACTGTAGCCACCAAGAGCACACCTACCCGTGCAGAAATCAGTGAAAAGGCTGTGGCCTCCAGCACTACCTCCAATGGTACAATTTCAACATTTAAACCTCTGTTTTCTTCTGATTACTTGTCAAGCTTTAATTTCTATTCTCTATTGATTCTGTATTTAAATAGTTTAAAAGAGTCAGTTTTATCAAACATTGCTCTGTTTTGTTGAGAATCTCGACTAACTGGACACAGGAACAGCTGAATCAATTATGTAAGTTGGGGGTGGGGATATCTGTTTGGCTGACCAGTAGCAGTGTGTGGGAAACCTGTTTGAAAACAGTCATTATTTTTGCAATTCTGTTATTTGCAAATTCATTCAGATAAAATTAATTTACATTAATTTCAGATATAACTAAATGCACTTTTACTAACTGCAGATTCACAATTTAAAGGGGTCATATTACACTGCTAAAAAGAACATTATTTCCTGTATTTGGTGTAATGAAATGTGTTTATGTGGTTTAAGGTTAAAAAAACACATTATTTTCCACATACTTTACATTATTGTTTCTCCTCTCCGCTCATCGATCTGAAAAGTGAGATGTGCTGTAATTGGCCAGCTATCCAGCGCATTGTGATTGGCCGAATGCCTCAAGTCAAGTCAAGTCAAGTCACCTTTATTTATATAGCGCTTTATACAAAAAAGATTGTGTCAAAGCAACTGAACAACATTAATTAGGAAAACAGTGTGTCAATAATGCAAAATGACAGTTCAGTTCATCATTGAATTCAGTGATGTCATCATTCAGCTCGGTTCAGTTTAAATAGTATCTGTGCAATCATTTGCAATCAAGTCAACGATATTGCTGTAAATGAAGTGTCCCCAACTAAGCAAGCCAGAGGCGACAGCAGCAAGGAACCAAAACTCTATCAGTGACAGAATGGAGAAAAAACCTTTGGAGAAACCAGGCTCAGTCGGGGGGCCAGTTCTCCTCTGTCTAGACGAAATGAGCAACATTATTTAGGGATGCAGTGTGTTAATATTGTGAAGTAGAATTTTATGTTTCCTGTGGTCTTGTCCCAGTGGTCATCTGAGACAAGGTCTTTACAGGGTATCTGGGGTTCATCTAGTTGTCCTGGTCTCCGCTGTCTTTCAGGGCTGTAGAGGTCCCTTCTAGGTACTGATCCATCATCTGGGCTGGATACATACTGGATCACTCAAGCGTGTAACGGAAATGTGACAGCTCTTAACATATTGTGATGCCTTGTCCGGCCAGAGCGACGAGATATAAACATAAAACCCATTATAAACGTGATATAAACATGATTTCTAGTCATGTCTTCTTTTGGAAGGCAAAAACAAAGTAGATTCGCCTTCTCAACGAAACAGCGTAACACACTTTGTACTTGAGTGAGCAGAAGCCAGAGGCCTAGAGTGAGCTGCAGCCAGCTTGACTGAGCAGAGGGCGGGCGGCTTGAGAATGGTGCGGCAGGCGGATTCTACGAAGGAGCGTACCTTGCGCTTGCAGCAACCACATGTGACGACCCTGGGATTGAAATTGAAATTGCGTCATATGATGCCTTTAACTTTAAAGTGACTCAAAACTTTCAAGCAGCATCATAATATAATTTTATAGAAATGTTGCACTTTTTATTTTTCAAAAAGCCTGGGTTGTTATCGCTAGTTTGAAGTAGTCTACCAACTCTAACCAGCTTGACCAAGAGGGTCTACCAGGTCAAAACCAGGCCTACCACCTTGTAGTTGATTGTGCATCTAGACCAGCTCTGACCAGAGAATGACTAGCTTGGGCCTACTAGAAACTATAAACCAACAGCTTGGATTTGCTGGAAATCTCATAAACCTTAAAATGGCATTAGCATTAGTGTTGAAACAAACATTTTTCTCCACACAAAAAGTTGCACAAATGTTGTGTGGGTGTTTGTCTTTGTTGATTAGTGATTTTATTTTGTTTTACCACTCCATATGAAAGCCTCTGGTGATATGGCAGGAAGTCAGAAAAAGAATGTCCTTTTTTTTGAGGAACAGGGCATCGTTAATTGCTGTTATGAGTTCTGCCCCCCCCCCCCATATGTAATCCTCCCCCCCCCTTCCAGATGACAAGCTCTCATTCATTAATTAGAGGTGGGGGGCTTGGGGTTTGGAGGGAATGAACATAGATGGGGGATAGAGCTTTAATGTCGTGGAAAAAGCATGGATGTAATTTTGGCTTACTGTTTGTGGATTTTTCTCTGTAAGGTGTGGGTGATTACTCCTCTGAACAACATAAGGTTTGTCTTGGAAAGTTTGCTGCAGTGCTCATCTAGCCAGGATTCAGTCCCACATTTAGGGTTAGAGACCCAGGGGTTCACTTTTAAATGAATGCATTTTTTCCCAAACATTGTTTTTTAAACTTTGCAAAATCCTTAAAGATTCTTTATTTTAATGTTTAAATTAGATTTTGAATAAAATCTAAAACTGTTAAGTTTAATCACCATTCTATATTAAAGCAGTGCTTTAATTGACACTGCACACAGAGATCGAAGATCATGCTACACACATATAGAAACATCCAGAAGCACAGAAACTTGTTGTCAATGCTGCCCCACGACTTTTATCAATAAAACAGCTTCGATACTGAATCGCTTCATTATATTTCTCAGCAAAGCGGGGGTAAAAAATGCTATTTTTTAAGCGGTTGGCATCATCTCTTCTCAGGTGTTCTGGATCCAGACTGGAGCTTGTGTAAATCCTAGTTACCACGGGATGTAAATCCTGTGGCAAAATAGAGAAACAAATAGAGACATAATTAGCGTAGTTGCTGTTCCAGCCTAGTAAAATTAATTAGTTTAACCCAAGCTAAAGAATAATAATGCGCATTTGATCAGCTATAACTGCAGTCCAAAATTATTATATATTATTATTATTATTATATAAAATTAGAAAGTGTGTCTGAACCTGGAACATTATCAAGAAGGTTATTCCAGAGTTTGGGAGCCAAATGCGAGTGGACTTTGCTATCCTAAGTACTACCAAAAGTCCAGCGTTTTGTGACCTTAGGGAGCGTGATGGATTGTAGTGTGGTAAAAGACTAGTTAGGTACGCAGGAGCTAAACCATTAAGGGCCTTCTAAGTAAGTAATAATATTTTGTAACTGATACAGAACTTAATAGGTAGCCAGTGCAAAGACTGTAGTATTGGGGTAATATGATCATATTTTCTTGACCTGGTAAGTACTCTAGCTGCTGCATTTTGGACTACCTGTAGCTTGTTTATTGAAGATGCAGGACAACCACCTAGTTGTGGACTTAGTGCATTACAATAGTCCAGTCTAGAGGTCATGAATGCATGAACTAGCTTTTCTGCATCAGAAACAGGTAACATGTTTCGTAGCTTGGCAATGTTTCTAAGATGGAAGAATGATTTTCAAAAAGAAAGAATTTGATTTTCAAAAGACAGGTTGCTGTCTAATATAACACCCAGATTTTTGACTGTAGAGGTAGTAACAGTACATCCGTCTATTTGCAAATTGTAATCTACGAGATTCTGTGTAATATTTTTTGGTCCAATAAGTAATATCTCTGTCTTATCTGAATTTAATAGGAGAAAATTATTGGTCATCCAATTTTTTACATTTTTAACACACTCTGTTAGTTTAGATAATTTAGAAGTTTCATCTGGTCTTGTTGAGATGTATAGTTGAGTATTATCAGCATAACAGTGGAAACTAATCCCGTATTTTCTAATAATATTACCAAGGGGCAACATGTATACTGAAAATAGCAGAGGACCTAGGACAGTTCCTTATGGCACTCCATATTTTACTGGTGATAAATGAGATGACTCCCCATTTATATAAACAAAGTGGTAGCGATCGGACAGGTAGGATCTAAACCATCTTAAAGCCTGCCTTTGAAAACCTGTATAGTTTTGTAATCGATCTATGAGTATGTCATGATCTATGGTGTCGAACGCAGCACCAAGATCAAGTAAAACTAGCAATGAAATGCAGCCTTGGTCTGACGCAAGAAGCAAGTCATTTGTAATTTTAACAAGTGTGATTTCTGTGCTATGATGGGGCCTGAAACACGACTGAAATTCTTCATAGAGATCATTTTTTTTTGCAGGAAGGAGCACAACTGAGCAGACACAACTTTTTCTAAAATTTTGGACATAAATGGAAGATTTGAAATGGGTCTGTAATTTGCCAGTTCACTAGGATCTAGTTGTGGTTTCTTAATACAAGGCTTAATAACCACCAGCGTGAATGGTTTTGGGACGTGACCTAAAGATAACAAGTTAATAATATTGAGAAGCGGTTCTTCTGCAACAGGTAACAATTCTTTCACTAATTTAGTGGGTACAGGATCTAATAAACATGTTGCTGGTTTAGATGCAGTGATAAGTTTATTTAGCTCTTCCTGGCCGATAGTTGTAAAGCACTGCAGTTTATCTATGGGTGCGATGGCTAAAACTTAAGTATTAGATGCTGTAGAATCTACATTTGCTATTGTATTTCTGATGTTATCTATTTTATCAGTGAAGAAATTCATAAAGTCATTACTATTTAACTGTGAGGGAATATTTAGATTGGGTGGCGTCTGGTTATTTGTTAATCTAGCCACTGTGCTAAATAAAAACCTTGGATTGTTTTGGTTATTTTCTATGAGTTTGTGGATATGCTCGGCCCTGGCAGTTTTTAGATCCTGTTTATAGCTAGACATACTGTTTTCCCACGCAATTCTAAAAATTTCCAAGTTAGTTTTTCTCCATTTGCGCTCAAGACTACAAGTTTCTTTCTTGAGAGCGTGGGTATTACTGTTGTACCATGGCACAGTACATTTTTCTTTAACCTTTTTCAATTTGATGGGGGCAACAGCTTCTAATGTATTAGAGAAGATTGTGCCCATGTTGCAAGTCATGTTGTCTAGTTCATGTGTATTTATGAGTACACAGAGCAGTTGAGATAAATCAGGCAGGTTATTTGTGAATCTGTCTTTGGTGGCTGGAACAATAGTTCTGCCCGGACGATAACGTGAAGCCATATAGTTAATATCATCAATACGCAGAATGCACAATACAAGGAAATGGTCAGTAACATCATCACTTTGAGGTACGATATCTATATCAGTAAGATCGATTCCATGCGATATGATTAAATCTAGCGTATGTTTAAACCGATGAGTGGGCCCGGTGACATTTTGCTTTACTCCAAAACAGTTTATTAAGTCAGTAAATGCAAGTCCTAATGCATCATTTGTATTATCAACGTGAATGTTAAAACCTCCGAAAATTAGCACTTTATCAACGGTAACCAACAGGTCTGAGAGGAAATCTCCAAATTCTTTCAGGAATTCTGTATAAGGCCCTGGTGGTCTACACACAGTAGCCAGAGCAAGAGATACTATAGATTTCTTTTGCATATCTGACAGTGTAACATTAAGCAGAAGTATTTCTAATGATTTAAACCTCTATCAACCCTCTACGGACACCTTGGCAATTGAATCGCCATTGGCTAGTAAATATTTTAGTTTACTCGCCAGACTGGTATATATATAGTATTATTTAATAATAGAACTTTAGTAATTAGAAGTAAACTTGATAACCATGTTTGAATGCATATTAGTCATTTAACTGAATATTTTAATTGAACTGGTGTTGGTGCTTTTTTTGCCATTCAGTGTTTCTGTAAAAAAAATTAAAAAAAATAATAATAATTGGGAAAAAAAACTACCAGAAACAAAATACTAAACAAAAATACCCATAAGATAATAATGATACGAATTCTAATAATAAGAACTATAAAACACACTAAGGATTACTAAGGATTAATGAGCTGCTGGATTCATGAATATTAATCAGGTTTTGTGCGTTCGCTCGAACTGAAGAATATCGTTTAAATGTAGCGCGTCAATTCACTGTCTCTCTGTCTCTCTGTGTGTGTGTGAGAGACAGATACTAGAGTTTATGGTACATTAAATACAGGTGTGCTGCGCATCCATTGAGATGAACTGAGAAATAGCACAGATCGCCTGACAGATTGTGAAACTCTGAAGCCCTCAGTCAGAGAGTGTTCGCGAGTGAAAATATATCTGTGCTAAACTTATACTTAGCCTCTAACTAACACACTGGCGAGTAAAATCTGAGAATTTATTAGCCATTGCCTAATATTAGACATTACAGGTCCTTCTCAAAAAATTAGCATATTGTGATAAAAGTTCATTATTTTCCATAATGTAATGATAAAAATTAAACTTTCATATATTTTAGATTCATTGCACACCAACTGAAATATTTCAGGTCTTTTATTGTTTTAATAATGATGATTTTTGGCATACAGCTCATGAAAACCCAAAATTCCTATCTGAAAAAATTAGCATATTTCATCCGACCAATAAAAGAAAAGTGTTTTTAATACAAAAAAAGTCAACCTTCAAATAATTATGTTCACTTATGCACTCAATACTTGGTCGGGAATCCTTTTGCAGAAATGACTGCTTCAATGCGGCGTGGCATGGAGGCAATCAGCCTGTGGCACTGCTGAGGTGTTATGGAGGCCCAGGATGCTTCGATAGCGGCCTTAAGCTCATCCAGAGTGTTGGGTCTTGCGTCTCTCAACTTTCTCTTCACAATATCCCACAGATTCTCTATGGGGTTCAGGTCAGGAGAGTTTGGCAGGCCAATTGAGCACAGTAATACCATGGTCAGTAAACCATTTACCAGTGGTTTTGGCACTGTGAGCAGGTGCCAGGTCGTGCTGAAAAACGAAATCTTCATCTCCAAAAAGCTTTTCAGCAGATGGAAGCATGAAGTGCTCCAAAATCTCCTGATAGCTAGCTGCATTGACCCTGCCCTTGATAAAACACAGTGGACCAACACCAGCAGCTGACATGGCACCCCAGACCATCACTGACTGTGGGTACTTGACACTGGACTTCAGGCATTTCCTTCTCCCCAGTCTTCCTCCAGACTGAGGCACCTTGATTTCCGAATGACATGCAAAATTTGCTTTCATCCGAAAAAAGTACTTTGGACCACTGAGCAACAGTCCAGTGCTGCTTCTCTGTAGCACAGGTCAGGCACTTCTGCCGCTGTTTCTGGTCCAAAAGTACACGCCTGTGCACGGTGGCTCTGGATGTTTCTACTCCAGACTCAGTCCACTGCTTCCGCAGGTCCCCCAAGGTCTGGAATCGGTCCTTCTCCACAATCTTCCTCAGGGTCCGGTCACCTCTTCTCGTTGTGTAGCGTTTTTTGCCACACTTTTTCCTTCCCACAGACTTCCCACTGAGGTGCCGTGAGTGAGCCCACACTTTAAAAATAGTTTTTGTTCATTTATTTTACATTTTTCTGGTTTAATCACTATAATATTTAGACCTCACTATTCGGGGAACAGACACAGTCTTAATAGATTGGACAGTGCAAGTACTTCTAACATTTAAGCAGTTAGCCATCATAGCAGTTATTTGAGAATTGGCTTACTGGTCATATGGAGTGTAGAGTCCTGGAGATGTTGTCCGAGAGGAGTTCTGCTCCGACTCTGCTGGGGTGCAGGCCATCAGCGCGAAAAAGCCTAGGACGCTCCCAGAAAAGAATCCAATTATTAACAAAGAGCAGTTTCTGTTCTTTACGCAATGACAATAACCATTCATTTAGAGCAAAAAGTCTACTGAACCTTTCATGTCCTTGTCGATACGTGGGCAATGGTTCTGACATGATGATCGTTGCTGCGGATGACAATCTCGATCAGGCTCCTGAAGTCCCTCTTCAGTGTCTCCGTCTGCCGCTGCGTGGTGTCGTTAACCCAGGCGTGAAGCACGACCACTCCGGGGCTCTCGTCGGCCTTCAGGATTGCAGGTATCTGCGCAGAAACATCGAGAACACGAGCACCAGGGAAACAGTAAGTGTGCACTTTACCTTTGGCTAACATAGCACGGACGTATCGGACGATGGAGTCTCCAACGATCACAGCGTCGCGTTCTGTCTCATGGAGGGGAGCGAAGCGGTTCTGTGTGAAGATCTCAAAGACCGGGGGGGAGAGGTCATCGCCCGGGGCCTGGCTCGCGTCCTCCACTGCGGATGCACCCAGGCTCCTTGGTGTCCCAGCACCGGTGTGACATCTGGGAAGATCGCATCCTGGGTGCACCGGGCCTGTGCAGAGAAACACATGGAGTAGAGATGGTGGGACTGTTAGTAGCGTGCTGTATACTTACCCCATACTTGTGAGTGTCAGCCCGGGAGGTTTCCAGCACGGCTCTCCTCTCTCTCAGCTGCGCCTGCCTCTGCTCCAGGACCCGAAGCTGCAGCGAATGCAGCTCGAACGTGTCTTCATACACACATACATCTGCCATTAAAGCAAGTAACAGTGAGTAAAGCAATGGTAATGTGTGTGAATAGAGTATTAGCAATGCATGCGGGTTTAGCGGCAATGCTAACAGGCTATAAGCTAATAGTGGACTCGGGAAATCAAAATAAAACTAGTGATAACAAGGGGCTCTGATTGTTTTTGTTGTAGAAATACGATAGAGGATATATAGAAATGAAGTTATAGAAATGAAAATGATGGTGTATAAAATAGATTTTAAGATTACAAAATAGACGATAAAGAATTAACGTGACAGAGCTCAAACTCAAGACACACTCTCCTATTATCCCTCTCCATGCCAAAGTTGGCGCACATGCCACATGTTGCCGACCCCTGGTGTAATCTATTGACTACATACATCATAAACCTGTCTTTTTAGGCAAGTACCAGAGTTTAATAAAACATTTTAAGTTACTAATTATAACGCTTTTATTTTCACGGTTATTCAAACAGTAAATTGTATACAGAAAGAAAGCAACAAAAGTCTAGTGCAAACATTTAGTCTAAATTTGCAATTTGTGGCCAGAGGAAGGAAGCCTTGCCCAGTCTTACACATGCTCCATACTTTCAGGTATCCTACAGTCCTGGCAAAGACCTTTATGCTTTATGATGTGTTTGCACTATTACTGAGCAAACTGTTTGTAGAATTTGTCTTCAAGGCAGAGTGTGACGGAAATTCTAACAAAATGGACACTATTACTGTGCAAACTGTTTGTAGAATTTATCTTCGAGGCAGAGTGTGATGGAAAATCTAACAAAATGGACATTCCAATGGTAGGCCGGTTTTTCATCATTTTCATAAGCTCTGATTCCAGTAAGCAGTCCTGACCACAAGCTCTCAGCAGAGCCATAATGAGCCATATATCACAACAGACCCTAGGCCTGCTCCCCGTAGGGTCTTACCGCAGCCATTAGATAGCTTACACATTCCTGGTGTGGTTATAATTACCCTGCATTCTTTTGGTCTTCCAATACTCATAACCTCTTATCTGATGTAACCTAAACCTCAGTCATCTTTAACCCATGCCCGGGCTGTCCCTTCAAGACTAACAAAAGGCAATTGTGAAAGGCCCAACAGTGGCAGTGGCCAATTGTCCCACCTCTTTGACAGACCCTGGATTGGCTTAATGCTGAAACTGATCCTAGATCAGTTCAGGCGTGTCCGAAGGATCTTCAGAAGGGGAAACTACAAATAATACAGTGAGAATGTGGAGTTGGAGTTTTTAAAAAAAGAATCAAATACAATCTTGATGACAAAGATTTTGAGAAAGAGTAGTTTGTAGGGAATAAAGAAATCCAAGTTTAATTTTAAGTGAGAAAAGATAAAACTAAAATATTTTAAATTAATGAAAGGTTTGTAGTTTAGAATTTTTTAAGGATGTAAATGATTTTATATATATATATATATATATATATATATATATATATATATATATATATATATATATATATATATATATATATATATATACTATAACTATAAACTAAACATACATAATCCTTTTTTTCCAAAAATAATTTATATATTAATTATTAACATATTCACACATTGTATACATCATATTCATTTAGAATCAACAAAGGAAATACTGTATCAGATTATTCTGATAAATGCACGTGTCAGTATGTGAAAGAATATGTGGTGAAATCAACCCTATGACCTTGGTGCTGTGAGTTATGCTTTACCTATTGGTGTACAAGAATATTTAATACATTAACTTAAAATGCATGAAAATGTCTCTTTTTCCATTTCCTTCCCCTTTATCTTAATACTTTTATTCCTTTCCACTTTCTCTCACCACATAGCGTAAAAGTTTATGTTAAGTTTAGCTGGAGTCTGTAATTGTGCATGCTTGGTAGGGAGCATTCCAACATGGTTAGCTAAAGACTGGAGCAGGGTTGCAAAGCATTCATCTGTGGACCGGCTCCCACAGCCTGACAGCTCAAAGGAACCGACTGTGCCACCACAATGGCCTGATTGGTCCTCTTTGATAGGAGCAAAGGGAGGGGGGCTTCCCTCCTCTTCAACTCACATCATTTGCTAGGCAGGTGGAC
This sequence comes from Cyprinus carpio, assembly GCF_018340385.1. Lineage (NCBI taxonomy): Eukaryota > Metazoa > Chordata > Actinopteri > Cypriniformes > Cyprinidae > Cyprinus > Cyprinus carpio. The sequence continues at coordinate 7,653,945 of NC_056620.1, forward strand.
CACAGAGTCGTCTGATTCTATTGTTGCTGCCTGGACTGTGCAAGGGAGAGAGAGAAAAAGAAAGAGAAAAAGAGAGAGATGTTCATGTGCTTCAACTGAATGAACCTGGTCGTCATGGGATAATTTGTTAATTAAAGAAGAGAAAGGGGCAAAAAGGCACCTGCCGTTCAGAGTGAGAGAGACGACAGAGGGACATAGAGAATGAGAGTGCAAAATCGTTTTGGTGTTGTTGGTTTGTCATACTGTTTCACAGATGCCAGAGTGATGAAATGAACAAGAACGAAGGAAGCATAAAGAATCGAGGGAGGGAAGTGAAGAAAGCAAGGACAAACAGAGGACAAAAAGAGGGAAAACTTTGTCAGGCAAATTGTTTCCAGTCATATTTTCAATAATTTGAGAAGTGTTCAGTGTAAACCACGGGGGAAAGCCTGAGGAAGCCTCTTTAAAACTTTTAAACAGCCTGAGGCTGCTAATAATTAAAACTTTATAAATCCATTGAAATAAATAATTTTATATATCACTTGTCACGGTATTCTGCTGGTGTGCCCAAGATGGCCACAAGAGGACACTGTGTTTTGTGTGAGCACATGGCTTGTTGTGTGTTTGTTGGAGCCATGCTCCCTGTCTGGACTTTTGATTTGGAGGAGCTGGGGGATTTAGAAACCTGGACTTATTGGGAGATGGTCAAGTCAAGTCAAGTCAAGTCATCTTTATTTATATAGCGCTTTAAACAAAAAAGATTGCGTCAAAGCAACTGAACAACATTAATTAGGAAAACAGTGTGTCAATAATGCAAAATGACAGTTAAAGGCAGTTCATCATTGAATTCAGTGATGTCATCATGCAGCTCAGTTCAGTTTAAATGGTATCTGTGCAATAATTTGCAATCAAGTCAACGATATCGCTGTAAATGAAGTGTCCCCAACTAAGCAAGCCAGAGGCGACAGCGGCAAGGAACCAAAACTCCATCAGTGAGAGAATGGAGAAAAAAAACCTTGGGAGAAACCAGGCTCAGTTGGGGGGCCAGTTCTTTTCTGACCAGACGAAACCAGTTTAATTCCAGGCTGCAGCAAAGTCAGATTGTGCAGAAGAATCATCTGTTTCCTGTGGTCTTGTCCCAGTGGTCGTCTGAGACAAGGTCTTTACAGGGGATCTGTCTCTGGGGCTCTAGTCCTGGTCTCCGCTGTCTTTCAGGGCTGTAGAGGTCCTTTCTAGGTGCTAATCCACCATCTGGTCTGGATACATACTGGATCCGGGTGACTGCAGTGACCCTCTGACTTGGATACAGACTGGATCTGGTGGCTACGGTGACCTCGGAATAAGAGAAAAACAGACTAATATGAGCATAGATGCCATTCTTCTAACGATGTAGCAAGTACATCGGGTGTTATGGGAAGTGTTCCCGGGTTCCGGTTTACCTAATTAATGCAGCCTAAAAATCCTTTAACGGATTTGGATATTAGAAGTGTATTAGTATGTTATGTGTAAGCCAGGTTAAAGAGATGGGTCTTTAATCTAGATTTAAACTGCAAGAGTGTGTCTGCCTCCCGAACAATGTTAGGTAGGTTATTCCAGAGTTTGGGCACTAAATAGGAGAAGGATCTGCCGCCCGCAGTTGACTTTGATATTCTAGGTATTATCAAATTGCCAGAGTTTTGAGAACGGAGCGGACGTGGAGGACTATAATGTAACAAGAGCTCGTTCAAATACTGAGGTGCTAAACCATTCAGGGCTTTATAAGTAATAAGCAAGATTTTAAAATCTATACGATGTTTGATAGGGAGCCAGTGCAGTGTTGACAGGACCGGGCTAATATGATCATACTTCCTGGTTCTAGTAAGAACTCTAGCTGCTGCATTTTGGACTAACTGGAGTTTGTTTACTAAGCGTGCAGAACAACCACCCAATAGAGCATTACAATAGTCTAACCTTGAGGTCATAAACGCATGGATTAACATTTCTGCATTTGACATTGAGAGCATAGGCCGTAATTTAGATATACTTTTGAGTTGGAAAAATGCAGTTTTACAAATGCTAGAAACGTGGCTTTCTAAGGAAAGGTTGCTATCAAATAGCACACCTAGGTTCCTAACTGATGACAAAGAATTGACAGAGCAGCCATCAAGGCTTAGACAGCGTTCTAGGTCATTACATGCAGAGCTTTTAGGCCCTATAATTAACACCTCTGTTTTTTCAGAATTTAGCAGTAACAAATTACTTGTCATCCAGTTTTTTATATCGACTATGCATTCCGTTAGTTTTTCAAATTGGTATGTTTCGCCAGGCCACGAAGAAATATAGAGCTGAGTATCATCAGCATAACAGTGAAAGCTAACACCGTGTTTCCTGATGATATCTCCCAAGGGTAACATGTAAAGCGTGAAGAGTAACGGCCCTAGTACTGAGCCTTGCGGTACTCCATACTGCACTTGTGAACGATATGATACCTCTTCATTCACTGCTACGAATTGATGGCGGTCATATAAGTATGATTTAAACCATGCTAATGCACTTCTATTAGTGCCAACAAAGTTTTCTAGTCTATGCAAAAGAATAGTGTGGTCAATAGTGTCAAACGCAGCACTAAGATCCAATAGCACTAATAGAGAGATACAACCACGATCAGATGATAAGAGCAGGTCATTTGTAACTCTAAGGAGAGCAGTCTCAGTACTATGATACGGTCTAAATCCTGACTGGAAATCCTCACAGATGCCATTCTTCTCTCTGGTCGACTACTGTTGCCAGGGAATGGAGAGGCAACTGCTGCAGGAGGAGTGGCTTCCTCTCCCTGTTCTTCCCACCTCCCAGCCTGTGCCTATTCCCGCCGGGTCGACTTGAGGAGAGCACCTATTCTGTTGCCACCGTTGGTGATCCCAATTCCAGTAGCCCCGGTGGACCCGACTCTGGTGGTCCCAAGTCTGATGGTCCTGGAGGACCTGACTCTGGTGGTTCCAAGCCTGGTAGTCCTGGATGACCCAACTCTAGTGGTCCCAAGTCCAGTGGTCCTGGAGGACCCAACTCCTGTGGTCCCAAGTCCAGTGGTCCTGGAGTACCTGACTTCTGTAGTCCCAAGTCCGGTGGTCCTGGAGTATCCGACTCTGGTGGTCCCTAGTCTGGTGGTCAAGGAGGACCTGACTCTGGTGGTCCCAGAGATTAGTGACCAGCCCGCTCACCTTCTCTCACCCATGATCCTGGCCCTGCTGGCGCCACCCATGATCCTTGCCCTGCCGGCTCCACCTAGGCACCTTGCTTTGTCGGCCCCACCTAAGCTCTCTGCTTTGCTGGTCCCACTAAACTTCCTGCCTTGTTGTTCCTGGAGCCTTCCTCAGAACTCGCTCCATTCCGGAAGTCCTCAGAGTCCACTACAGAGCCAGCTCCAGTCCAGGAGTCCTCAGAGTCCACTCATTAACTCATTCCAGGAGCCCTCAGAGTCCACTCCAGAGCCCGCTCCAGTCCAGAAGCCTTCAGAGTACACTCAAGAGACCACTCCAGTCCAGAAAGCTTCAGAGTTCATTCATGAATCCGCTCTAGTCCAGGAACCTTCAGAATCCACTTCATAGCCCGTTCCAGTCCGGGAGAATTCAGAGTCCACTCCAGAGCCTGCTCCATTCCAGGAGACTTCAGAGCCTGCTTCTGTTCCTCCCGTGGTGGTGGCTTCTGCTACAGAACCTCCCGAGATGGCGGTATCCACTTCAGCTCCTCTCAGAGCTCTGCTCTGGTGGGCTTCAGTTCCACATACTCTGCCCTGGTGGGCTTCAGCTCCGCCTGCTCTGCCCTGGTGGGTTTATACTCCACCAGCTCCACCCTGGTTCCATGATCTACCTCATGATTCAGGCCCTCTTCCACTACACAGGCCTGGCCCGCCGTCCCTCCCCCTAGTCCACCTCCGTTCAGCTCCCTCCTGGATTCCTTTGACATTTGGTGTAGCGTCTGGAATCTGCTCCTTAAGGGAGTGGTTATGTCACAGTATTTTGCTGGTGTGCCCTAGATGGCCACCAGAGGACACTGTTCTTTGTGTGAGCACATGGCTTGTTGTGTGTCTGTTGGTGCCATATGCTCTCCTGTCTCATTGTCTGACCCCACATTTCTTGTTATCTCATTATTGTTTCAGTTGTCCCACCTGTTGTTACCTGCCCTACTTATTCTCCTTGTGTTTGCAGTCCTGTGTTGGTTCGTTGTCATTCATGTCATTGGTTGTGATTCTCCTGGGTGTTCATGTGTGCCAGTTAAGTTTTGCCCTGCTTTGTTTTATTTTTTGTGTCTTTGTTTAATAAAAGTAATTTTTGTGCTAGCCTGGCTGTCTTGCATTTGGGTCCTGTCTGCTACTCGTGACATCACTATAAAAAGATGTAAAATGCCATACAGGCATCTGTTTTGGGACTAAATGTATCTGTGAATTATTTGAAGGGTTAATAGGTTTTAGGGATCGTTGAAGTTAATTTTCCTAGAGAAGAACCATCTTTTCTTTAGTTAAAACCTGCACAACAGTTCTCCATTGGAAACTGGTTCTTGCACCTTGGTGAAAAAAGAGGCTCAGGTGCATAGTTTAACTTTGTGTGCAAAAAGAATAGTATTTGTTTTTGCTGAATTGTTGTAGCTTAAAGTTTTTATTTATTTATTTATTTTTTTTTAACACAAATTAGTTCAGGCATATTCCAAGATTGCAATAAGCCTTTATAGCACCAGAAAAAAAAGATGGGCCAATCAAATGAACGAAAACAGAGCCCAAGTGAACAGAAAGAGAGAGACAGCATTGACATCCCTCTTTTTAGACAGCTATTTAAATGATCAGCAGCAAATAGAGGTGAATGTCATCTGACAGAAATAAAGTTCCTGTTAGCAGCATGGCCAGAAAGTAATTTACAGATAGTCTGTCCTGGCCCATCTTTGTGCCGTGCAGATAAGGGTTCATTTCAGCAGGCAGATAGCAGCCACTCTCCCTTACTTGGCCCTATTCTGCGACACCTGTGATAACAGCTTGTGGAGCCTAATTGAAAATGGGGCCTCAAAATGGATTTTCTCCTTTTTACTCTTCCTGTTTCTCTCCCTCTCTGAGCTGTTCATTCTGACGTTCTTTTCATTTTTTCTATCCTGCCGGCCTGCCCCCCTCTTTTCTCTGTTTGGTGCAGGGCTGTTACACTAACAGGGAATTATTGAATAGATGTGCGGATATGTGTGTGTGTATGGGGGATTATTCTGGTGTTGTAATTTTGAGTGTTTTGGTGTTTGTGGTTTTGGTTAATTTTCTATGGGATGTTTTAGTTTGGTGACAGCCATATGATCCTTCTTATTAATGAAATCATTGATCACTTGATGTGACTCATAATCGACACTCTGTCCTGCTGTTCTCCACCTCCCTCGTGATTGATCCTTTGCTTTTACTTTTTTTTCTAGTATACATTTGTGTTTTTATTTGTTTTATGTTAGTTTATTGATTTGTGCATTTTTGGTATGACATTTTATTTTTCTATATTAGTACAAATCTGGTTCTAGCTTCCTGTCAAGTTAAGTCAAGCCACCTTTATTTCTATTGTGGAATAGCCTATAAAAGCTTATTATGAATTATATGAATTAATTATATTAATTATATTAATAAAGGCTTCCTGAAGTGAAGCGATGCATTTTTGTAAGAAAAATATCCATATTTATAACTTTTTTAAACCATAAACTCTTGCTTCAGTTAACTGTCATACTGTATGTGTGTACACAAGAGAGTTTTCCCTTGCTTTCAGGGTTGTTGCAAGTTTAATGTCAATGGTTACCAAGGTGTTGCTACGAGATTAAGGTGAAATGTGTTCTGGCTTTAAGGGTGCTTGCTGTACTTGGAGGTAGAAAGTTGGTTGCTTATGGGCCCATCTCTATAATATTCTAGTCTCCATATATGGCTTTGGCTCTTTCTTTCAGTGTGATAAGTCTATGGAATGCATTTAATTTTCATGTCAATCAAATTGCTTGTATTCAGACATGCTTTTCTTTTTATAGTTCCAATCATTATTTTGTCTCTTTTCAACTGTTATCTCTTTCTTTTCCTCCCTCCCTCTCTTTTTGTTGCATTCTGGGAGTGAGCATGGTGTGTGAGAGGCATGTGTGAGAATGAGAATTTTCTAAAACTTTTTCACAGTTAAAAAATACCCATTACACTTATGTTTCCCCTAGCTACAAAAGTGACCATTTTCAGTGTGCGCCTTCTTGTCGAAGATGTACAATAATAAACTCAGATTGGAAAGATGGTTAGTGCTGTAAAAGTGGTTTCTTTGGCTGCAAATCAACCAAACTTAAAAATGTTTTGTTTTCATGTTTTTATCTATCAATCAATATGGCGGCATGTTCAGACACAGCAGCTCAGCACTTTTTATGTTCTGTGTATTCTCCATTTGTTATTTGGTGTCTTAAAGTGCTGTTAATACTATTTTGTTGTTCTGTACCACTGGGTGCATACACTCAAAAAATGCTGGGTTAAAAACAACGCAATTTGGTTTATTTGGCAACCCAGCACTGGGTAAATATTGGCCAGAACACATGTTTGGTTATTTTGACCCAACTGGTTGGGTTAAATGTTTTTACTCAACATGCTGGGTTGTTTTATTTAAGTCAAAAATTATTATATTGCTGGCTTAAAATGGGCTGGAAATTAAAAATCACACACAGAATTGCTGGCAACAGCAATAATCAAAAGATAAACATTTATTATTAAGCAAGAACAGACATGAACAAAATAAAAGACAAACTGAATTCATTTGGGTGAATACAGCATATTAAACAAGCATTTTAGAAATAAAATGTAACATTTCAAATTAGCATTTTAATTTAAGTCAATCAATCAATCAATCACTTTATTTATAAAGCACAATTAAACACAACTTCCGCTGACCAATGTGCTATACAGAATGCAAAAATTTAAAATAAGGACCATAACACGATAAAAGACAATGACAAACAGGACAACCGCATCAACATTCATTTTGTATAAGACAGATCAAATAGAAAAGTCTTTAACCTCACTTTAAAAATGGACAGGGTGGGTGCAGTTCTAATTTCAGGTGGGAGATTGTTCCAAAGTCTTGGAGCAGCAATAGAAAATGCTCTATTTCCTCTATTCTTAAGTTTTGATCTAGGAACCACTAAGAGGTCTAAGTTCGCAGACCTAAGAGTTCTTGTAGGTTGGTGGAGTGTCAGTAGATCAGAAAGGTAAGCTGGAGCTAACCCATTTAATGACTTATAAACTAATAGCAGAACTTTAAAATTAATTCTGTGACACACCGGCAGCCAGTGAAGCGACTGAAGGACAGGAGTTATATGTTCCCGTTTACAAACTCCTGTCAAAACTCTAGCAGCAGCATTCTGGACTATCTGCAGGCGATTTATGGATGATTTTTTTGTATGATTGTATGGTGAATTGATGTAGTAAATTGTTGTAGTGTTGAATTTTTGTTTTAATTTTTTTTCAAAATTAGAGAATGAAAGGAAAGACTTAATTTTTACTAGGGTTCGAAGCTGGTAGAAGCTTGCCTTCACAACTTTATTTACCTGTCTATCAAGTTTTAGGGCACTGTCCAGTACCACTCCTAAGTTTTTAACATATGGCTTAACATAAGGTGCCAGGGCACCAAGATTCACATTTGTTGTGTCATGTACACTGGAAGATGTAAACACCATAACCTCAGTCTTACTCTCGTTCAGACTTTAAAAATTCAGAGACATCCATGCTTTAACATCCCCAAGGCAAGCAGCCATCTGTTCTAGACTATTTTTATGTTTAAGAGGAAAATATATTTGTGTGTCGTCTGCATAACAATGATAACTCAAGTCATATTTTCTTAAAATAGTACCTAAAGGAAGCATATATAAAGAAAACAACATAGGGGCCAGTGTGGAGCCTTGAGGGATTCCACAAGTCAGCTTTACAGAGGAAGATTGATAGTTACCAATGTTTACTGAGAAACTTCTGTTTGTCAGAAGACTAAAACCAATGTAAGACTGAGCCTCTGATGCCCACTATGTGTTCCAAATGAGACAGCAAGACATTATGGTCTACCGTGTCAAATGCAGCACTTAAGTCCAGAAGTACCAATGCTACTGAGTCTCCAGAGTCAGTGGCTAAGAGAATGTCATTAAGCACATTTACAAGAGCCGTTTCAGTAGAGTGAAATTTTATGAAGCCGGATTGAAATATATCAAACATTTTATTGTCGACCAAAAATGTTTGAAGCTTAAAATTTTTGGCACGAATGGGAAATTAGAAATAGGTCGAAAATTTGATAATTCGGAGGAATCCAAGTTAGGCCTCTTAAGTCTGGGTTGCACTGATGTGTGTTTCACATACTCAGGAACAACTCCTAACTCAAGGCATTTGTTTATAAGATTTAAAAGTGTCGGACCCATTACATTAAAAACTTGTTTAAATAATCATGGCAGGATAGTATCTAATGGTGAACCTGTAGGTTTTAGCTGCTTCACAGTGTCATTTAAAAAAGTTATTGAAATAGGAGTGTAATAAGTGTATTCAACTATTCTCTATAATAACTTTTTACTGAAATATAGTTAATATAATATAGTCTAATTCTCGTGTCAGTGCGTCTCTGAAATCTGAGCCGATAATGGGCTGTTGTCCGTTGGGGGAACTGTGAACCTCAGACCACTGGCTTGAATTTCACTAGTAGTTGAAAGATGCCGTGAATGACTGACTGACTCCATAACCTGCCCATAAACAAACAGTACTGAGATTAGAGAACATATTTAAACATCAAATTAAATTAAATTCAGTATTATAATGAATGATATAGGTTTATATTAAGCAATGCAAAAGGTGTTTCCATCATGATAAACAATCGCTGCTGACACAGCTGACTGACATCTTGTCCGTATATGCTGCATTGCATAAATTTTTTTTTATAATTTACAGCACAGACTTTATAAATTAAATGAAATGTATACAAACCTTTATTTTGAAGTACACCAAATCAGTGGCAGCAGCACTGAGAACCGCTCTTTCCTGTAGGCAGGGTGAAAACTTGAACCTGTTCCGAAATCTGGACATGAATCCTGATTGCATGTATTACTTTAAAAATGACTGGGTTTTGCCCACAAAATATTGCTTTTGGAAATTGCTGAAACGTATGCATTTTACATGCACATCATGTGCAAACAGAGATTGGATGTGGTGCTGCACACAGAAACATTCAGGAGCAGAAAATATTTTTCAACATTGCACTGCATTGCTTATGTTCCCCTATTATGCTATTTTAAAGGGGTCATATGATGTTCCTAAAAAGAACATAATTTTGTGTATTTGGTGTAATCCAATGTTTATGCGATTTACGGTTAAAAAAACACATTATTTTCCACATACTGAATATTATTGCTGCTCCTTTATGCCCCGCCTTTCTGAAACATGCTGATTTTTACAAAGCTCATTGTTCTGAAAAGCGAGGTGTGCTCTGATTGGCTAGCTATCCAGTGAGTTGTGATTGGCCGCATACCTCAAGTGTGTGACGGAAATGTAACGCCCCTTACCATATTGTGATGCCTTGTCCCGGCGCGACGAGACAAAACCAATAAAACCCATTACAAACAAGGCATTTGTTGCATCCAGTGGGGACATTAATACTGATTATAATGACTTATACTGTCTTTTTACACGTTGAGTTGTATATCACATGGGTAAACATAACACCATGTCTGCATTTGTGATTGGAGAAACAACAAGCACTACTCTAACACTACTCAAAACTCGCGTTTGAATCGTCAGTGACAAATTCTTTAAATATGAAAACTAACTTACAGGCTGTGAGTCAGAAGCGCCAGACTGTCCTTGCAAAGTTGGAATTGCCCCACTTTATAGAAACAGCCTTTGTGTGTAGACGGCATTGTAGGCTACTTACCCAGGTCCAGGAAACAGTCCTCCGTAAAATGCGTTGCACACATCTGAATATTTGGTTTGAACTGTTCTGGAACAGTGTTATAAATACAACTTAACCACTGATTTGTAGTCGTGTCCTCTTTTGTAAGACCAAACAAAGTAGTTTCGTTTTCACAACAAAACACACAGTGTCTCCACGACATGGCGGCGGCGGCAGCAACAATACTACAGCGAGAATCAAAGTTATGCCTTCTTTTTTTGTGTAAACATTTGGGCGGTGTTATGCAAATCTTCCCACACAGTGACATAGACATGTGGGGGATGCCGGAAGTGAGTTCATGACCACTCCCCAACCGGTGAGGGTCGCGTCCATTGCTAGTGTTATACGGCGACAAGGAGCTCCCAACACCAGGCCCTGTGATAAGAACCAAGTCTCTTTCCACACATCTAAGGCACGGATACATTTCCGCGTGATCTTGATTATGCAAAGCGGGTTTCCCTTCTGGGAGAACCCCTTGGTCTTGAGCCACCACTGTAGGGGTCTCATGTACAGCAGGCCAAAGGGTATCACGTTGGACGTGGCTGCCATCAGACCCAGCTCTTTCACTCTCTTGACTGCTGTGGGGATCGACTCGATCCAAGCAGGGAACAGACTGTTGTCTTTTTCTCTCATATCTGACAGGGTCAGCCACAAATGCCTCAGCTTTCAGCTGCCACCATTGCTGCCATGGACCACCTGATGGCGCGAGCGGTCTCTTTGATGGTGCGGAGGGAGAGATCAGCGGTCCTTCTCAGCTCCAAAATATTTTCAGACGTGATTTCTCCTCCCTTGTCTAAATCCTTCAGCAGGTCGGCCTGGTACGCCTGTAACACCGCCATGGTGTGCAGACATGCACCAGCCTGACCTGCCACGTTGTACGTAGCGGCTTGGTGGGCAGTGCTGGAGCCTTCAGAGATGATGCCGCGCCAGGGGACACAGAGCTCGCAAGCGTCTGTTCCACCCAAGGCATCGCTCTGTAACCGCACTCAATCTTCAACTTCAATCCCCCCACATTGCCATAGTAATCTGAGGCAGGGATTAAGAGGCGGGCCGAGAATGGCCGAGCCCACGATCTCGAAACCTCAGCATGGAGATTGGGGAAAAAAGGCAGGCTCCGGTGTGGAAGTGGTGGCCTGGCCCGCAGAAAATGCTCATCTAATTTGCTCTTATGCGGCTCAGACTGCTTCTCGGAGGGCCAATCGATGTTTAATTTGGCTACTGCACGAGTCACCACCTCCAAAAGCTCCTCATACTGGGGCGAATGAGGCACATCCTCAATATTTTCCACATCGACATCCTCGGAGGAAGAGAGGTGCAGTGTCGAGCCCTTTTCGGGCAAGAAGTTGTGGAGCAGGCTTCCAATCCCAGGGAGGGGGCACCGGATCTAGCGGGTGAGGAAGAACATAGGGACTCGCCCATCTCCATTCCCTCCGCCAGATCCACTTGCGAACCCCACGAGTGCAGCTGCTGCTCTGCCTTGGCGGAAGTGGGGCCAGCACCGCGGGGAACACTGGTGAAGACTCCTTCCTCAAAGAGAGCCTTCCCAGAGCGAAGCGTACACTGAGGAAGCCACCCTAAATGAAGGCAGTCGGTTCCCTCGAGAGCCGACTCTGCATGCTTCGCTCCCAAGCAGACCACACACTGTGTGTATCCCCGCTTGTAATGTAGCATGGGCACGGAGGAACACACAATCTGAAATGTTATCTGCTTTCGCTCTTATACTTTGTCTTAGCACTTGCTTTAGACATAGTGGAGCTTATTGTGGACAGACAACACCAAATAAGACTCACAAGACAGACTGATAACGTGTACACACACAGAGCACTTGCTGAATAACAGAAAGCTGACACCGGCTCCAGCACACGTGCATTTGAGCTTTCTGGTTGATGATATCACCTGCCCTTTCATTGGACTGATTACACATGTGATTCAGAGCATGGTCACACTGGGGGCGTTCCCATAGCATTTTTGGACTCGAGTTCCTGAAGGAGAACTTGAAGTCACATCATATGACCTCTTTAAAGGTTCCAAATTTTGTTTTTGTGGTCAAAAAACTACAGTTTTCTTGTAATATACATTGTAGCATCATCATTTCCCCCCCATTTGTCTAAAACAGTTTGTTCAAGGATCCAGTCTCTCTAAACTCTTCCTTTCTGAGAGCCCACCCTGCACTGATTGGTCAGATAACCCTGTCTGTTTTGATTGGTCCACCACTTACAGCATCTATAGAAAACAAAACACCCATTACCATATCTAAATTTCAGCTCCAGAGGCTTTACTCAGCATGTGTTTACACATTGTTGCGAAAAGTAATGACAGCTGAATAGTAAACACTATAATGGTACAAGTGTCAACCAAGCACTGCTGTAAATTACTATATGATGTAATTTTACAGTTTGTTAAACCAAATTATCTGCTTGTTATCCAGAGGCACAAGATGGCTCAAATAAAGTGGGTGCTGCCCCATGCCCCATAATGTATAAGTGTTCTGCAAACCCTGCATTAAACCTGGTAAGATTTGAGAAACAGTCATTAGTAAATGAGAGGAACACAACGAAAATTGGCGTTATACTTCTGTGGTGTCAATGTAAAAAAAAAAAAAAAATATATATATATATATATATATATATATATATATATATATATATATATATATATATATATATTTTAACCAATAACTCTTCACATTCTGTGTGGGGAGAAACAAAGTACAAGTTGTTCTCAGTCAGCTAATAAAAACCATTATGCAAATATGTTGCAAACCTACATAAGTTTTTGTAGGAAGTAATACTGTGTTATTGGCAACACATTTCAGGCAGTTCAGATGTTTTTTTCAGAGGTTATATTCAATTCAATTAAAAATAAGCTTTATTGGCATGAAAAATTACAGTGTGTTGCCAAAGCATTTATATGAACAACAACAAAATAATAATAATAAAATGCTGTAGATATAGAGTTACAGGGAAAAGGCAGGTAGCTGCTACTGTGGTTGAAGCTAGAAAAACAGCTAAACATTGTTTGTAGCACCTTTAATTTTTTTTTTTTTTTCACCCTGACATCAGGTTAAATGGATAACAAATGTGCCACTGCATTTAGAGATTTCAGTATGGATATTTTTCTTCAAATTCATCTAGTGCCAAATATTCCGGGTTGGCCTACTCACATTAATTCTATACTCTTAGTTAGGGTTGGGAACCGAGAACCAGTTCTTATTCAGAACTTGTTCTGTTTTTTGAAAAGAACCGGAACCGTGAGCAATTTCTAAGTTTCGGTTCCAAAAACAGTTCTGGTGTGACACGTGACCAAGCTCTGTGAACAGCCTTACGCTGGTGTTCTGACGATTCGGCGTTTCCCGTAAAGGATGTCACAAACCAAATAACAGAAACATCACCTGCCTCTTTAATTACTGAGCACATTTTTTCTAATGACGCACACTCCACAGACACACGCGCCGCATCATGTCTTTAACTGCTGAATACATGTTTCCTACGACTGTACTGCACTCGCGCCTTTGATAACTGTGCTCATCGTTTTGTCTGACTGTACATGTACCGGCAGTGTGCAGCAACTGCCGCCACAAAATTACATTATATTTGTCCCATATTGTCATTAATATACATACTGACTTTAACTTGGACCACTAAATATATAGTCTACTATTGTTATGTAAGTATTAGGGTTAAATTATTTAGTGTACAGGTTATTTCAAGAGTGATAAACAAAGTGATAGAAAATATTTATTTTCATGCATTTTAAATGTTTAAAAATGTGGAAACCACTCATTGCATCACAGCATCTCCTGACTGCATTATTATTTGTAAAATAGGGGCTTTATGGAGTGTGTGTATACATGGTTATAAGTATAACAGTTTATATTTCATTAATTTAGGGAAATGAACAAGTGTCTTAGCCCTCAAGGGACTATTTGGGCCAACCTTATTCCTGCTTGAAAAGCAAAATGTTATTGATAGTGTAAAAAACATCAACTTTGAAGCACATGCTAATTGATGGACTTGCATTACTCTACATTACTTACTACCTTCCAGCAACACTACATTCAATGAAGGTAAAATAAATAATAAAAAAAAAAAACATAATAATAGTTTATTTAAATGGAATCTGAACCAGAAAATTTGTATACTGTAATATATATGTTGGATTTTGACATTGACAACCTTTAAATTAAGTTGACAGTAAGTAATAAACAGTATTAAGCCTTGAGTATTTGAGTATTGTGCATTTTTCCTTACCACTATTTTTTTAATAGTTGTTTAATGATTTTAATGGAACCGGAATCAGAACCGGAACCGTTAGGTGGAAAATTTCTAACGATTCCCAACCCTACTCTTAGTGTACAACAACTCCCTTATTAGTGACTGTTATTATTTTTTCTCAGGAAACATCTAAAATATATAAAAATTCAGTTACTGAAAGAGATGTTTTGATAACATCTGCCATTTTGCTATGCAAAAAAATTTAATAAAAATAAAAATTTTTTTAGTGATATTGTTACTTTTTATATATGATGTTCAAAAACAGCTATTATAGCAGTCCAGTACCTTTAAGTAAAATTTAACTATGAACTCTTGAGCTATGAAAGTACAACCTCTGAAATGTTCCTCTTGTAGTAACCCAGTTGAATGTTCGAACAAGATTACTAGAAGAGACATGGTAAATGAGTGGGTGGGTAGTAAGAGAACCAGTGGAGTCTTTTCTTATTGGTTAGTGAACATCTGTCGCCCCAAAGAGAGGAGCAATGTTTTCTGACCCTGCCAAGTAAATTTATCATAATCTTGTATCACTACACTCTGTCTGTATCTCTGTCTCTGGCTTTCTTTATGTCATGCCACTCTTCATATTCTCCTTAACACACTCTTTAATCTATTTGTTTTTTTATTCCACTATTTATGTTGGATCACAAAAGCCTATTTTATTCTTTATGAATAGGTTTATAGTGCATTTAACAGTGTTTTCTATCAAGTTCAGCACGTAAACAAACCTCACTTGCTGTTTTTACTGTTGTGGCTCCGTCACCTCTCGTCTCACTGTAGCCCCTCTCACTATGAGCCTGTATCAATGAACTATAAAGTATGACAGTGATTTTCAATGATTCATTAGAAACAGAGGTTGATTCCCATCCCCTGTCCTCCCTCCCCATCTCATCTCTGCAGTAAATGGTTCATGTAATGTGCGTGCGTGTGTGCATGCGTGCGTGCGTGTGTGTGGGTGTGTGTGAGCAACAGTCATTATTGACAGTTAGTGAAGTGAGTTTATACGGTGAGCTGTATCCTTGTCAGTCAAGAAGGTCACTTTTCTTATCCAGCCGAGGTAGGGAATGTCAGGCCATTCGTTTGTTGTCTTCATTGGTTAAGAGCTTGGCTCTCATAATTGCCAGCCCTGATACACCAACACTCATTTAGCTAACTGAGAACCTTAAAAGAGATTGATTTATCTAAGAAGAGAGTGTGCAGCCTACTGAAGCTAGCTGTGTTGAGGAAAGAAACATCTTTTTAACAGGCAGTCAGACAGTCTGTGATTACATTGTAAGGACATTGCAAACAATCAATGCCACAGTTGCTTACTCGTACAACTTGATTCTATACAAGGCAAAGAAGGTCACAGAGTTACTCAAATCAGTTGGTTATTCTCAACTCAAACTCAAATGTTTTCAGAGTAGATCCCATTTTTAATCTGGCACAAATATGAAAGAGCTTGGTATGTGAAAAATAACAGAAATAACATTTTATTATGTAATCAGCTGTGCCGCTACTTTATAGAAAATTGACATCTGGAGCTTGTGGCAGCCAATCAGAATCAAGAATTATCTGTGGTAAAAGAGCTGTTAGGTATCTGGGTGATTTAGGCAGCCAACCATTGAAAAAAACTGTCCTTTCACAGATATAAGAAAATGTGAACCTGAGAAATTGAACCTGAATATATACTGTATTTCATTCTGCAAAGCTA
The DNA here is from genome assembly GCF_018340385.1 of Cyprinus carpio. NCBI lineage: Eukaryota > Metazoa > Chordata > Actinopteri > Cypriniformes > Cyprinidae > Cyprinus > Cyprinus carpio. The sequence continues at coordinate 7,669,811 of NC_056620.1, forward strand.
TATTTTCATGTTTATTTAATTAAATATACTGTCTACTATTATTAAAATTTTGATCTACCCTTTATTGTTTTAGGTGTTTTGTTTTGTTTTCTGGTGTAATGTACTGTAACACCAACAATAAAAAGGTGGCCATTTCAGTTTAGTATTTTGTTATATTACCATTCAAAGGTTTGGGGTCAGTAATATAATCCAAAATACAATAAAACAGTAATATTGTAAAATATTATTACAAATTAATTGCAACTTTTAAAATATTTTAAAATGTAATTTATTCATGTGATAGATAAATTAATATCATTGTGGATATGGTGATATATTGTTTTCAGGATTCTTTATTGAATAGAAATGTCAAAAGAACAGCGATTATTTGAACACAATAAATGTTAGGCAAATTATATGTCTTTACTGTCACTTTTGATCAATTTAATGTATTATTGCTGAATTAAAATAATACTTTTAAATATTAAAAAATACTGGCTTCAAATATTTGATTGGTAGTGAATATACTTTGGTAATTTGTTGCCTTTATTGAATAGCACAACTGAGTTACAGGCAGGAAGTCATGGGAGAGGAGAGAGAAACTGATTTGGGAAAGGACCTCAGACTTTTTAGGTTTTAGGTCACCCGAAGAGTTATGTTGTAGTGTAGTCAACAAGACCATGGCTCCATCATTTGTTCAGATTTTGTGAATTAGACATTCACTGTACATGTAAATGTGTGATCCTTTAGGAAAGAAAGTGATGGATTAAATAAAACAGGTTTTCAAATTACTTTGTGTTTCAAAACGCAATAAGACACACATGTGCATGCACACACAGCCTTTTCTGAGAATAATTTGGCAACCTCATGACTGTTTATGAGAGGAGCAGACTAGCCTGTTTTACACCCATCTCCTCATCAATGGTACCTTTGTGTGGTTCTGGCGCTGCCTCTGCTCAGCATGGGTCCAAAAACAGAATGAGAGATCAGGAAAGAAGTAGAGAGAAAGAGAGAAACATTGCTTTTAAGAAACATTTCTCTTTCCGATATATCACTGTGATTTTGATGTGAAAACAGCAACATAATTTCCTGTGTGATTTGTGCCATTTCTTTATTTTACACTGTCATTGGCTCTCATAACTCAATAATAAAGCAAATAAAAACAGGCACACGATACAGACTGTGTAATACAGTCTTCATAACAGATCAACATTCATTGACCGAGAAGCACATCCTTTTTTTGACAGAGAGAAAGAAGAGAGATAAAAGCAGTGAGAGAACCTCATAGGGAGCAGATTTAGGAGAGTTTAATGCTGTGTCTTTGAAGACAGAATGATTGATTCAGAGATGTCTGTAATGTTCAGGAGTGTATCACATTACATTAAGAGGGAGGATGTAGAGGAACTTAAACTAATGATCTGGGTTTGGATTGAATATCTATGAGCATGATAAGGCTGACTTTCTGAGCTTATTTTACATATTCATTATTTTATCATTTTTACGGTATGGCATTCTGTAAAGCTTGTCTGAGTTAGCTTTGGTGATTTAGTAATAGTGATTTGAAGGGGTTTGAATTTGTTCTAATGTACAGTATTTATGTTGGATGTTTTGTTTAGATTGGATGCCTTCATATGTATTTCTAGCTGGGATGGGAATAGTAAAGAATGTAATTTAGTTATGGTTCACATATTTCTTAAAATCAGCATATAATGACATACTAGTAAAAATAATAATAATAATAATAATAATAATAATAATAATATATATATATATATATATATATATATATATATAGACTGAATGCACCGTAAGTCGCTTTGGATAAAAGCGTCTGCTAAATGCATAAATGTAAATGTAATTAAATTAATAAATAAATTCTAAATTAAACTATTTCCTTAATATGTTATTTATTATTTTATTGTGAACAATGCATTATTATTAGTCACATATGTAGCTAGTTGAACAGGTCAGCAGCAATTTGGTGTTATGCTCTGCTTTTTTGCAAAGACATTGTTATGTTATTTAATGGTTTCAGACATGGGGTTTGGAATCCTGATTGTCGTGTTATTTTTATGAGATTTGGCTTGTAGGTTGGAATTCCGATTTTTATGGTGGCTTGTAAAAGGGGCCTTATGTCTGAATAGGGCAGCTGAGAAACTGTAAGCATCAACAGCTGCACCTTCAAAGGCTGCAGTGTGTTACACTGTTTCACCCAAAGTCGTCTCCATTCACACAGAAACTCTGACACTCATCAGAGGAGCACAACATGCTCAAATACCTCTGCTAATCAACCAGTTTCCTAGTTATTCTCTTCATCTGTCTATGCCTGCTTAGTCCATCAGGAACTTGTCTTTCTATAGAGAGCCCTTTTTTTTCTCCTGCATTTAGCTTGTTTGAATTATTCAACTTTTAGTCTTTACAGAGGTGCCCAGAGGTTGCCATCCAGCACAATACACCAGGTATTCCCAATCTTTTTATAATATCTGAACCTGTTTGACATGACATATTTATTTAAAGTACCCCATGAGATTTTAAGCTCATATTTCAATAATACACTTGTAATAATTTAAAAGGGTTGCATGTTCATGGTCATCTGTTGTCAGTTAGTGGTCATCTATCTTATTTTAATTATTTTTCTTTAAGTTTTATTTTGATTTGTTTTTATTTTCTAATTATTTATGAATTTAAGAGGACTGTTAACTCATGTGGTGGTTATTCACCAGTTATCCTGTAAGACCTAAAAAATCTCTGCTGCTCATTTGCTAGCATAGGGGATGCTGCTCCACTTTATACAATAGCATTTTGCCGTCATTGATAAAGTGCTTAGTGGCAAGCAAATTAATGAATTTGGCCTGACTGAGAGCAGCTTTCTCATCAGGATGGGGGACGGAAGAGAGCGAGGAGCAGTGAGGAATGGGGGTGGATGGAAGGGTAATCCCGTTCCGGATAAATGGCTGATCCTTCTCATTCCTCAGATATCAAATGTCAGAAGTTAAATTAGCCTGCTAGCCCCTGATATGAGTTAACATGCTTTTAAATGTGAGGGGAGGGGAAGGGGCCAGAGAATTCCAGCCCCTGTGGGACGGCAGGCAGGTGCCTTTGAACTGTCTAATTATCCCACTTCTGTTAACTGTCTTAATAAAGCCTGAGTTGTCCCAGTCTCACTAACTTGGATGCATTTATCCACAATCCTGAAGTGTAGAGCAAAACAGCTATTGAGGAATAACAGCTACAAACAAATACAATATCTATAATTATTGTTGTTCACAGATGTTCTGAGATTCAGCTTTACTAGTTTAATGTTCACAATATACATGAAGATATTTTCTTGACCTTTTACAGTTTTAAAAGCCTTGTGAAAAGGATGTGGTCTGGGCCGGGTGTAAATTTTGGCTGGCTGATTTGTGGTGATTTGTCCATAATCTAAGAGCCTCAGGCTTGGCCCTGATCTGTTTGCTGAGTGAGTGGAGGGATATGCTAATGGTCAGGCACAGCAGAAAGCTGGCATATGTACAGGTCATTAGCTTCAGTCCATCCAAAGCAGACCAGCATCTCAGCCAGCAATGGCGATCCCTCCAGAAACCAGAGTAAACATTGTTTCAGAATTTAGTTTCTCTAAAATTACTAGTCACATCTAATTTTCCATTTTTTCCATCTTTTGTTTTTATTAGATTTGTATTTAATTTTAATTTTGTTAAAGTTTTTTTTTTTTGATTATTTATTTTTTTTTTTAGTAGATTTTTGATGCTCTTTTCTTTTGCTCTAGATAAGGAGACTTGCTATTGCTCAGGCATTTTGTTTTATTTATGTATCACAATAATTTCAGATGTTTTTCCTAAAATTATTTTTAATTTTTTTTCCCCTGTCCTATTGGTTTGAAGACAAGATTTTACAAAAATGTACATTTACAAAATTACAAAATGTAAATGTGGTGATATTCAAAGCAATTGGATCAATAGTAAGCCAAAATTGTCATGACCTTGATACTTTTGACATTTTGGTTCTCATGCACTTCTCAGAAAAATTTGGCCATTTTCTGCTTTCAGCATCTTACCTGGTTTTGGTCCATACCTGCTAGCATCAATCACACTCCATTATGTCCTCTGATCAAGGTCTCGGTATGGCAAGTCAAATGCTTTAGCAGAGTTTGATGTGAATATGGGCACTGCATCAGCGGCTTCAGAGAAAAGGCAAACTCTGAATAGCCCAAATGCACCATTGTCCCCCCTCTGATAGCACTCCTGGCTCCGCAGCTGGCACATGCTTTCTCCAGCAAAATTATGTGCTCTTGAACATGTCTGAGTATTGAGACTGGCCTCTAAGAATGCTAGTGCTGCATCCAGAAGACCAGGGGGAGGAGAGAGACAAGGATCCTGGGGTGATTTCAAGCTGTCTGTGATGCTGATTTGAGGTGAACATGGAGGAAAGGGAGAGGCCTTGACTTTGACTCATTTCATCCCAGTTTCCCACTACTGCTTGGAAGGGAATCAGGGACTTCCAGCATTCCCCAGGTCTCCGTAGAGGTCTAGCGGCAGAATGTGCTAGATGAGACTTTGGGATTCAGTGCGTACATGTGCACAATTAAATTGAGATGTGTGGAAGCTGTTGATTTAGCAAAGATTCTTGTCAGTAGTTGACAGACACAATGACATCATTTATTCTCACTGCTGTGTTTCAGCACTGCTTCACAGTGGGAAATTTGTATTAAATGTGAATATTCTGCATCACAGAATCTTAAAATGATTCTCTCTGATCTTGCAGTTTAAATCCCTGATGCTGTTATCATTTCCGTTTCTGTTTTTACTCTCATAACCTGAATTATGTGGCTCAAGATAAAACATTCTGTGATTTTCATTTGAAGATATAATCTGATTTTCCCGTTGGCAGTGCTTAGGCTATATTTACAAAGGGTGTAGCCATTCTGGAGCCATCTGCTATTTGCAGCTTGCTTTTAAATCTGTTTATATTTCCTTTTTCTACCATGTTTTGGTTCTTCTGGAGTTGTTTGGAAAATTAAAAATCATTAGCTGTAAAAAAGAAGTATTATGATCATTTGCTGTTCTTATAACCATTTATTGTCATAGGTTATGTTTTATGAATTGTTAAATAATGTTAAAATATATATATATATATATATATATATATATATATATATATATATATATATATATAATTTATGAATTTTATGTATTATAGCAAGTTAGTATCATGTTGCTAAAGAAAATTACTCAGTTTATTTATTTATTTATTTATTTATTCATATATCGATAAAAACAGTAATATTGTGAGATAATATTATAATTTAAAACAACTGTTTTTTTTTTCGGGATTAATTGATAAATGGAAAGTAAGAACACTTTTTAGTTGAAATAAAAATCTTTTATTGTTATTATTATTAGAATTGAATACATCCTTGCTGAAAAAGTAGAAGAAAGAAACATACAGACCCCAAACTTTTAAAATAGTAAAAAAAAAAAAAAAAACAAAATAGGAACTCAAAATTATATAGATAGAGAATGCATTTCACAAATTAAAATGGTAGAAAATATTAGTGTAAATTAGATATTTTCTTTTACCCTGTTTTGTATCACAAAGATTATTTGCCTCCACAATGGGAAGTTGAACCCATCTTTGAGGATGTGTTGGTTTGGCATTAAAACTCTACTAGTGGGGGTAAGGATAAATCTTTGAGAAACTTTTTCCTTCCTACTGCATGGGGAGCCAAGGTGGAGGAATATCCCACACACTTGTAGTAATCCTCTTGCTCTTCTCTTACAATCGAGTTTGATGAAACTGTCCTTTTCTTTGTTTTGTTCCCCGTCTCACTCTCTCTTTGGATATTTGGACAAACATTTCTGCCGTCTTTAGCACAGGTGCCAGGCTAACGAATCAGGTAAGCCTTTTTGAGAGGTGGCTTTATTTTGCATGTGCCAAACACAGGAATATCTGCATCCTTTTCACATGGTTAATTGCAGCTTCTCCTGCAAGTTGATTTGCAAGAGAAAGAAAGAAATAGGAGAGAAAAAGACAGAGGGATTACTTCACAGGAGGAGGAAGCTTTGAAGAAACGTTTTGTTGTTTACCACAAGCTCCTCTATTTCTCCACTGTAACTCCCCACACATCAGCTCCACCACCACCACAAAGGTTCCCCAGCTACACCAACCTCAACTCAACTATTGACAGCAAACTCTTCAAAATATCTGCAGGTGGAGGTTCAGTCTTAACCTTTTGCTTTCTCTATTTTTTTTCCCTCAACAAAGCCCTCACCCTCGCCGGAAACAATAGGCAACATTGTGCAACTTTGACGGGAATGGCCTCTGCGCTACCCTGCTGCATTTTGACTGGCATGAGCCGACTGCTCAGCAGTGGGAGAGCCAGTTCAACTTTGAGCGGGGTGAAAAATGATTGGCATACGTCGAAGAAGGGCAGAGAGCTAGAGGAAAAGAGGAAGATGGTTCTGCCTTTGGACTCAACCTTAGAGTAGCCCTTAACTTTAGAGGCTTCCATCCCACAGCCAGAAACATCCCTCACTTGGTCACAAGAACAATGTTCTTACCTGTCCTCATGATCTCTATTGTATATTTATGGCAACTTATGTGCTTCTTCCTGTCCCATATCTAAACTAACATTTAGTGGTAACTTAAAGGTAACCCAAAAATGAAAATCAGTCTATAAATTATTCACCCTCAAGTCATCCTAGGTGTATATGACTTTCTCTCAAATTATCTTTGATCTTTCAAGCTGTTTGATGCCACGTAGCGGGTGCATGCATCAGTCCAAAAGAAGTTAAATAAAAAGCCCATCCATAAAAATAAAAATATAAGTGCCTCACATGGCTCCGGGGGCTAAACAAAGGCCTCCTGTAGCGAATCAATGCGTTTTTGAAAGAACAAATATCCACATTCAAAACGTTATAATCACTTTAATGTAGCTTGCACCAACAGTTGAACATGGAAGCAGCTCCGGGCTGATGACTTATGAGCTCGGCAAAATCATATACACCTAGGATGACTTGAAGGTGAGTAATTTATGGGCTAATTTTCATTTTTGGGTGAACTAACAATTTAACCACAAATGTGACAGTAACTTGCTATTTTTACTTATTTATTTTTTTGTTTCTAATGACAAAGGTACTCAATAAATAGTGTTATAGTGTAGAACACAAAATTTGTTGGTTTTCATGGCACATTGCATTGAGTATAGTTATTTAAAGGGAACCTATAAGGAAGGCCAAACAAAGGGGTTTTGGCACCGAGTTGTAAAAAACAGCATCTCTCTGCCATAGTAACAACACTCTACTAAAGCAGCTTTTCTTCTTCATCTTCTCTAGCCCAGTTCAACCAGGCCTTGCCCTCTTTTTGTTGCGTATTCTGTGGGTGGGAATTATTTAAATGAGTGACATTGTGACTTAACAATTTCTGAAAGAAGTTTGTTGTAGTTCTTGAAAAGTGTTTTCTGTTAAAGAGAATATCTCCTTTTAGACTGGAGTTTGAGCTTAGTAACAGAGCTGTTTTATTCTCAAACAGCAATATTACACACTAAATAAAGTTGACTGAAAAAGCATAATAGGATCCCTTTATATATATATATATATATATATATATATATATATATATATATATATATATAATGTAATAATCAAACACATTTTTCTAGAATGTCTTTCTCTCATTTATGTCTGTCTGAACTAATTTACTAAAATTAATCATGGGGTTTAACAGTACCATTAAGGTGAAGTGTGTAACTTCTATGCCAAATTGAGCATTTGAAGAAACAGATTACCCTGCCCCAGACTCTGGCGTTATTTTGGGCTGGTTGTGCTTCTTACAAATAAAGGGTAATATTTTGAAAGTGTCACAGTGAATTTTAACATCCAGAAAGTATACACTTCAGGTTTCTAGCAGACTTTAGAATTCTTGCCCTAATATATATATATACATATATACATATATATATATATATGTGTGTGTGTGTATGTATGTATGTATATGTATATATATAAGAGGGAGCAAGAAAGAGGTGTGCAATAAAGGGCAGAGAGATTGTTAGAGGAAAACCATGTACATTGGGGACGAAAGAGGGAGATCCATTTGGTAGAGAGAGAAGCCTAGATCAAGAATCAGGGAAAGTGAGTGGATAAAAGTGAGGGACAGAGATCAAGAGACACACAAAGGACAGGAGAGAGAGAGAGAGAGGTTGGGGAAGGAGGTTGAAGCTGAGTTGCTGAGTTTATTCCTGTGGTACTGAGAGCTGGTGAAATACTAGAGCCTGGGCCGTGTGCCTCTGATCAGGGCGGATGTGAGCACAATTACCTTCTTTTCAAATCCTTCAGTGACACCATGGGAGAAAGGAGGACTTTGAAACTTGAAAGGAAGGGCGCTCGCTTTCAAACCTCAAACGCAAGCAGGAAAGGGCTCTGAAATTTGTTCAGTGCTCCCCATCCACCATTAGCTTGTTTCTTCCTCTCGCCTCCAGGCATTTAAGCGATTTTTGAAAAGATGTTAAGAAATTCAGTCACTACAGAGAGAGAGAGAGAGAGAGAGAGAGAGAGAGAGAGAGAGAGAGAGAGAGAGAGAATCATTTCTCTCTCCTTCTCTTTCCCCACTTTTTTTTTTTTTCTGCTGGAGCGTGCTTTCCCCCCAGTCCACAGAGAGCGAGCTTGCTGTTTTTGTGTCGGGGTGAATAGACCGGTGAATCTGTGGAGCAATGGTGGAGCCAAAAACGCAAAAGGAATAAAAGAATGCTGAGAAAATAAAAGAGGAAATAGAAGGGCTGATGGTCAGGGCCATGGAAATCCTTCTCATCTGCCTTCTGACATGTGTTATCTCAACATCAGAGCCTCACTGCTCCCAGAGTGCAATAGCGCAGTCACCTTCATCTAAAAGTCTGCAGGAAACTTTTGAACTCTGTAACGTGGCTCAAATGGAAATCCATTTCAAGAAAGCCACCTAAATGAAGTTGCTAAAGATCCATCCCCTTTAATTGTCCCTTAGGAAGGAGAAACCACAAATGAGTACTTTAATATCACAGTTATTTCTTCAATGATATTAAACTGAGAGCTAATGGTGACTTTTGCTTATATTAAAATCTGCTTTTCAGATTTATCTTTTCCCAAGGAAGTGCCCTTAATTTTTTTTTTTTTTTTTTTGCATTATATACAAGATCTCAAAAATGTCTCAAACTGTGCTTATATAAGCAAAGATACCAAAGTTTGCATTCAAAATAAAAGATTTCAACATGAACTCAAACCTAAATTAAACTTTTAGAGATCCATCCATCTTTGTTTATTCCGTAGGAAGGGGGGAAAAAGAGTACTGAAATATCATAGTTGTTTCTCCAGGAAGGTTAAACAGAAGGAAAATTTGCTTTACCTGCAATTTCTAATTCTAATTCTTGTAGACTGTAAAAAAAAAAAAAAAAAAAAAAAAAAATTAAAAAAAAAATGCTAAATGTTCTTCTAACAAATGTAAATCAAATCAAATAAATAAATAAATAAAGTAGCTTAAACAAATAATTTTTAATAGGAGTCAGTTTATTATTTTTAACCGAACAAGAATACTGCTTGCAAAAGTGTTGTTTACCTTACTTAGATACTCATGTATTTGTTCATAACATGTCCAGATCTTCTCCTTACTTTCCAAAACTGAGTCATCTGAACAAACAATTTTAAGTTTTAAACACTTTTGTGCAAGTTCCCATCATGCATTGCAGCATTTTGGTAATTATTATTAACATTTTGTCATTGTTTTACATTTTAATGGCTTAATTTTTGCTGCTGCTGTCATATGGATAAGAGTTCATATTTTTACTAAATTAACATTTGTTGATCCTCATGATGTTTGAGAATCGTATGTTGGGGTATATATGCATCTCATTGTAACTTCTGGAATTAATACATTTGTCTATCAACAAATGTTTGCCTTTAGGTTTAAGAGGTGGATATTCAGGTGGTTCATTTTTCATTGAAAATGAAATATAAAGAAAGAGGATTGCGAAAGAGGATTAGCGCTGCTAAATGCTAAATAATATTTAGTTGGTCTGACAGATCATTTAAAATTCAATAGCCTTTTGGTCCGTGTAATGCTTCACATTTCAATTTTAAGACCATATGGAGTAAATGTAAAAATGAAACAAATGAAACCAAACATCGTTTTTTTTTGTTTGTTTGTTTTTTTTTCAGCTACTTCATAAATGAACAATTGCCATTTTCTTTCCTTTTTTTCAATTTTACTTTTGCTAAATCGTGACTTCAGAAATGATCATTTTGAACAAATAAAATCTAAGCAATTTCTATATATATATATTTTTTAATCTTACAATTTGCGCTGTGGGCTGTACCATTAGCTTGGGGATGTGGCCGCGGACTGTTTCACAAATGCTTAACGTTAATTATGTGTATTTGGTGTAATGCAACGTATTTATGCCGTTTAAGGTTCAAAAAACACATTATTTTCCACATAATGTACATTATTGTTGGTCCATCATTCTGAAAATCAAGGTGTATGCTGATTGGCCAGCTATCCAGTGCGTTGTGATTGGCTGAATACCTCAAGCGTGCGACGAAAATGTAATGCTGTGATGAAAATGTAATGTAATGCTGTGCACTTACCATACTGTGATGCCGTCTCACGGCACGGTGAGACAAAACCAATAAAACCCATTACAAACGAGGCATTGTTGCATCTAGTGGGGACATAATTACTGATTATAATGACTTATACTGTGTTTTTATGCGTTGCGCATTGTGCCGCATAAACATAAAACCATGTCTGCATTTGTGATCAGAGAAACGACATACAACAAGCCCTACTCTACACTGCTTAAAACTCGTATTTGAATCATAAGTGGCAAATGCTTTAAATATAAAAAACGTACAGTACTTACAGGCTATGAGTCAGAAGCACCAGACTGTCCTTGCAAAGTTGGAACCATCCCACTTTATAGAAACAGCCTTTGAGCACAGACACATTGTAGGCTACTCTGCAGGTTCAGGAAAAAGTCCTCCATAAAATGCGCAGCACACACCTGAATATTTGGGTTGAACTTAGGGCCGGAGTGGGACTCATTTTCAGCCCTGGAGCTTCATGCCTTAGACCGAAAATCAAACAGACTCAACTCACTGTCTGCCGCTGGTCGCTTGGTCGTTAGGCTACTTAAAAAAAACAAAAAAACAACAACTTATATTTAACAAACAAAAACGTTAAGGGAATTGACCCTAGCGCGAGTCCCACTCCAAAACATGGCAGTGGCGGCAACAACAATACTACAGTGAGAATAAAAGTTATGCCTTCTTTCTTTGCATTAACATTTGGGTGGTGTTATGCAAATCTTCCCACACATTGACTAGACATGTGGGGCGTGTTTAAACGAGGCGTTTTAGGAGGGCGTGGACATGTTTTAACTTTTATAAAGAATATCTCTTTGGATTTAAGACTTTATTCTTTGCAACTTTACAGATCTTCTTTATGCACCAAGACCTTGTAACACTCCAAAGAGAAAGGAAAAAAATAAATCACATCATATGACCCCTTTATGCCGTGCTCACCCTACAGGATTGAAAGACTAGCCAAATCACTGTGTTGCTCACACTACGCAACAAGATTTGTTCTCATCTGTTGTCGTCTTGTCATAGCTACGTGAATACTACACAACACAATGCTAACGAGGTGCACACACTACAAAACATTCATTGAAGAGGCATTCCCGACCATTAGCAAAATACATTTTCTCACATAAATTCTCACGGGGAAGCAATTATAGGGCATATTTTCAAGCATGGATGATCAAATGGCCCTTCAATCGGCCTGTGTAGTTATTTTATTGGAAAAAAAAGAAGAAACCACAACAAAAAAGAATATGGCAAAAACAATGGCTTGGAAGACGTGGACAACAAGGACTGTCAGTACTGCAGAAAGAGTTGGAGGTAATTAAACAATACAATGAAATGTGGTATTCTATACATTATCTATGCATTTTTTCTAGTTAGTTGATTTGATTCATTTGTGGTTTCGCTTCTGTTCATAAAAATGCATTATAAGACTGTATCATCTGCATTGTGATTGGCTGGATTAGTTGCAGGTTTGAAAACACTGTAGCGTCTGTGATAGCTCGAGACAGGTTCGGATCACGTTGCTGACCTGCTCATATTTAACGAGCTTTGGTGACCGCAATGAGCACCGATTTGGTTACGATCCGGGGGTTTTGTTGAGACTGTGGAAATCTGTCTGCGACAGCAAAATTCAGCCAAAAATCCTGTAGTGTGAGCCCGGCTTAAATATATCCTACTAAAACAGTGACACTGGAGGACACGCCTTATTAATAATAGACATATAGGCTACTATTTCCAGACGAGCAGAATAGCCCAGAATATGAAAGCAAATTGCGTTAAATTGCATGTTAAGTGTTTTGTACCCCACTGAAAACCTAAAGAAAATACGTAGCTCTATGGACCAAGACAGTGGTATAAATTAAAAAAGCCCAAACTCTGTATATTTATTAAAACAATGTATTAATATAGTATAATTTACTAAGTACAGGAAAGCAGATGAGAATATGAACGCTACTTGATAAACTTATCCTGCCAGCAGTGCTTAATTTGTAAATTGCGAGGTCCCGGAACAAAGCAGGGTAACGGATCCGGCATGTGATAAGAGGAGGAAGAGGTAACGGAGCATTCGTGCAGTCACAGTGGTGGACCAGTTTAAGTAATTAAGCGTGCATCAGTTGCTTTTATTAGGGTTCATACGGTCATAAAAACCTGGAGAAGCCATGAAATTTTAAAACAGCAATTTCATTTCACAAATCTATGTATAATAGAGTTATATTTAATCAGCTCCTGAATTTCAGTAGGGGATTGTGTGCTGGACCATAACCAGCTGAGGTCCGGACCTCTGTAAATTCTTCATGTTCAAAAATACAATTTGTTCTTTGAATGACTAATTTGCTGTTAAACTCCTCATATAAATGCCATGCCATGTATAATTCAGTTCAGACAGTTTGCAAGAATGTTTAGCACCCCTAGTATGAAAATGATCGCTGCAAGATGCTGCCGGAGTGATTGAGGCTTGATAGAGTTGTGAGTGAGAGTGTAGGCGCAGCCTCCATGTTGCCAGATCCAGCTATTATAAGCATTTTTGACTGTTCTTTTCCACTTAATTTAACACATTAGAAAGTTAATAAAGTAGGAAGTTGTAGTTTAGAGTCAGTGATATCTTAATCTTATCTTATTTGCAAAATAATTTGGTTTATTTTTATTTATTTTCAGTTTTTGGTTTGTGTAAATATGAATATCTGGCAATCGCCGCTGTTCTGTCGATTTGTCCTACCCTGTCAGATTTTGCTACCTCACATTAAAACAGTGGATAGTACAATTAGACAACAAAAAATGTTACCTGTAAAGTTATGGTTTATTAACGTGTACACCTACCACAACCTTAAACCTATCCTTACAGTAATGCAGATACATAAAATATTTTTGTTCCGCATGAGAAAAAGGAAACAATATCGATGTGCGCATGCGCATTGCACCCTGGTAGGAAAATCTGACAGGTAGGATAAAATGTCAGGACACCGGCACTTAAACTGAAAGCAATCAAAATAGCCCATGGACAGGTTTTTGCTGAAAGGATATGGCATTCGGTAAGGGAAACACAAAAATTATCATGATATTATCTGTGATAAACGTTATCAACATTGTCAAAAACAGTAGCATTTAACACTAGTACACACAGATCTGTAGAATAAGTAGGTTACAGAATGAAATGAAATACGCAAAAACTAGCCATGTCATATGTCAAAGTCCTGTCATGTCATAGTCTGTGTTATGTCACTAGTATAGTTAAAGGGATAATATGATATTGCTAAAAAGAACATTATGTTGTGTGTTTGGTGTAATGCAATGTGTTTATGCAGTGTAAAGAGGTCATTTGATTTTGCTAAAAAAAAACTTTATTTTGTGTATTTGGTGTAGTGAAATGCGGTTTAAGGTTCAAAAAACACATTTTCCACATAATGTACATTATTGTTGCTCCTCTATGCCCCGCCTTCTGAAACGCATTGTTTTTTTTACAAAACTCATCGGTCTGAAAAGCGAGGCGTGCTCTGATTGGCCAGCTATCCAGGGCATGGTGATTGGCCAAATGTTTCAAGCGTCTGACGGAAATGTTACGCCCCTTAACATGTATTGTTATGGCGTGTCCCGGTCAGAACACCGGCATGACAGGACTAAAACAATAAAACCCATTACAAACGAGGCAGTTGTTGCATACAGTGGGGACATAATTACTGATTATAATGACTTATACTGTCTTTTTATGAGTTGCGTTGCATATCATGCCGCGTAAACATAAAACCATGTCTGCATTTGTGATCGGAGAACCGACAAACAACAAGTGCTACTCTACACTGCTCAAAATTGGAGATTGAATCATCAGTGGCAAATACTTTACATATTTAAACCTACTTACATACCGTGAATCAGAAGCACCAGACTGTCCTTGCAAAGAGTGAGGAATGGCCAGCTGCTTGAGTAAGCGGCAGCCAGCGGCTATAACGAGGAACGGCTGGCGAATTCGATGAAGGAGCGGCCGGGGGTTGCGGCAACCACATGTGACGACCCCGGGTTGGACTCTACTTTGTCCACGGTGAGCGTGAAGTTCATGTCTTTCCTTAGTGACCAGCACAGATATATCTTAGGGTAATGTATGAACTGTAAAGGATATATTTGAAAAACAATATACAGTAATTTGCTATGCTTAGCTGCCACTTTCCATGGCCGCGGTTGTTGCTGCCTGCCACAGACTTTGCCAGCGGGACTTTGGAAGTGTCGGCGGCATCAGCTGCCACCAAGTTTCATAATTCATGGTAATGTAGCCTGATGAAAAAACTTATATGCAAATATTTTATAAATTTTATATTTTATAACGTCATCGGCCCGAGACGCAGTTCACTGATCCAGGTACTGTCATGATGAGCAGATGCATGCGAGTGGATCGCTTCCTTTTATTCACTAGCATTAAAACATGCATGGTTTCGTTTTATTAACTTTATTAACAAATGTATATGTGTATTAGCAGCGTTTGCTCAAGTTAAACAAGTTGTTACCATGCACATCTGCTGTTTATTTCTCTCGATGTGCACACTTTTATAGCATTAAAATGTTTATTGTTTCATTTGGTTAACTGCATGTGTATTAACAGTGTTTGTTTAAAATCTCTTAACCTGTGGGAGGACACCAGCGCACAGAAGCGTTCTTTGTTCACATTAGTTCAGAGTTACTGCTAGTTTTAACGATGCTTTTGGAAAACGCAGCCCTGAAGAGTTTTGTAAATAATAGCCTATACTGTAAAAGCCCGACATGTCAATAAAGATTTTTTACTGGAAATGCACGCTAGAGGATGAATTTAACAATAACCCTATAATAATAAATACTAGAATTATAAAGGAATAATTCGCTAGTTTCATTTGTAAATGAAAACACTAGCTAATTTAACAAAGAACGTTAATTAGGTTAGCAATACACGAATTAAAAGGGGAAATAAGCATAACAATAAATATTCAAAATATAGCCCTATTTAATATAATATTATTATCAATTATTATATACGGTTAGCCTATATGAATAAATGAATGATGCATTTATATAGCGCTTTATAATGTATTGTTGTACACAATTCGCTGTACGATCATGTGGGGGGTCTCTCCTCAACCACCAGCAGTGTGCAGCATCCACCTGGATATATTATATATATATAATGATAAAAATAATAAAAGCATTATATGCACATATATTACATAAAAAGACACGATCAACGGACTGTGGGATGGATAAAAATATTTGATCAATCTCTGATAATCTCAGGTTGCTATGGTCACGCGGGTTTGTTTATGTATTGCAACTCGTGGCAAAATTAAACCAAAAAGATTCGAGCTTCATTTTTTTTTTTATCTTACAATGACAGTCATTTATTAATTTATGCCAGGAGTTAGGGTAAATGAAAAACGAAGTCGAGATCGATATAAAACTTGAGTTGTAGACCTCTTTAATGATGTACGTTATAGTTTATGAAGTGAATTGCATAATTTTACATTAAAACTAGCAGTAACTCTGAACTAATGTGAACAAAGAACGCTTCTGTGCGCTGGCGTCCTCCCACAGGTTCAGAGATCTTAAACAAACACTGTTAATACACATGCAGTTAGCCAAATGAAACAATACACATTTTAATGCTATAAAAGTGTGTGATTGGCATAAAATTGGCTTGACGTTGGACATTCGATATTCGCAAATCTAGGGACCGTCTCTAAAGTTACATGCGAAACTACTATACACTTCTCTAACGTCATTAGCATGCAAGGAGAATGACTAACAGTCATGAAAACAACTGTTAACTGTTTATCCAGGTGTCAGCTATAATGCACACCTTTTATATTTTTTGATAATTATTAAAATAAACTGTAAATCAAATGTAAAATATTGCTAATTTTCATAACAGAATGGGCTCAAATTTAAAATATGCTATAATTTGAAGCTCAATAGCATTTGAACAGAATGACTCACTTTCATAAAACATACTGTAAAGTGTTTATCTAGGTGTCAACTATAATGCACACCATTCATATTTATCATAATTATTCAAATAAACTGTAAATCATATGTAAAATATTGCTACTTTTCATTACCGAATGCACTTAAATACAAATTTAAAGCTCAATAGCATTTGAACAGAATGACTCACATTCATAAAACATACTGTAAAGTGTTAATCTAGGTGTCAGCTATAATGCACACCATTCATATTTTTCATAATTATTCAAATAAACTGTAAATCATATGTAAAATATTGTTCATTGTCATTACCGAATGGGCTCAAATTTAAAATATGCCATAATTTGAAGCTCAATAGCATTTGAACAAAATGACTCACTTTCATAAAACATACTGTAAAGTGTTCATCTTCGTGTCAACTACTGCACACCGTTCATATTTTTCATAATTATTCAAATAAACTGTAAATCATATGTAAAATATTGATATTTTTCATTTGAGCGTTAAATTAGTGTTTACGTCCATTTGGTAATGAAAAGTAGCAATATTTACATATGATTTACAGTTTATTTTTATAATTATCAAAAAATATAAAAGGTGTGTATTATAGTTGACACCTGGATAAACAGTTAACATTTGTTTTCATGACTTTGAGTCATTCTCCTTGCATGCTATTGACGTTAGAGAAGTGTATAGTAGTTTCGCATGTAACTTTAGAGACGTTCCCTAGATTTGCGAATATCGAACGTCCAACGTCAAGCCAACTTTATGCCAGTGCTAGACTGCACATCGAGAGAAATAAACAGCAGATGTGCATGGTAACAACTTCTTTAACTTGAGCAAACGCTGCTAATACACATATACATTTGTTAATAAAGTTAATAAAACGAAACCATGCATGTTTTAATGCTAGTGGATAAAAGGAAGCGATCCACTCGCATGCATCTGCTCATCATGACAGTACCTGGATCAGTGAGCTGCGTCTCGGGCCGATGACGTCACTTCCAGGGAAGCATGTTGTACACGCCCCTGCCCCTTGACTCCACCCCCACGTCAAAACAGCGCCACAAAGCGAGACGCGCAGAAAAATGAAGCGCACAGGAAAAACTGCAGCGCAAGCTCAAACTAGACCGACACGCAAAATAAAATCAGTGTTGCAAATAAAATAATAGATATGACCATGGAAAATATGTATTGCAAAATCATTTCTTTTGCGCGGTATCATTTATGTTTTTGCAATTCTTTATTTTTGTTTGCAAAAAGCAAAATTATTTTCCTCAATACTTTAATTTTCGTTTGCAAAACTTTATTTTCTTTTGCAAAACTTAATTTTTTTGCGTATATATATGTGATATTATATTGACTCCATATTTAGCCTACATCTCCGGTGGTTATATGTGTGTCTGTCTGTATGGCATAGTTTTCTATAGGAAATCGCTTCATGTGAAACTTTGCATGTTTCTGTGAACTGTGAAGCGTTACACGGTGTGACATAGCCGGGTATGTTTATGGGTAAGCAGATAAACTCAGCTTTCGGTTCAAAAACAGAGGTAACTTTCAGGGTATGTAAGTAGCCATAGCAACTTATTCTCTGAACATAACCTGCTCCGGAGTAGGTTATGTTTAAGGGTTAGCTTACTTCAGAGCTATCAGCGCATGCTTGACCGTGACCTACTGACAAGACTCCAGTGGCCCAATATTATATATTATTACAATAAAGTTAATATTATTACAATAAAGTTAAAATACATATCTCACGTGACATATAATTAGCATCAAAAAAATAAAACTTATTATCATGGATTGAAGATGAAAAAAAAAAAAAAAAATTGCACAGCCACCCATTAGGTGGTAAATGACCTTTGAACAGAAAAAGAATTAAAAAAAAAAAAAAGCGTCTGTTTCTGTGCTGACTCATCGAGTCGTCGCACTGTTGAGAAAGTCTTGTGTGTTAACCAGGAACATACTAAAGCGCATCCACTTAAAAGAGACCTTTACATTTTCTGAGCTTTAAAAAAGAAACCTTTGTACAATGGCATTTTTTTAAGGAACAGGGAGAACAACAGTGGCATGAAAATTAAATGTGGCTATGGATGAGAAAATAATAATAAAGAAAAGAGATGGAGTAAATGAAGATAGCTGGAAGGAGAGAGATTATCTGACATGTTACTGATACTGAGTGTGAATCGATCACCTACTGCCACTGATTGTTTGCAGTGCCATTAGGAACAGTGTTGGGCCTGTGAAAAAATAAATTTCAATTAGGGTAACCATCTGTTCATGAGGATAGTGACTGGTGTGGGGTGGCACTTGTATCACTATTGAGCTATAGACATTGTAAATGCTTAAAAGAATTCAGGCTCTAGCGAAAATGAGGGGGAAAAAACCTTGATGCAGACTGAGAAATTTAAAATGAGCCTTTGACTTATTATAAGCTTCTAAAATTACATTAATGGTAAAAGAAGTAAAGTAAATAAAATGTTATATTACATGAGTGAAATAGGCATTGTATTTAAAGGGGTCCTATTATGCTTTTTCACTTTTTCAACTTTAGTTAGTCTGTAATGTTGCTGTTTGAGCATAAAAAAGATCGGCAAAGTTACAAAGCTCAAAGTCCACTTCAAAATGAAATATTTTATTTAACAGAAATCACTATACAAAAACTTCAACAAACGACTCATTTAGACTACAATGCATATTTTCCAGGATTTGTGATATCACAAATATAGACAAATGGGATAAGACCTGGTTGAGCTGCACTAGAGAAGGCAACGAGTGTCATCACTATGTCGGGGACACACTAGCTTTCCCAAGGCAGACGGACTTAGAGTGGTAACAATCATCCGGGTTTAAATCACTCTCAAATTGATTTGATTTTGACGCAATATTTACACTGAAGCTGCAGGCAGCTCTGGTAAAGGGCATGATATTTCCTGACGAGGCGCCAAGTGCTGCCAGTCACAACACACACTGGTCCAGCTAACCAATCACAGTGCATTTCACATTTCAAAAGGCAGTCCTTCATTTGATACAGGAACTAATCGAGCTGTTCGTGCCAGACTGGGGAGAGAGGTGTTGTAATGTAAAATATGTGAAAAATAATGTGTCTTTCGATCAACCTAGTATGAGAGCCTGTTCTAGTAAACCCCCAAAACAAAATCAAGACTTTGTAAAAGAGCATAATAGGACCCTTTTAAGTTGTTTTTCTGAGGACTGTTTTCATTACTCATATCCTCTTTCAAATCCATGTGTGTGTGCGTGTATCTGAGGACATTAACAGGATGATACTTAAATCCCTTTATGTTAATATTGTGGTTTTATGGGAGCAGGCCTATTAATCCTGCTTTAACTGTATAAGTGCTATTATTCCTTCAATAGGATCACTGGCTATGCAGTATAGGATTAAAGACTTATGCTTTAACTGTATAAGTGCTATTATTCCTTCAACTTGAATGCTCTCTGTCATGACTCTCTGTTTGTGAAGTGTATTCCATGGTGATATATGGAATACAATCTTTAATACACACAGTTTATTTATTTATTTATTTATTTTTCTAGCTGCAGCACAGCATGCTTAGCCAAACGCTAACTTTAGCCCCAGCAATACAAGACATTGGTGCCAGTTTCAGAAAGATTTTGAAGCAGCCAGAGCAGCACTCAACAGCACCAGCAAACTGATAAACTCCTCTAAACAGTTTGAGTTTAATGACCTGATTCACAAATGGTCACTCACACACACACGCACACACACACACACGCACACACACTAAAATTCCGTCCCACCAACACTCACTGACTTTTTCCATCTTTCTCAAGGCCCACACTTTTTACTTTGCAAATTGTCTCATATGGTCTAGAACAGCGTTAATCAATTAAAGTTCCAAGAGGTGCTGTCTCTATATTTCCTTCCCAGCAGAGGTCTGGCCAGTACTTAATAAATTTCCACCTTTGTAAAGCTTAAGCTCTGGGGCGTTTTTGTTATTTTCGCCTAAATTTGACATACTCAAATTCAAATGTTTACCCTACACATACAGTAGGTGGCCATCCAAAACGGTGGTTCTACCGCCGCATATACTGCCGTCGCCACGTCTGCAAAGTGCATTTGCAGCTTTTGACCGCTGTGTGGCGCTTTAACCACAAGTTGTCAAACAAGCGCATCAAAGCACATTTTCACAAATAGACGTCAGCTTTGCCTCACCGATGTGTTATATTTGACTGCAGTCCGGAAAATTGAAAGAAAAACACCGTAGGCTAGTTAAAATATTTAATATTCACAGATGAAAGTTTAGTCCTTATGAAGATATGTGCGTTTCTTAGAATGAATTCAAGCAGGATGAATGTCAAGCCTGTGAGCCTGTGCTTATATTTTCTCTACACCATATTTTAGATTTGACACATTTAAATAGTGTGGAGTATTATTTATATAATATGAATTATGTGTTATATTATTCAAAAGAAATTGTGGTTTACTTTGCATCGGAGCATTAAAAGTGGTAGCCTATAGTGAGCTAGGTTTGCGTGTTTTAGAAATTATTTTATTTTAGTAAAACGTGAGGCACTGTATAATTTCGCTCCCATTATATAGGCCTAATTAAAACAAGAAACGAATAAATTAAACCTGCACGATTTAACTAAATCATTGAAACTATATATATTTACTTTGAAACTATATATATTTACTTTGTAATGCATATGCAAAATGTGAATTATTATTCATATTCAAGTGTTTTTGCGAAAATTATTAATGCGCATGCATGACAGGGAGGCGCCCTCTCGATCACGTGATGTTTTTCCTAATAATGAAATAACTGAAAATTGGGGTGTCTCACATACATGAGAAATATATCTACAGAAAGCTTGAAATGTCTACTTATAAACGAACCAATTCAAAATGAAAGCATTATGTAATCTATGAAGGTTGCATTTCTCTTTAAAGGCGCGTACAGCATACTGTGGAGATGAGAGTCAGCACCGTGAATTTCATCTTGCAGCCGACAAGAAAACATTTGTTTATTAATAAATAATAAAAATTTCTCCTTTTCCACAATTATTGGGCTACTTCTGCCTGTGCTTTGTGGCAAACTTCATGCATGTGCTTGAGTGCAGAATATATTAAGGCTCATTATGGATTATATATGTAAATTTAATATAAACCTGCGATTAGTTGAATAATGACAAATGAACGACTAGCAACTAGAAAAATCTTAAGTGGGAGGCAGACCTATTAAATACCCTCTAGACATCTTTGTTAAAGTTTTTAAAGCATTTTATACTCGTTTGCATAAATTCTTCTTTTAGAACGGTCTGTAATGGAGAGATGTCTTAACACTTTTTTCCTCTGAAACGCAAAAACGAAAATTGAAATAATATCAATATTTTATGTTTTGAAAATGGCCAACCCTTCTCCATTCTGCAGATATTGTGCTTCTGGTTTGTGCATTTTAAATCACATAAAGTCTACAAAATATAATGTCTCCCAAAACTCTGGTGTTTTTTGTCATGTCTGTAATGCATGTGTATTTCCCAAATCTAAAAAAAGCCTATAAAACATGTTCATAGATGAATACTTTACTGATGTCTGGACTCTGTTTGGGATTTAGAAAAACTTAAAGAAATGGTTCAGTATATTGTTTATGAATAGGCTACATTCTTTGGAAATGTGTATTTCACACTCTAAAAAAATATTGTATGGATGCAACAAAATAAAACCGGCGATGCTCCACTCAGGGCTCCCGTAGTTCTGATTGGGCTCAACCCTTCCCCGTGCGTTTGAGACATGCTGCTGAGCAGAGTGTGAGCAGTGCGGTGTTATTCTGACTGGAGCGAGGAGCGGATTGTTGCATTAAACTAATGCAACAGTTTGTATCTTTTTTTTTTTTTTTGAGTTAAGGCAACTTCCTCTGAAATTAAGTTATAATAACTAATAAACTTTATTGCGCTATACAGTAGTCAACATTTGAAGTGGATCAAACCTTTCTTTAAAGTTGTTCTAAAACCAAAATGTCCTAAAACCTGTTCTGCAAGTTTGATACCCTCATAAGACACTGTCCATATGAAAGAGAAAGAAATTCAATCCTTTATCTCGACCCCCACAAGCTATACAGAACTACCCCCAAAACCCCAACCCCCTCCAGCTGAACTGAATTCGGTCTGTTTTTTAGCTGTGAGGAATGGTGTTTTGTCATGTTTCTGGGTTGAAACATGCCTGCACTCACAGCAGCCGTCTTTTTATTCATTATTTTCTCACAGCCCATATTATTATTTTCACTAGACCAAAATAATAACAAATTATCAATTGATAATTAATCATTATTTTTGTGAAAAATCATTGTTATTTGTGAATGTAGGCGTTTGAGGAAGGCTTTAAGACCAAGCGGAATCCTCCGTCAGCTGCTCCCGCTTCACAGCGAGCGTGACTCGCGCTCACTGACCCAGCTTCACCATCTCCAAGTTTTGATTTGACAAAATCAGTTTGAGCGAGTACAACTTACTGATCATGAGCCCAACATTTAGCAAGGCAGGAAAACATTCAGTCTACCTGAAGGAAGACGTATTTCACTGAGCTAATGCTGTTAAATAGAGAGTAAAAAAAAAAAAACTAGTGTAGACTATTCTTAAACTTGGATCTCATTATATTGAAGTACAAATCCAAACACCAGAAGCAACTTACACTCTCAGTGTTCTTTCATTGAAAAGTATGCATTTTATTTATTCACAGGCTATATGGTTGAAATAATATTTTAGTTGAAAACTTTATGTGCCATTGTTTGAAAAAATGCATCATAGAAATGTTTCATAGACCTTCAGTTGTCATGCTTTAAAATCCCATGCCATTTGTAATTTCACTGTATTTTCACCTCTTAAAGTACTACCCCAGTTCTATAATGGTAAAATTTATTCAGGCCGATGGCATTTTTTATGACATTATTTTTATTTTTATTTTTAGAATAATTGTAGCCTACATAAATGGGTGAATCAAAACAAATATGATAACTTTTTAACTGCAGGCAGATATAGGCCTATATTTTTGTACATTACAAATATTTGGATCGTCCCTTATTCTGGGCTTTATTTTATCAAAGAATAAATACTTATTTTCTTCAAGAATAAACATTATAAATAAATAATAAAAGAAAGAACATCTATTAGCCATTATTTTCCATTTCTGAAGTTAATTGGCAATTCTAATGATGATGTTATTATCTTTTGACTCCCTGACGGCACCTTCCTTAAAAAAAAAAAAAAAAAAAAAAGGAGGTTGTAGGAGATATGAGAGCGATTAATATATATAAAAAAGAAAAAAGTGGGTGCTTGGTTTCAGAAAACGAATACATCTCGTAAAAAATGCTATGATGAAAAAGTCATGCTAACTTATTAATTCATAGAAATAATTTAAGCAATTAAAACCTTTTTTATACTAGATTCAACTTGAATTTCAATACTATTAAACTGACTTTAAAATCTCAAGGAGTTTTATAAGTTGAAACGGTAAAATGTCACAGTGCATGTTAAATAGCCTAAATGAACTTGTATCTTATATAGTATCCGAAGACCTTGATTGAATGTCAGCATAAAACTAACAATATATTTTGACTTTTTTTTTTTTTTTTTTAAATGAACAATTCCTGTATAAAATGGGACAGCAACCTTTATATCAAACATTTTGAAATTGTCCACAAGCTGAGCAACGCGGAGGCAGATTGAGTGTGCGAAGTGAATGTGATGCACACTTGTCTAGAAGTCATTTTCAGATGCAATGGAAAAATAAAGCTGGATAAAACATACACGAAACTTGTAAATAGTTAATAACATAGCCTAGATTAGGCCCATAGATTAGGCCCATACTCTGTAAATTTGTTAACCCACAATCGGCCTAACACATTTTAACCGATTAATTGCCTATTTTCGTTTGCTGCAGGTTTTTTTTTTTTTTTTTTTTTAAAACGCCAAAAAATAAATTAAGTTTGTGAAAGTTGCATTTTATTACATTCAGAAATAATAACGGCAGGCCTAATAATGCTATCGGCTAATGTACCAACAGGATATTTTTAGTTCCCTTCACTTTACAACAAATCTTTTAAATTTAACAAATTTATTCAGAACAGAACAAGAATTACAAATATATAATTCTAATGGATAAATATAATTGCAGTATATAATAATATAGGCTTATAAACAACAACAACAAAAAAATTACAAATAATTTAAAGCGATAAATAAGGTAAGGTTCTCTCTCATTCCGGACAAATCCAAACATGTTGCCCATTTGAAGCTAAACTCTTATTCATAAGGTAAAATAGGCTTTGGATTTCACACGTGTTTCAGTATCGACAGAAAAAAAATCATAATGATCAAAAATATGCCAAAGTGGACCACTACTCGCGCCGCATGGCTCGTGAACGATTTTCAATGAATATGTGCGCGTGAGGCACCATCCAAAATGCAAAATGTTAGCAGTATGAAAAATCAATATTAATAACAGAGTTAATAAGAATTATTTTGGACCCGTATACAGGTCCGCAGAGTTTAAGTGGTAAAAAACAAAACAAAAAAAAAAATACTTTTCCTAAACATACAAAATGAGGATATTGGGCTTGAGAGCCAAAGCAGTGGTGTCTGAGAATTTTTTCACCCATCCTTTATTGGCATCTGTGATATCCACTGAACCTGTCCATTGCACTTAAGGTTCTTTATAGTGGAATAAGTTTTTTTAATTATTAAATTGTTTGTCATGCAAAGGACTGCATATACAAAATATTTGTGTTTAGTTTACAAAGCAATTTTGTCAAAACCCATGTAGGGAAAAAAAAAACATTGTCAAGATTTTTAGGGAATACCAAAGCTTTAGAAAACTTTGAATGTAGTGCACATGATGTATGGACTACTTTTATGGGGAAAAATCAACTCAGCTGAGAACACCGACACCCCCCCCACCACCCAGTCTTTAAGAATTATCTCTCATGTTACACTGAAAGAAAGTCACACGAGTTTGAAAAGACATGAATGTAAGCAAATAATGACGTTATTGTCACTGTCCCTTTAAATGACATTAATGGTGACCTTTTATTGACCCCTAAAGCTGCAGTTTTAACAGTAAAAAGCATTAAGTGATGTTACTCAGCAGTGAAGGTTTATGGTTGGTGCTTTCTCAGAGCACTGAATTATGGGTTGCTTAACTCCTTTTTCTAGGCAGAGAGGTCCTAGATGGGGTCAAATAATGGGTCATGTGCCTTCAGCAAAGATCAAGCACTAAACCCTGTAAACCCTGCAAAGCCCTGTAAACTTGCTTCTCTCTGCCCCATTTTTGACCACTTGAGACTCTGTCCCTGTGGGCTGCAAGTCCAACTTTGCCAGCAAGAACAGATTACTTGCAGACAGAGAAATAGGGAAAGTACATCTCTTTCTCTCTGTGTGTGTGTGTGTGTGTGTGTGTGAAGAGGAAAGGCAGGAACAGTGTTAAAAGATTGGTAGAGGGAAGGAGAGAAGGAAGGAGAAAGAGAGAGGTGGATAGCTTGTGGGCGTTGATACTACCCATGAGGCCATTTAATGGGCAGTTTGGAATGCAGGGAAAAGACTCAGCTGCCCTTTCAATGGAATTCTTTATCTCTGAAAAAAGAGAGAGAGGGAGCAAGCTTGTGGGAAATCCTTGCCTGAATGCTGCTTTAATGTTGAATGTTGTCCTGTTTTATTTTTTACAGAATGTGGCAAGAACAGACACAGAGACACTCCATTGCTCTTGTGTGAAGCTGTGAACCTGCACATTTGCCTGGAAGAGGCCAAGCCCTGGAGGTTTTGAACACAAAACCCATAAAGAGCTCCCTAAAGCATGCTAGATGACATTGCCTAGATGATTTGCAAAAGTAGTGTGTAAAGAGTTCCATTTTTCCATTTAGCGTGACCAGACTTGTTCCACATTTATTGCCTCTGTCTGTGAGTCTGTCTACCTATGAGTGTCTCTGTGTATTTGTGGTTGTCTGTCTGTTTGTTTGGACCTGTCTTATGAAGTTTCCTATTACAGTACTAGCTATAAGGTTAGTATTGATATAACTGTGACAGATATTATCATTGGCTAAGGTCTGTTAATAAGCTCATACCCACATTACACATCTTCTGTACAGAATTTCCCAAAACCCAAGTGAAGAAGAAACCGAAATAACAGATGCTTCCACAAGTAATCTAGCATGATCATCAGACATAAAAAAGCATCAAAACTGTGTAACGTTATGGAATAAAATTTTGACCCATAATGACTGTCAAGCTTTGGGTTGTTGATCATTTCCATCTACGTTTTGACTATCATTCTGAATCCAATTCATAGTCTTTTTTCAGCTTTTTGTTCAAAATGTTGTTTATTTATTTATTTATTTTATGAAACTTTGCAACATTCAAGTGTTTATTAAAAAAATGCATCAAGCTAGAATAAAATGTTTTGTTTACAAGCAGATACCCTGTTCTTTATTTTGATGTTTTGTATGTCCAGATATGCAGATAACAAAATATATACAAATTAATACCTAAATAGGGACACAGTAGTATACTTAAAGTATTATGTATAGTTCACTTAAAGAAAACTTACGAGTATACTTGCAGTATAAAACTACTAAGTTAGTAGGTTACTGAGACTATACTTCTAAGTGTACTTAAAATGCATTTAAAAAGTATTTAATTAGTAAACTATCAGTATACCTATAGGTTCACCAAAATGTAATACTGTTATACTTAAAGTATATTTAAATGTATATTTTTAAAATACTAGAAAGTGGGCCAAATTAGTCCCAAGGAGAATTGAAATAGTACACTTACAAGTATACTACTAGTACTCTTATATTTGTATACTTACTACATAAAGTATACTTAAAAATATACTTGAACTTTACTAAAGTATACTTAAAATAAACTTGAAATATACTTCTAGGTAAGGGTATAATTAAATATGACATTTAAAGATTGTTTTAAATTCAATTAAATTAGAGGTGGAGGTCATTTGAGTAAAGTGAACTCATTGTCATGTTCAAGAAACCAGTCTGAGATGATGTGAGCTTTGTGACATGGTGCATTATCCTGCTGGAATTAGCCATCAGAAGATGGTTACACTATAGTCATAAAGGGATGGACATAGTCAGCAACAATACTCAGGTAGTCTGTGGCATTTAAACGATGCTCAGTTGGTAATAAGGGGCCCAAAGTGTGCCAAGAAAATATCCCCCACACCACCACCAGCAGCCTGAACCATTGAGACAAGGCAGGATGGATTCATGCTTTCATGTTCTTTACGCCAAATTCTGACCCTGCCATCTGAATGTTGTAATGAGTGGTTATTTTAGTTACTGTTGCCTTTCTATCATCTCTAACCAGTCTGCCCATTCTCCTCTGACCTCTGACATTAACAAGGCATTTTTGTCCACACAACTGACGCTCACTGGATATTTTTCTCTTTTTCGGACCATTCTCTGTAAACCCTAGAGATGGTTGTGTGTGAAAATCCCAGTAGATCAGCAGTTTTTGAAATACTCAGACAAGCCTGTCTGGCACCAACAACCACTCCACGTTCAAAGTCACTTAAATACCCTTTCTACTAGGGGTGTAAATCGGATGGTTCATCACGATACGATATGATATCGATTCTCATACCCAGCGATACGATATTTTCCGATACCTCAAAAAAAAAATCTACGATACGATTACGATTCGATTCGATACAGAAGTATATCGATCGATATATCAATATTTTGATATTATACGTCTATTTTAAACAACCATCTACATTTTTATTAACTCACAAATGCAACCAAAATATATAACATGAACATTTATCTGAAATTTTCACATTGTGTACCTCAATTGGGACATTCAAAACAAAAGAATAGGCCTACACATTTTTTTTTTTTATAATACAGAAAATAAATAATTGGAAAAACAATTCTGGCTGCTACTGGCTGCTAAAATTATACAGGTAACCAAATTATGAGCAATAGCAGAAAATGAATACAATACAACAAAGACAAGTTCAATAAACTTTAAAACAGTTAAATAAACTGCTTTTCAGGTTTTCAGCTCAGTCTAAAATAAATTTTAAGGTATGGTACAGTAATGTAGTAATCAAATGTAAAATAACTGCATAGTCTTCAATGTAACCTTGATGTTACAAAGGTTATTTAGTCAGGAGCAGTGAGCACTTTGACAGCATTAGATTTATTATTAGTTTGCTTTCACTTTAAGAACCAAGCACGGATTTAATATACACATGCCTTTTCTTTCTGAACTGTTTACGTTAAGACATATGCCTAACGACTGTGTTTACTAGGAAATTCGCCAAAACGCGCATTTTGATGTAATTTTGTCTGTATTTATTCATCCATGCACAAAAAAAAAAGTGGAAGAGAGCTCAATTTAGTATTCGCGCGTGCGGCTGTCTGTGTGCACGCGCTTCAGATGTGTGCGCTGAAAACTTCTCACACAGGGCTCGACTGTTCCACAGACAATCCCGAGCATCTTGTGCCTTTGAGCAGTCCTAATACCGAGTCTTGATCCCTGAGTTTGAGCGAGAATGCACGCGTTGGCGGTAATGCATAGACGGACATTATGTGAAAATGTGGACAGTGCCAAATAAGGGGCCTATTTATGTTACAGATATCGATATATTACGTGTGGCATCGATGCATCGTATCGTCAGACATCGTATCGATGTATCGATCCATATCGATGAATCATTACACCCCTACTTTCTACCCCATTCTGATGCTTTGTTTGAACTACAGCAAGTTGTCTTTACCACATCTAGATGCCTAAATGCACCGAGTTGCTGCCATGTGTTCGGCTAATTAGTTTTTTGTGTTACCAAGCAATTGAACAGGTGTACATTATAGTGGCCGGTGTATGTATGTATATGTGTGTATATATATATACATACTCACCTGCCTGTAGCTTTCTAATAACCCCTTCAGACCTTGAATAGCTTGTTCAGGTGTGTTTGATTAGGGTTAAAGCAAAACTCTGCAGGGCTGTGGCTCTCCAGGACCGACGTTCGCCACCCCTGATATATATATAGTACTCTCTCTACACATCAGTAAAATAAAAAGTCATAAAAATTAACTAATATTCTTTCTTTTTATTTCTCTCTCATTTAGAGGATGACAGTTCAGGTTCCCCATATCATCATGAAAGGCGTAATGCCATCAGTGGGCAGGCTGCTATTCTGGGCGTTTCAGGAAAACTAAGTGAGGAACCATCCACCTCTACAGAAGACCACCCCCCATTAGTGAAGAAAGAGCTTCACAGCTCTCTGCGTAATGTGGTGGGTTGGAAGCTTGGATTTCGGGGTTGACTGTTTGCTTTGGTTTCTGGGGATGGTTTTTTGGATGGTTATTATAGTGAGTTACTACTTTGTCATGCTCTGTGGCCATATTGGGATAAACACCCACTCACTAATTTTTTGGTTCCAATTTATCTATACAGTCTTGTCTTTTCATCCTATAAATATGTTAGGCCCAATTCTTAAATCCTAGAGGGATAGTCCACTCAAAAAATGAGAAATACAAAATGGCATGTCTAGGATAATGGCATGTCTATGGATAGTGTGTCTTTGTTTGTGTGTGTGTGTGTGTGTGTGTGTGTAACAAATAATAGACAGTGACAAGAAATTTGTGTACAGGAGATGTGTATGAGGAACAAACTGAAATTTGATTTGTTACTCACTTAAAGTCTTTTGCCATTTGCCTTAAATTTTGGGGTAAACCTATCCATATAGAAGTTATGTTGCCACAGTAATGTGTTTTGCCTAAGACAGTTACCATTAAAACCACATCCCAATAGACTGTAGATATTGTTGGTGCATAAAACTCAAGGACGAATGCTTAGTGTAGAGCTAGCACGCTAAATTTTCCCCTCTGTGTTGTTGGTACATAAAACTAAAGGACAAATGTTTGGCACAGAGCTAGCGCACTAACTTTTTCTTTCTCATTCGCTCTTGCTTGCCTTTTAATTTTTTTCAGAGAAGAAGTTAGTATGGGGGACGTTCTTCTCTGCTCCCTAATTCCCTCATTAGGGGCAGAGTGTAAGCACACAACTCTAGTCTCAATCATCAGCGGCATGATCAAAGCACCACAGAGAGGAAAACAGTCAAACTCCCCCTGCCTTGTTCTTTTCCATATTTTCTCTTTCTCTTGTCCTGCCCACCATACTCCCCCATCATTTTTCTAATAATCATGAGAGACTCTTAGCAAGAGAGTGAGAACATGTGAATGGACAGGATAGAGTAAAGGAGAGAAATAAAGGGAGAGAGTGACAGATGAGGCTAGTAAAATCCTTTTAAGAGGTTAATTTTGTGGACCACCATTGCCTGACCATCACCTATGTATGAGGGTTCAATGTGATGGCTTGTTTAGTTCCGATAAATTGGCCTTGAATTGTGTTTGACGGTGTATTTTTAATCTATAGAACTTAATGAAATGCCCTTACCTTTGTTCTCTCTTACAAAACCATTTATTGTATCACTGTTTAGACCTTTTCATTAGCAGCTCTGTTCTTTGTTGGTTTTGGTCTGTCCATCTTAATGCACAAAGGTAGACTACAAACAAACCCATCAGACCCCTAACATATTGACTAACAAAAGTGTGACCACCTCAGCAAATCTGCCACTTTCTTTGTACAGAAAAACCTAGAAATAGGCAGAGAGTGTTTTAAGAGTGACATGAAGAGAAAATAGAGAGTTATAATGTGGGGGAGTTACAGACAGAAGGAGCAATGCAAGAAAGAACAAAAGTGAAAGAGGGGTGTTCCAGGTGGCTGGAGCCTGTAGGGGGAGGCTGGGGCAGAGGGTGCGGGGTGAAAGGGTGGTGGGGGTCAGAGGTCAGGTGGAGAAGGCAGACATTGAAATAGAGGGGTTCAAAAACGGGATGAGAAGTCAAAGGGCTCTCTTAGTTGGTCCATTCGCTGTGCATGGGGGATCACCAGGATAGCAATGAACTGTGGAGTGGAGAAAGTTGATGATGGAATGAATTCTGGAAGGAGTGCGAGGCCCTCTACCCATCTCACATAGCACATATCTGCTAAAGCTGGCTTATAGAACAGGTGAACTTGTTTTAAAATTATTTTAAAACTCCCTACAGCCTCATAGTTTACAAATTGGTTTCAAATGTCACACCAAACCCCCCCCCCCCCCCAAACCACAATAAGAGAATAAGAGATATCGTTAAAGGATTTAATTTTCTTGTAGACCCCTGTTTTAATGCAATGTTTTTTGTTTTTTGTTTTTCGTTTTTTTTGGTGTGACATTTGAAACCAATTTTGTCTAGACTGAGAAAAATGTTTGATATAGTCCTATGAGTGAATAAAAGGCTCAGTGTACTTAATGGATCATAGATGTGGTGTACACTCCTCACCAGAGGGATTATGAGAGGCCAGGACCCTTTAACTAACCCTCCCGAGCCCTATCACCCCTCAGTTTTTTTTTAAAAATGATGGTGGCGCCGTTATTTAATTTCTTCAGTATTTTTTGTGTTGTAAAAATTTTGACCCATACACGTACACACACTCATGTGAGACAGAGCCTCCCCGCCTTTCTCTTTCCCTTTGGAGATCCATCAACTCTTATATGTTTAATGGGTGTGAGGTGTTGTATGTTTTATGTATGGTTTGTGTTTTTTGTTTTTTGGTGTGGTGGGGGTCGGGTTGTTTTTTCTGTGTATGCACTAGTACTAGAGGTAGGTAAAGCATGATTACTCTTCCTATGGTGCGTGTCAAGGCCTAATGTGCCTAAATGAGCCTCCACCTGCCGCCTCTGCACACCTGGTCACCATGGCAACACACAGTGGGGCACACTGGGAGTGGGTGTCAGAAGCAAAGCGCCAAATGACAAGTGCCAGAGGAGAGGGAAGGTACAGTAGATGAAGCATAGTGTTATGAGAAGGTAGAACATATGTGATATTTACTTATTTGTCGTGTCTATTTGCTAAAACTAATTTTATTCATACTCATAGTAGTCACTGCTTATGTGTGTGTGGGTATGGGATTTTTGGATTTAAGAGTGCACAGGATAAATAGCCCTTTTTGTGAGCATTAGATGAAACATTAGCCGTCGTTCCTGAGCCTTATCCTCTTTTCTTCACACAAACACTGGATAAGAGTCTCATAGTCCCGCTTAGCACCATGCTAATACACAATACGGATAAAACGGCGGGATTGAAAGATGGATTAATGAAGGGAAGATCGCTAAATGTGTGGAAGTGTGAAATGCTGCTAGCACTGAGACATCTGTTTATATTGTCTGCTTATTAGCAGGTCATCGGGCCTCAGTAACAGTGAGGCACTTGCTGGCGTTGCACTTCTTATCTCTCTTGAGGAGGTGGAAGATCATTCTCTTCTCTCTCTTCGTCCTCTTTCCTATTTGTTTGTATTTTTTTATAAAGATGTGCTCTTTGCTAGTAAGAGCCATGTCCCATTATGGGAATTAAAGCATGCTGATTTGAATGTTTTCCTTTTATATAAATTTTAAGATGGAATGCCATTTTTTTTTAATAAGGAGAGCAGGGAGGGACAAAATCTTGCTGTTCTGCGATGTTTTAAAATCTTGGATATACACATGATTGTTCCACCAGCTAAGCCATTTCCTTTGCTTAGCAAAATCAAATGAACAATACATTTATTCATGTTCCTCAGTGCAGTCTTGGCTGTTGTTATGGTCCTAAAGCGTTTGTGCCTTTTCACAAACACTTTCCTAAAGGTCTCGAGAGTTTAGCTCTTTGAAGCCCCCTTGTCCTTGACATTCAAGCCAACATTACTGCAAAGCCTACTTAGTGCCGGTCTACAACTTCTCTGTGTGAAATACTGTCCCCACTCAAAAGCAAGCTGGCTCACACCTTTAGCTTGATCAGCGGTGTGGGACTACAGTTTCAGTCCTCTGTGTTTCTTGTTGGATAAAGATCTACCAAGTTTCCTGAAGCCTGTAATCCTTTACCAAAGTCTCACTGATTCCTCACACCAGAGTCCAGACAGACCCATATGAGGAGGGACTGATGATATCCCACCAGACAGACACATCCTAACTTCTGTCACTGCTTGGATCCTGTCTGGTCATCTCCACATTGGTGCACACCATATTAGAGTTTATTCCCACTTCATTGCCCTTGGTGGAGCATAGCAAGCCACTGCTGGCTGAACAAAGAACTTGTAAAGGGCTTTCTGAGATGATGAAAAAGGTTGAGTTTGACACTGATATATTGGATGGATAGTGCTGGGTGTAACAGCCCGCTTCCCTCCAAAGTAAAACCTTCTCTGATAGTTTGACTTTAAATGTATGTTTTTGGTGTTGAAGATGTGTAGATTAAATGGTCTATTGTTGTTTTCTGTATGAAATTTATATATTTAGTTTGTTTGGTTGGTTGGTTATTTTCTTAGACATAATTAAAGAGGTCCTATTATGTTCTTTTACAAAGTCTTGATGTTTTTGGGGTGTACTAAAACATGCTCTCATGCTTGGTAGTTCGAAAAACACATTATTTTTCACATAATTTACATTATTACAATAGCTTTCTCCCCAGCCTGGCACAAACGGCTCGATTAGTTCCAGGTTTGATGAAGGCCCGCCTTCCGAACAATGAAATGTGATGTGATTGGTTAGCTGTCCCAGTGCGTTGTGATTGGCGAACAGCTTAGATGGTGTTTCAGTGCTGCCACACCCCTTGCCAAAGTAGCAAGTTCCGTCTGCTCTGGTATAGTTAACAATGGCATCAATATTGGCATATCAATTAGAGTCGGATTCAGACACGGAGAATATTGAACAAGAGGATTGCGAATGCCATCACCCCCCCCCCCCCACAATATTGCAAGACATATTAGAGTAGTAATGTGGTAATGTTATTGTTGTTGATGTCAACAAACCGCACTGCATTTACTATGTACAGATAAGTGCATATGTATTATATATATATATATATATATATATATATATATATAATTTTTTTTTTTTTTTTTTTTAATTCTAACATTATTTTTTTTTTTTTTTTAAAACTGTTATACAGTTAGATTTATTTATACCATAGTCTGAAGTATACCATAGTATACCATAGTCCAAATTTCTGAAGACAGTCGGTTTCATTTCAGACATACAGTGATATAAAAACACCTGCATTCAATATAATGGAAACACTGTAGTCTTATAATTGAAGTGTAAATTCTGTAGATTACATCATTGTGCAGAACTGTACTGTCAGCAATTTATTATAAAACATTTTCATAATTGTAACATACATATTTACATAATTATTCAGGTGCATGTGTAATAACTTGCGAAAACTTGATGCAACAGCAGCACTTCTCTTCATCTTGTTTGATGCACTCAACCAAGCATTCTAAGCATGATCTTGCCCCTCCCCACCCCCCAACCATTCAATTTCCACAGGCAGGATTTATTTAAATGATATTTTAATGGGCCACTTTGTGACATCACAATACCCCGGAAAACAATGCTGTAGTTCAAACGAGCCATTCGTTGTAGTTCTTGAAAAGGGATTTTTAAAAAAAAAAAAGAAAGTATCTCCATTTGGAGTAGACTTTGAAATTTGTAACTTTGTAGAACTTTTTTTTATGCCCAAACAAACACATTACACTGACTAAAATTCAAAAAGTGAAAAGGCATAGAAGGACCCCTTTCATCTAAATTTAAACTTCCATCCATTCTGCTTGTTGGCCAAGTCAAGTCAAGACACCTTTATTTATATAGTGCTTTTAACAATACAGATTGTGTCAAAGCAATTTACAGTATTAAATAGGTATTAAATAGTGTGTCAATAATGCAAAATGACAATAGTAAACACTTAGTTTTCAGTTAAAGGCAGTTCATCATTGAATTTAGTGATGTCATCATCCAGCTCAGTTTAAATAGTATCTGTGCAATCAAGTTAACAATATCGCCGGGTATTAAGCGTCCCCAACTAAGCAAGCCAGAGGCGACAGCGGCAAGGAACCAAAACTCCATCAGTGACAGAATGGAGAAAAAACGTTGGGAGAAACCAGGCTCAGTAAGGGGGCAGAATTGTGCTTATTGTTGCAGTTCATCGTCGATCATTACTTTCTACCACCACGCCTACCAAGTAACTGTCAGGGAAAAAGATGGATTTAATTTGCAGGTTCAACTCAAATTTATTTAAATTTCAAAACACAAAACTTGGCTGGGGCTGATGGCCAGAAGCCGTAATTCAGGTCAGAGATTAGAGGAAGGATGAGGGGAACAGTCCAAACGAGCCTCCAGTCACTCCACTAGGCAACGTCAGGGCAGAGAGTTCCTTGTTGAGTGCGCCAAGGGGGGCAGGAATGGAGAAGCCACAAAGCATGGTTCTGGTAATGCTAGGGCAGGAACTAGGGAACAGAAGTCTGGTGAAATGAGAGGCTGAGAGCAAGCAGAAGAGAAGACAAACTGAAAATACTAAACTGCACTTAGAGCCTATGAAAACACGGCAGGACAAAACACAACAAGACTGTAAGTAGATCACAAACGAAGTGTAGCATGTTCACACCACAACGGACAGACAAGACTACACACGAGGGGAACTTAAAAAGAGGGAGAATTAAGGAATTAACAAATCACAGGTGTGACGGCAGCTGAAGTAGTTAATAAGATAATGATGGAGAGGGAACCACGAAGACAACGAGCACATGGCGAACTGTCAAAACAAAGACAAACACAACAACAACCTGCTGATCAGACCGAAGTCATGACAGTAAGGGTACTATTGGCAGTGGAAACGCAAGCCTGATCAGGGTTACCCATACCAAATCATACTGTACTGAACTGTACTTTACCATACCACTCAGTGGAAATGAGCCATTAGGTAGGT
Source organism: Cyprinus carpio (assembly GCF_018340385.1). NCBI lineage: Eukaryota > Metazoa > Chordata > Actinopteri > Cypriniformes > Cyprinidae > Cyprinus > Cyprinus carpio. The sequence goes on from NC_056620.1 coordinate 7,706,169, forward strand.
TATTCCAGAGTTTTGGCGCTAAATAGGAAAAGGATCTACCGCCCGCAGTTGATTTTGAAATTCTAGGTATTAGCAAAGTGCCAAGAGTTTTGAGAAAGCAGCGGATGTGGAGGACTATAATGCAATAAAGAGCTTGTTCAAATACTGAGGTGCTAAAAAGTAATAATCAAGATTTTAAAATCTATAAAGTGTTTAATAGGGAGCCAGTGATGTGTTGACAGAACTGGGCTAATATGGTCATACTTACTGGTTCTAGTAAGAACTCTAGCTGCTGCATTTTGGACCAGCTGGAGCTTGTTTATTAAGTGTGCAGAACAAGCTGCCAATAAAGCATTACAATAATCTAACCTTGAGGGCATGAATGCATGAATTAACGTTACTGCATTATTTTTGAAATGGAAAAAATGCTGTTTTACAAATGTTAGAAACGTGGCTTTCTAAGGAAAGATTGCTATCAAATAGCACAACTAGGTTCCTAACTGATGACGAAGAATTGACAGAGCAGCCATCGAGTCTTAAAGGTGTTCTAGGTTATTACATGTAGAGGTTTTAGGTCAGATAATTAACACCTCTGTTTTTTTTTTTTTTTTTTTTTTTCAGAATTTAGCATTTAGAAATTACTCGTCATCCATTTTTTTTTTATATCGACTATGCATTCCGTTAGTTTTTCAAATTGGTATGTTTCACTGGTCCGTGAAGTTATGTAGAGCTGAGTGTCATCAGCATGACAGTGAAAGCTAGCACCGTGTTTCCTGATGATATCTACCCATGGGTAACATGTAAAACATGAAAAGTAACGGCCCTAGTACTGAGTCCTTGATAAGTATGATTTGAACCATGCTAATGCACTTCCACTAATATGTTTTGGTATAATATATGTATTTGGTATCAATAGTGTCGAACGCAGTGCTAAGAGAAGGAATATAGTTGTTAGGATACTACCTTTTCTAGTATCTTGGACAGAAAAGGGAGATTCGAGATCGGTCTGTAATTAACTAGTTATTTGCGGTCAAGTTGTGTTTTTGTTTTTTGTTTTTTAATGTGAGGCTTTTGGGGACATATCCTAATGACAATGACAAATTAATATTAGTCAGAAGAGGATCTATGACTTCTGGAAACACCTCTTTTAGGAGCTTAGATGAAATAGGTCTAACATACATGTTGTTGGCTTAGATGATTTAACAAGTTTATACAATTCTTCCTCTCCTATAGTAGAGAATGAGTGGAATTGTTCCTCAAGGGATCTATAGCGCTGATGCGATACTGTAGCTGACGGATGCATGGTTACAATTTTATCTCTAATAGTATCGATCTTGGAAGCAAAGTAGTTCATTAAGTCTTTACTGCTGTGCTGTTGGGAAATGTCAACACCTGTTGATGCTTTATTTTTCGTTAATTTAGCCACTGTATTGAATAAATACCTGGGGTAATGTTTGATTTCTTCAAAGAGATGAAAAGTAATCAGATCTAGCAGTTTTTAATGCTTTTGCACAAGACTACATATGATCTGAGATATCATTGCTTGGCTGCATAATTTCAAAACCATCAACATCAATTCCATGTGACCGTATTAAATCTAGAGTATTATTTTGAAAATTTAGTAGGTCCTGACATGTGTTGTCTAACCACAATAGAGTTCAAAATGTCTATGGATGCTGATCCCAATGCATCTTTTTCGTTATCAACATGGATATTAAAATCACCAACAATTAAAACTTTATCTGCAGCCAGCACTAACTCGATTAGAAAATCAGCAAATTCTTTAATAAATTCTGTAAGGTGCCCTGCTGGCCTGTATGCAGTAGCTAGTACAAACATCACAAGGGATTTATCATTAACACTTGTTTCTCTGTATAATGTTATATAAAGCACCATTACTTCATATGAGTTATACTGTTCCTGAAGCCCACCCTCTGAGAAATAATGAAAATATTGTTTTAAACTGTAGCAACACCTCCCCCTTTACCTTTTGGATGCGGCTCATGTTTATAAAAGTAATCTTGGGGGATGGACTCATTTAAAATAATGTAATCATCTTGTTTTAGCCAGGTTTCTGTCAAACAGAGCACATCTAGGTTCCAGAACTTCTCTAGAACTTCTCACATAGTTGTGAGTCTTGATGACATGAGCTGAAGTGTATGGCTGAATGGAAATACACTTTCTTTCTTTCTCTCTCTCCATAGTTCACTGAGTCAAAAGGGCCCATAGTTGAAGAATAACTTTAGTTTTTACTCCAAAGTTTGTGGAAAGTCAGGGAACTTTCAATGCCTTTAATGTAGCATGACTATAGTTTTTCAAAAGTTTACTTACTGTGTAATCATAAAAACACAAAGATGCCTCAAATTGAAGATACAAGCCTTAGAGAGGCTCCCACTGACCACTTCAAGGGCAAGGCTGGTCTGCATGATTGTTTCCATATTGGATTTGTGAAAAAGGGGCCCTGCTGTGGCCCAGCCAGAGCTCACAGGGGTCAAGATGCCTGGAGCAGTCTTTGGGCACTAGTAAGAAATCTCTTCTGCTCATTCATCCTGATCCTTTCATTCTAAGGGGGAATCTTCCACTGTTTTTAGCCCTCTTGGTCTAGTACACCACATATAATCGTAGAGCTTATTAAAGGAGTCTTGCCATGTATGGTTGTACAATCAAATTCCTATGCTTCTTTGACTTACCTCTTTACTTTTTCTTTCACCTTGAGGGTTCTGGGTGAAGCATGTTGAGAGTGGAAATCCTTTCAGCATTGGCTGATACTGGAATAATGAACATTAGTTGCTTTCTTTGTTTGAGAAATTCATCCTGAAGACTAGATCCGTTGAATGTGCCACAGTCATTCATATGACAAGTGTTTCCTTTTAGGCATCTGGCTTGGGATGATTATAATGCATAGGCAATCTCAGAGATTTCTTAGAGAGGAAATGGTAAGAAAGCCTGTTTTGAAGGTAGAGGCAACTGTTGTCAATAACGTCACTACCCACATTAAAACATTTTGCTTAAAGACACGGGAGACCTATGAGGTCCCTTTCTCTCTTTCATGGTGGACCTCCTGTGGACTACTACTGTGTAAATCTATCACACCACTACACACTCATCCTAACATGCTGCTCTTGTCTATTGAATAATCTCAGTGGGTATTCAGACAGTATTACACTGGCTCCAGTTTTCTATGTGTGTGTGAATTTTCTTTAAACAAGCATATAATGTCCAGCATTATTTTTATTTGATTTTTATTTTACATGGCCATTTTCCACATCCTTTGTGGGCCAAAGATTTTAATACCAATAAAAATATGTTTTAAAGGTTACAGATTTGGAAGGTTACAACTGTGTGCATCCACAATATTTTTCAAAAGAGCAGTGACAATTCTGTCCTCTTTTATGTTATTCAAACCACCACTCTGTACATTTCTCAGCCTGTATTTGAAGGGAGAGAAAGTGCTAATAACAGTTCCTTCCCCTAATTATTGCTATTAGTTTATATGGGACGCACACCTGCCGTCGGTACTTATCACAAGAAAAGCCAAGACAGAGAGGAATGGAGGGAAAGAATGCTAGGTAGAGGGAAGGTGGTAACTAAGCAGAAAATGAAGAGAAACATAAAAGAATGGAAGCTGAAGGAGGTCAGGCCCATCACAGGCTTAGCATTGCCTTCAAAGATGGCTGGGACAGGTGGCAGCTCGAGACAATCTTACTCTGCAGGGCAGGATCCTCTCAGGAGGAGATAAGGGATCCCTCTGTCCATCCTCCCCCTCCTCATCTCCCACCATCCCCCAGCTCTCTTCACCTCTCCTTTCCTGCGTGGCACTCTGTGCTGGAAGCTCTTTGATGTGTGTGAAGTGGGATGACTGGCTGGGTCTCATGCTATACAGGAAGGGTTCAGCGTGGAGGTCTCTGAGGTGCTCGCTACTCGGTGCTCTCATTAAGGCAGTGGGGTCGGGTTAATCAGCTTTAAAGTTTATACACGTACGCTTTTGACTGCCAGCCCTGGGCAGCCACCCCTGGGTACCACCTGCTTGATAAAGAAGCAACAAAGGTGAACAAGAGATTGCAAGTGTGAGAGACAGGAAGAGAAATGTTCATTCCCTGACTCTCTTAGTTGCGCTTTCTCACTCTCCTAAGGCCTGGTCTCTTAACGAGACCTGTGTCGCTGAGTATTATTTAGGAAGTTTTGTTTGGTGGGACAGAATAAATGGATTACAACTCCTGCTTGTTTTTAGCCCATAACTCTCTGGGTGCCGAGAGGGATAAGGGTTTGTGCTTAGGGACAGAGCAAAGTGCAGAATGTAGACATGTAAACAAAGGGGAACAAGTCAAATGTGAAAAATGAAAATGCAGGGAGTTGTGCCGATTTATCTTCTGTTCGAGCAGGTCAAAGATTCTGAGAACATCAACTGTTGAAACAGAAGATTAATTTATTCACAATGTATTTAGAGTTCTAAAGTCAACAAGTGAAGCAACTAACATTTTTTAAACAGGAGGAGAAAAGTTAATGACAAATAAAGAGTTTGAGAGTGAGACAAATAGAGCCAGTTACATGCAGGTATTAATATGCCCTGAGGTACTGACCCATATCTACCCCGTGACCTGACCATGATTACACGGATTATCCTTGATACAAAATTATCTCTCTCCACCTTTTGCTGTCTTGTATAAAAGAGGCACATGGGTATTATTGTATTACTGGCCCTTCTTAATTATCCCTCTGTGGAATGTTCAAAAATCAATAGAAGAAACCTGATCTGTGATTGGCTCTGTAAATGATAACGATTTGACCAACTCCTCTTCTCCTGATGCCACCTTTTACACTGCACTGTAGAAAAGCACAATCAAGATTTTTTTTTTCATTGCTAAATTCAACATTTTGTTATGTAATTTCTATTTCCATACAGGGAATAGGAATAGGAATAATAATAGTAACCTATATTTAGTATCTTTATTATATATCATCATATTACATTATATTATCTTTTTTGTTGGATTTATTTCTTTGTTTTTCTAAAATGTTTTACATCATCATTTTCCATGATGAGGAATGTACAAAAAAGCATTAGTTATGTGCAGAACTACATATTTTCAAACTTGACCAGTTGATGGTTTTTCTGAAATAATTTGTCTTACCTGATGTCTAAGAGACCATGATCAAATGCATTTCTTCAGGGTAATTTACAAAAGCTGTGCTCTTGCATTCAAAAACAGAACAGAACCAAATGCTGAAGAATCTCTGGATTATTATTTAGTGTAAAAGTAGTCAACCTCACAATTTACTAGTTGCTTGTTGAATGAATAGTAGATCAGACGGCCATTGTTATAGGATATGGGATCTTTCTTTCTTTCTTTCTTTCTTTCTTTCTTTCTTTCTTTCTTTCTTTCTTTCTTTCTTTCTTTCTTTCTTTCAATCTGACTCACAACACTCACTATCAACCAAAATATTTATTCACCCTTCTCTTCTTCCCTCCCTCCGTATCTCTGCTTTGTTTTCTCTGCCTGGACTCTACCACCTCAATTCCAGGCAAATTTGGTGGATTTGGATAATTTATACTGCTGTAATTAGCCCATTACAGTCACACTAATCTGGAACTGTAATTAAACAGAATGCACAAAAGTCAACAGTAACCCCCGCAGAGCAGTTCTCAACAGCGCTCATGTGTTTACATGCATGTACACACAGCTGGAGTGTTTTATAATACACATGCTGGTGTTTTGGTGTCCTCAAGGTACGCTTCTCATTATGAGCTTATCAACTGCTTACAAGAACACACAGGTGTGCATGGGATGTGTTTTTGTGTCTGTGATACTTTTTTCGTTTACACACATACTGTATACAGCGAAATAAGCACTTGCTTTTCCATTGACATGTATAACTCATACAAACTCACAGGGTTTAATGCTCATCGGCCCTTCAGTCGTCAGCTCTGTGCAGGCGAGCATGTTTGAGCAGTGAGATCATGAGTGCGTAAAGTGGCGTAATGAAATCTGGCAGCGAACAAGGCACACACACACACACACACACACACACACACACACACACACACACACACACACACACACACACACACACACACTATAGAACAGCACAGAACCATCATATGTTCCACATTACTGATTCACAAAATCACCAGCCTCTCTCCCTTTTCTTATCACACCTCTGACAATTTATTATGCTACCATTGTACTTATTTAGTGAGGCAGTGACTTGAGTGTTAGTTTTAAAATAGTAAATGGGGTATAAGGGTGTCCACGATAAAAAAAAAAAAAAAAAAAACTTCTGGAAAGATTTTTGTTAGAATGAATAATATGAGGCAAGTTCTTAGAAATGTGCTCTTTTTATTCATGCTGGTTTCATTTGGTTTTGAAAAGGAAAAAAGAAGAAAAGCAGTAACATTTTTTTCCCTCTAAAACAACTGTATGTAAGTTTTTTATTATTATTATTATTATTATTATTGCTTTATGGCAGCAGCAAATGCCGGTGTACAGCTGTTCACTGTAATTATGACAGTAATATCTTTTCAACAGTGAATATCACCAGATTAAGTTAAAATACACAAAACTACATATAGTTGCTTTTAGTTGCCTGAGATCTTAATCATTATTTTAAAAATATGTATAAAAATATTTATATTTAAAGTTTTAACAAAAAAAAAAAAAAAAAAAAAAAACACTAAAGGGGCCATTTGCTCCTATAAGAAACAAAAGGTGCCAAATTTTTACGTTAAAGTGCGCCATAACGGTATTTATTGTTAACATTTAGTTATGAATTTGACAGAATTTTAAAGCTGATACTTTAGAATCACAGAAGCAGTTATTGTTCTCAAAATCTGATCTGTTGGTCACAATACGATTATCTCTTGATCAGGGAGTTAACATAACATTACTCCAATCCTCCAAAGAGCACATGTAATGAAACTTTAAGAGAGAGGATAAGAGAAGGAAAGAAAAAGTAAGTCTTTATAAAATGATTATGGGAGTGATTTTAGTAAATGCTTTAGGCCGTATCATCGTCCTTAAATAATAAGCTGTAATTGTGATCATTTTTCACACTCTCTTTTCTGTTCAGTGAGTGTTTGTGTACCATCAGAAACTAATGAGTCTGGTCAAAGTTTGCCTTTAATCATCTCTTTCATTAAAACCTTTTATAATCGCGTCTTAATGAATGCAGCATGAAATAAAGGCAGCAAAAAAAAAAAAAATTCTCTCTGCATTATGCATGGCTATAAAAAGTGTTAGTTCAAAAGCAAGGGTGTTGGAAATGGTAGATGAAATTTACAGCATGTATTTGAAATAGTTTAATTCAATTCAAGTTTATTTGTATAGCGCTTTTTACGATACAAATCATTGCAAAGCAACTTTATAGAAAATTAAGTTTCTACAATATTTTGGAGTAGCTTATCAGTGGTGACTGTCAGTTTATGTGCATACGGCAGAAATGTTCAGAAAAAATCAATAAAAGACGTAAACAAACAGATGATTAACACTATTAACAGCAATTATGCAATCAAACTTATAGCAAAATTTGGTAGTTCTGTATGTTGTCTCTGGGTTAGGATCATCTGAGGTCCTCTGAGGGGTTGGCATCATCTCTTCTCAGGTGTTCTGGATCCAGACTGGAGCTTGTGTACATCCTAAAACAGAGAAACAAATAGAGACATACAGTAATTATCAAAGCTGCTGTTGCTGCTGTTTAAGATTAGTTAGTTTAATTAGTTTTAAAGAATAATAATGCGTATTTGATCAGATATAACTGCAGTCCAAAATTGTGAGATGCATTATTTGAATGCTTGGCCAAAGAGGTGTGTTTTTAATCTAGATTTAAACAGAGAACGTGTGTCTGAACCCTGAACATTATCAGGAAGGCTATTCCAGAGTTTGGGAGCCAAATTCAAATTCTCTACCTCCTTTAGTGGACTTTGCTATCCTAGTAAATTAAACCAGTGAATTTGAGAAAGAGACCTACTGTACTTAATTCCCATTTCCAGTGATTGCAGGATGTGTTGCAGAAGTTTATTCTCTTTCTAGCAGCAGTTTTCTTGTCTTGTGTCATCACAGTCAACACTCAAAAAAAAAAAAAAATTTGCATGCAAACATGTTTCAAGTTTATTTCACATTAAAACTAGTAATAAAAAGGAAGGGGTGATCGTGCTCACTCAAGCTCCACGCTACTGTTAGAACTTTATACAGTGAGCATTTAATGTCTGAATTTCCTATGAAAAATGGAACCATTTATTCGGCACACATGCGTACTGAACTGAAAGACCCGTACCAAAAATTTTGAATGTAAACAAGTGCGAGTCAAATAAACATCTGTTATTCTTGCAGAAAGACAGATAATGTGAGAAAGAGAGAAGAAAAGAAAGAGTAGTTCCTTTCTATGAATTTGGGCAAAAAGTAGGAAAAATAATTATTTTTGAGATTTTTTTTTTTTTTTTGAGAATTCTTGTTGATAACATTTTAACTGTATTATTTATTATTTTTTAAATTTTTTTAAATACATTTATTAAAAGCTCAAAATTAATGTAAAAATGAAGTTACTAAGAACTTAAGTATTTCTATTAAGGTGTTAATTTGTTTATTTTACTTGTCCCCTACCCAGACAATTTTGTTAAGCAAAAATAAATGTATTAGGTTGGATCAGGTCAGGTTTATTTATATAGCACCTCAATGTGTGCTGACCAAAGTGCTGCACAGCCAAATCATCAGAAATATCAACCAACAAAAAGCATTAAGACATTTTTTTTTAATCCTTAAATGTTAATTATAAAAAGAGATAAAAAAAAGTATAAATACATTTTTAAAATTAAATTAATGCATTTAGCAGACGCTTTTATCCAAAGCGACTTACAGTGCATTCAGGCTATCAATTTTTACCTATCATGTGTTCCTGGGGATCGAACCCCCAACCTTGGGCTTGTTAACACAATGCTCTACCACTTGAGCTACAGCAGCACATTTTTTATTTAAAAAATAAAGAAAAATAATACAAAACATATTAAATGTTTCTTAAAATTATGTATATTTTAAAATAAAATTATGGAGAACTTAAGATTAATATAATGTGTATTTTTAAAATAGTTGTTTTCTCTAGTACGTTTGTCATTACCATTTCACCAAACATTTTAGAAACAATTAAAAAACAATTTCAAGTTACTGCTAGTTAGCTTGTTTTATTAGCAACCATACATAATATTAAATATCCAATTGAAGATCAAATCAAGACCAGATCTTTACATATTTGAAGAAGTTTGATTTTTTTTGTATTTTTTGTAGCTAAACATGCCCTTGAGTGAGGCTGAGAGGAGCGAAGTAGTGAAAAGCAAAGACCCACATGATAAAATGAACCAGACAAAAAGTGAAAGAATTGGTGTGGAAAGATGGTGGGGTTACAAGAAAGGAAGAGGAGGTTGATGAAGAAGCAGAGAGGTATTTGGGAGAGGAGGACTGACAGAGTCTCTGGAATGAGTGACTCATGGAGTGGAGGAAGCTGAATTTGGGAGTATACAACTTTTGAGGAGTAAGGCGAGTGAGAAGTGTTGACATGAAAGATGAACAGAATATTATGAGCTATGGAACAAGGAACGGAGGGTAACAAACTAGTGCTGAAAAATAGCGATAAAAGAGAAAAAGCAAGGTTTTAAGCAGTGCTGTACAATGTACAGATAATAAATGTTTGGAACGATAAAAGAAGAGCAAACAGAGAGATGGGGATAGAAAATAAAAAGAGTTATAATTAGACTAAAATATATATTAAAAATATACTAAAAATCACACAGCGCGACCACAGTATAAAAAGGTGCTGGGAGAACATGTCATCCACTTCTTCGTGTGAAGCTTACGACCAAAGAATGGCAAGGGTTCTAGAGGATGCAGTGTCTCGTTCCTTTCTCAGGGAACCATGGTTGCTCTAGTGGTTGCTTGGGGAACAGTATAACCATGCCACCATGATAAGGGAAGTGCATGCCAGAAACCATGGCAACACTAAGTACCAGCTCTACCATAGCCATGGGAGTTGCCCCAAGGATGTCTTGACGGCTGTCAGTGACATTATCCCCTTTGGCCAAGGGCCTAAGCTGCATACCCTAAAATAACTTACCTGTTAAGGGCTGGGCTAGGAAGCCCAAGCCTAGGGCTGAGCTCAATGCTTGGAATCAGAAGAAAGAGATTCCTTAAAGGGGTCATGAAATGAGAAACCAAATTTGCCTTGATCTTTTGGAATATAAGAGGTCTTTGTACCATTAAAACGTCCTGCAAGTTTCATAGCTTAAGACGTCCTCCCCATTATAAACGAGCCATTTATTTAATCAAGCTCTAAATACAGCTCGTTCTGGATCCATGGTAAGAAGTGACATCACGGTGCGAAGTGACGTTACAACCATTTGCATATGACCGCCTCCAGCACAAGACAACTACGCTCATTTCGTATTGTTGTCGCGCCGTGCGCCTCACAAGTGTTCAGTCGACGGACAGCGAGTGGGTCTGTGTACAGGAAAATTACAATGCCACGCAGATGTGCTCAAACATATAAGGTTTTATCATTGCAAGAGCCATCGCTTCGAATGCATCACCTGCTACTAAACAGTTACACTCAATCCGCAAATGTTCTGGCTGGGGGTGTTAATAATTGATCCATAGGCACTGTCATTAGCCAATCATAACAGTGGGCGTTAACACTGAACTCTTAAAGGAGAAACAACCCAAAAACTGACTGTTTGAATCAAAGGATGAGAAACAGGGTGGGAAAATGTCATAATTCACTACATTTTAAAAGTTTTTTTTTTTTTTTTAAAACTATAGTAATACTATAATTGCACCTAGGGGACCATAATAATAAAATAAAAAAAACCCATGTCATGACCCCTTTAAGGTGTCTAAAAACCAAACCACCCCTGCCACCCAGGGGAGCTACTGCTCAAAGAACTGATTTGACAGATATGTATCAACAGAGATACATAAGTTGAGAGGAGCCCAAGGTGAGAACCGGGGCCTAAACCAACTCAGAGAAAGGGAATGGGGCTGACAGCGCGTAACCCTTAACTAGAGGATTTTAGAAAGTGCGCAGAAAGCTTAGCATGTACACTTACCACAATGTGGATTTTAGAAAGTGCACAGAGACTCAGCGTGTGCACTTACCATAGCATGGATTTAGAAATACCGTTGCTTAAGCCCTATGTGACTGAGGTATGCTCATAGAACAGGATCCGAAGCATCTGCTCACAGATGCCCAGATGGTGAGCGGCACGCTTGCAAGAGGCTCTTCAGGGTGAGGGAAACACAGCTAGCTCACTTAACAAGCAACTCATCAGGGAGGCAGGAGATGGTCACCTGGCATGATTGCTATCCGGAATTTAAAAGAGCAGAGGGCCAACTTCAAAAATAGAACGGGGACTCGAACCCTCAGATCAAGAGAGGCGTGCTCATGAAACCCCCAAGGGCACTACTAAGCTTAACCCACAGGGAGAGCAACTCAACACAGAGGCGAAGAGAGGCCTAACAACCTGAGGACGCTACTCAATGAAGCTCAAACGAGCAGAGGACTCGATGAGAGAGGTCCACAAATGCTCAGTGGGGAGTGGCAGGCTCAAAGGCAACCTTCTGAGGTGAGGGGACCACTGCCTAGCTAGACCCAAATCGAGGCAGCTTATCAGGGAAGCAGCAAATGGCCCAACTACCTGATATCACTGCCACAGAGCTCAAAAGCAAAAGGTTTATCCCCTAGCGAGGAGAGAGAAACCTAACACGACCGAAGTGACCAATAGCCCAGGGTAGAGGACCTAACTCTTGATTTGAAAGGAGGACTCACCCAGTCTGCCCAGGACCGTCAAGCTCAAAGGGATCCTCCCGCAGTGAGGGGAGCACAGCCATGTCCGGGGAGCAGATGATTGCAAATGGAACATCAGAAAAGCAATCCTGCTAGAAAGGGATCACACATTTCACATCACAACAGGGTCCCAACATAAAGGCAACTGACCAAGGAGACGACAGAGACTAACACTTAGTTCATTGCAAATGGGGTTCTTCGGGAGCAGCACTCTCAGCTCTCAAGCTGAGGCGGGCCCTACAGCACATACTGGGAGAGACTCATAGCTAACCCTCACAGTGAGGGAAGCACTTCTTAGCTCGACCAGAAGGGGGTGCTAGATTAGAAGGGGAACCCAGCAGGGCCCAATAAGTGATAGTCCACTGGTGCAGCTGGTCTCCTGCTCTATATCTCAATAGAGAGCGTGGGTTCGTATACCCAGAGCTCGATAGAATCTGAAGAAATAACGGGACCCAATAACCATTCATGCATATAGAGCTTACTGCTCCTCAGAGCAGAAGCACACAAGAGGTTTTTCTGCAGAAACACAAATCCCTCTACCTCAGGGAACACAGTGTACTCAAGCCCACTCTGCAGAGGGGTGATAACTAGTTCAACCATAAGGGCAGTGTGACAGGGAGGACTCGCAGGCCTGACTGTCTATGGAGTGTTGGGCTCCTCAGAGCCTCACAGGAGCTCTAGCTTAGAGAACGTGCATGATGGTTAAGGAGTGACTCATCTCTGGAGACCCCTCAGGGTGAGAAATGAGTAGCGCACCCTGGCCAGTAGGATACGGAGCTTGTCACGAAGCATGTACACAGAAGAGTACTAGCCTATGAGAAGGACTCGCACTTCCTGAGGTTGCAGCATTATACTGGGGACCTGATGCCGGAAGGCTTCCGCAGAACCCCAGGCTGTGTATCCAAGCCGAAGATGAGGGCTATCACCAGCCTGGATACAGAACCGATGAGTGAAACCATCACTGTAATCGGTCAACATCAGGAGGTCCTGACTTAGCAGGTGATCAAACCTAAAAGTCATAAAATAGAACAGGTCCGAGTAGTGCTGTACATCGTATGACCCCTGTACAGAGTAGATGCACTGGATCGTAGTAACCAACCATGGCTCCCGTGCAAGACTTGGCTCATGGATATAGGCTGGAGGCAAAATTCAAAGAGTACTGGGGTCCGGACCAAGAGTAGATAGTTCTATGAGACATAGAAACTAACCAAAACATCATAGGACCAGCATAAGAGACTGCAATGCACGTGCAGGAGGTTCATACCTAGCTTCAGTCTGGAGGAAAGCTTTTCAGGGGAATTAAGGGGAGGAAGATGAGAGCAGATGTACTACTCTCAGAGGGAGGTTTTACTCTGGTTCAGACGAGAGCATTGAGAACTTCTTGTCTGGATTACCTCCCTCAAATCTTGCCTATTGGCTACAAAACGCTATTGGCTATTTTAAAAAGGGAGGCAGGGCTGCTTGATATGTCCCACCCTCTCTTCCTGTTTCAGTTGAAATTACGTCACCACATAGAATAATGCTGCTCGTTTCAAGGCACTTCAAGGGACCTTTAAGAGAAGAAGAAAGAAATGGAAGGCTCACCTGAGCTGGATGGCTATGGCTAAAAAGAAAACACTCATTGAGGCAGCCTCGAGGCATCACTTTCTTGGCCCGCTTCCAAGGCAAGTCAAGCCTCGCTGTAGAGCGATCCATAACCTCAAGAGCTCATCATACGCGGGGCAGGAGGATTGGTAGGACTCAGTCTCCACTTCTTCATCCTCATCTGACATTTCCTGCTCATCCTGGCTTTGAGCCAGCAGAGCACTAGGCGCTGGATCAGACAATGTAAGAGAAATAGCATCGTCATCCAGCAGCTCACTCTTGTCAGTGACTACTGAGCGCAAAAGGGAAAGACCCTTTTTTATCTCATCATCCAGGTCCATCTGTGATCCCCACAAGCTCATTTTCCTCCGTGCCTCAGCAGCAGAGGGTCCTGAACCATGGGGAGCAGATGGCAGTCCCTCCTTCCTTGAAAAGAGAGACAAACAAGAGCGAGGCTTTTTCAAAAAAGCTCATAGAGCGCCCAAGCTGCCCCCTCGAGGACAAAGCGTGCTCTTCTCCCAAACAAAAGATGCAAAGATCGTGTCAGGTGTCAAATAATGAGGACACGGATCCACACACTTTTTAAATGCCTTACTAGTGCTCGCCATGGTAAAGAAGAATACTAATTCTTCGGCATTCGGAAATGCACTCTTCAAACTAAACAGTACTTAAACGTGAAGAAAAGGATGACACGTGTTCTCACGGCGCCCTTTTATACTGTGGTCACGCCGAGTGATGACGTCACAGTCTGTCGCCGGCCAATGTTATTGTAGTGTTTAGATGTATGCTTCAGACACCGGTCACGCTGAAGGCATTCCCCAAAGCAACCTCTAGAGGATGCAGTTCGAAGTTCCCTCGGAAGGGAACTGTATGTATTGTCAACGTAACTTCAATGTTTAAAGGGGTCATATGATGCGATTTAAATTTTTCCTTTCTCTTTGTAGTGTTACAAGGTCTTGGTGCATAAAGAAGATCTGTAAAGTTGCAAAGACTAAAGTCTCAAATCCAAAGAGATATTCTTTATAAAAGTTAAGAGTCAACCACTCCTACCTAAACTGGCTCATTCTAACACGCCCCCACATGTCTACGTAACGATGTGGGAAGATTTGCATAATGCACCCAAATGTTCACGCAAGGAAAGAAGACATAACTTTTATTCTCACTGTTGCTGCTGGCCCCATGTTGTGGAGACGCTGTGTTTCATTGTGAAAGCGAAAGCTACTTTGTTTGGCCTTCCAAAAGAGGACACAACTAGAAATCAGTGGTTAAGTTGTATTTACAACACTGTTCCAGAACAGTCCAACCCAAATATTCAGATGTGTGCTGTGCATTTGGCGGAGGACAAGAACTGTTTCCTCTGAGAGTATCCTACAGTGCTGGTGTCTGTTTCTATAAAGTGGGGAAATTCTAACTTTGCAAGGACAGTCTGGCACTTCTGACTCACAGTCTGTTAGTACGCTTACATATGTAAAGGATTTGCCACTGATGATTCAAACCAGTGTAGAGTAACTGTTAGAGCTTGTTGTTTGTCCTTTCTCAGATCACAAATGCAGACATGTTTATGCAGACATGTTTTTATGTTTATGCGGCACGATATGCCACGCAATGCGTAAAAAGACAGTATAAGACATTATAATCAGTAATTATGTCCCCACTGGATGCAACTAATGCCTCATTTGTAAAGGGATTTATTCATTTTGTCTCATTGCGCTGGTATCCTGACATTTTATCCTTCCCGTCAGGCACTTTTTGTATTAAAGTGTTGGGGGGCATGGCATTTTAGTTTTAAGGGTTGTGGCATTTATGTATTGATTGCGGGATTTATGGCTGTCCAATCAGAGCACACCTCGCTTTTCAGAATGATGAGCTTTGTAAAAATTTACTTGTTTCAGAAAAGCGGGGCATAGAGGAGAAACAATAATGTACATTATTTGGAAAATAATTTAACCTTTTTTAACCTTAAACCACATAAACACATTGTATTACACCAAATACACAAAATAATGTTCTTTTTAGCAACGTCGTATGACCCCTTTAATGCAAAAACCTGGTCTTTTTGGAACATATCACTGTATTGTTCTGTTGTGTGGTTTTAATTTTATAATGATTTAGATATATTTCTCATCTCTGTTTATATGTGTTTCCTAGCATGCACCTGGTCATGAATTCAACTCTCTAATGCATCCCTGTTTTAGTTCTTTCTATGTTTTCTCAGTTCAAGGCCAAGAAATACAGCTCTCAAAAACACATTTGGGTTGAGTGTCAAATTTTTTTCTGGCTTTCTGGACTTTTTGATCTTGTTGGATGTGATTATTATTTTTTTTTTCAAGGTCTAGTGTTGGAATGAGAGCTGCAGTACTTTGCAGTTTCACCAATTAGCTTTCTGAGCACCATCACATGGAACGCTAACGATAAAAGTGCTTAATGCAAGGTGAGGAATGAGGTAAAGCAGGGCTTTATAAATGTGAGGCACTCGCTGCATGGCTGCCTGGTGTAAGTGCTGCATTTGGCAGCTTTTATCGTGCAGCACTGGAGCCAGATGTTGGGCAATGGTCCCTGGGCACCAGAGGTGGGTAGTAACGAGTTACATTTACTTCGTTACATTTACTTTGAGTACATTTTTTGGGTAACTAAAACTTTTGGAGTATATTTAAAGATGGGTACTTCTACACTAACTTAAGTACATTTTTAGTGAAAAAAACTGTACTTTTACTTTGTTACTGGGCCACGCTCCTCTCGTTACTTTATCTTAATGCAATACAAGTTATAAATGCTTCAGTTTATTCCAAACGCGCCGTCTACTTTTCTCTTGGCAATGAGCGATGCCCATTCGCGAATGATTCATTCTTTTGAGTCAGTTCTGTTCAAAAGCTTGATCAAACCGGTTGGCAAACCAGTGAATTGGTTCGCAAATCAGTTTGAATGATTCGTTCACTGCCGCACGTGCTGAACTGTCTGAAGTGGTTTACTCAGAGTTGTAACAGAAAGTTTAAGAACATCAAGAGCATTGAAGACGTGGCTCTGGATCTCCAGTCAATTGAAAGCAAATCTGCAAAGGCTATTGTTTGCTTGCGATGAAGATCTTTATTAGATGAACACAGCGTGTGCTGTCTACGGTTCAACAGGTATAACTTAGGTAGGCTACATTCGATTACAGTACATGATACCACTATGACATTACCAGTTTGTTGTATGTGTAACTTATAAATTAAATACAAGGTATCATTTTTACATTAAATAAGCTGCCACAGAGTATGTATTAAATCCAATTAATAATTTTTACATTTCTTTTCCAGGAGGAATGCCTTCGCCTCGACGCAATTAATATTAATATTTCCACAATATTTATGCTTGCAGAAATATACATTTGTTTACATTTTGCAGAACAGATGGAAGAAGATCCGTCAATGTGCATTTGGTTCGTTATGTTCAGATGTTTGGTAAGTTAGCCATCGTATGAGGAGTTTTCACCCTTCTCCGTGTCAGAGGTTATTTATATATAATACATAATTAATATACAGATGGAAGAAGATCCGTCAAATAATGCAAATCAGATTTTTCATCAGCTGTTACTCCAGTTTTCTGAGTCATATGATCCTTCAGAGATCATTCTGATATATTGCTTTATTACCAGTGCTGGAAACAGTTTTGATGCTTAATATTTTTTGGAACCTGTGACAGTTTGTTTAGGATGCTTTGATGAATAGAAAGCTAAAAAGAACATCATTGATAGTAAATCAACATATTGGAATGATTTCTGAAGGATTATGTGACACTGAAGACTGGCGTAACGGCTGATGAATAAAAGATGGCAGATGTTTAAATGCTAAAAAGACATCCGTTGATGCACCTAGGTTTCTCTTTAAATGCTTTACATTACAGTAACAAAAAGTATCATGCTAATGCCAGTTTTGAACATGTACTTTGATATACTTTGAAATTAATTGTAATACAAATGCATCATAGTAGATGAATATGGTAAGCTTTTATAAATTATTCTGTTTTAACTATTATATTTTAAAGATATGAAGATTTTTCATTGTCTCTAGCCCTGTGGTCACATTAGCGAAGTTTCAGCTACATTTTGTGAGCAAAAATTTTTCATAGTGTAGCAATTTATGAAGCACAGCTCACACCTCTCTGATCAGGGCCCCTTGAAATAGTCCTAACCAAAAGAGATTCAAACTCAAATGTTGAGTTGTTCTGAAAGATGTTTTATGCTGATGTCTGATACTTGATTGTACTCATTTATACCCCATCTATCAGATCTAAATAGAACTGTTTGTAAACTAATTTTATCTGAGTGTTTTAATGTTTAGCTCTGGATTTTATAAGGTCCTCCAACTTTCTCTCTGATGGTAGTGATTAATCATTTTTTGAAGTTTATATATATATATATATATATATATATATATATATTTATATATATATATATATATATATATATATATATATATATATACACAGCACAGCACACAGTCCAACACTGCATATAGTATATGAACACTGTGACGAGTGGGGCGGGGCCGAGAGCCGTGGGAATGAAGCGAGGCCGGTGGAGTGATTGGGAAATGAGCGACACCTGCTCCACTCACCGGTCTCGAGTCCCACGAAGGAGATTGGGAGGATACAAAAGAGGAGCGACGACAGTGAAGGACGAGAGAGGGCCAGGCCTGGGCTTTATTTTGTGTTTGTTTTTTGTTTGTGCGTGGCAGTCGCCCGTGAGGGGCTGTCGCGCTGTTTTGTGTTTATTTTGACATTAAAGTTTTATTTGAGTGTCCGCCGGTTCCCGCCTCCTTCTTCCCGTGATTATGGAGTTTTTATTGTTACACTGGTGCCGAAACCCGGGAGGAAGGAGGGACGCGCTGCTGAAGATCCCTTGCCGCTGGAGTGAATCGCGGTGCCATCGAGCAGGGCGTAGCAGTCTGGCGCCGTGGACGCTCAAGGCGGTGGGCTGGAGTGAGTTGCCGGGGACGGACGAACTCGCTGCCGGCCGCCCGCGATGTGGAGGGGCGGGTGCCTTCCGTGAGGGAGTGGAGGAGTCGGCGCCGTTCGCCAGGTGGCCGGAGCCTGCTGCCATCCGCCGGAATGGGGAGGAGCAGGGAACAGGGGACTCCTGCCGGCTGCCCGAAAGCAGAGGAGCTGTCGCCGTCCAGCGGGCGGCGGAGGAGTGTCGTGCCGTCCACCGAGGGCCATCCAGTGCCGCCGCCAGGCACCATGGAAGAGTTCACCCAGCTGGTGGAGGGCTGAGCGGCAGCGTGTCTGGGAACCGGAATTTTTTATTTGTTTCTCCTCTCTCCCCACTCTCGTCTCTGTCGCTCCTCATCCTTCCATCTCCTTTTCTCTCGCCTCGTCTGTCCTTACCCCCAGGTTCCCGCAGGTCACCGTGATGGGGGTGGGGGGGGGAGTAGAGCGCAGTTGCGGGAGTACCCCCCGGCCTGCGAGGGACGATGGGGGTATGTGACGAGTGGAGCAGTGCCGAGAGCCGTGGGAACGGAGCGAGGCCGGTGGAGTGATTGGGAAATGAGCGACACCTGCTCCACTCACCGGTCTCGAGTCCCACAGAGGAGATTGGGAGGATACAAAAGAGGAGCAACGACAGTAAAGGACGAGAGAGGACCAGGCCTGGGCTTTATTTTGTGTTTGGTTTTTGTTTGTGCATGGCAGTCGCCCGTGAGGGGCTGTCGCGCTGTTTTGTGTTTATTTTGTCATTAAAGTTTTATTTGAGTGTCCGCAATTTCCCGCCTCCTTCTTCCCGTGATTATGGAGTTTTTATTGTTACAAACACAAACACATGTAGGACATAGTATAGAGGATACAGAAGATGTTTTTGCTAATTAGCCTTGAAGCAACTGTATGGTTGCGACAGTGCTGCACCACGAATTGTTTGTTTGCGTGAGTGTACTTAAATACCATTTTTTGTTTGTTTGCAATAAATTCTGTGAATGAACACTAAACAATTTATTGTGTATCATGGTACTTATGTTTAAACATTTAATCACAAAAAAAACCCTCTCTTTTTCATTTTACAGCTACACCTCAGTTCTTTCCTGCTTTTCATCCTCCAGTACCAATCGACGATAGACATACACAAGGCCGGTACATTTATGAACCCTCACCAGTACCTCCGCTACACCTGTGAGTAAACGCACAAACTTACACAGCTTTACTTATGTCTATTCTCATGTTTAAAGCCACCATGAATGTAATTAAAGCTACCTTCTATCAAGTTTTAAAGCAAGACACTACAGGCAAAGCCATTGTTTTTTTTATTCATTGGACAACTGTGTTTTTGATCAATTTTGCTTCCATAACTTGTCTTCTTTCAGACTAATGGAAAGAAAACATCCAGAATATTAATCTGAATGTTAAATTTATATACAGGCAGGTCCATATATATACTGTATGGACACAGGCAAATTTTTTTTTTTTATTTTAGCTGCTGACCAAAACATATTCAAGTTACAGTTATATAAGTTATATATGTGCTTAAAGAGCACACTCTGAGCTTTAATTTAAAGGTATTCTCATCACAATTGTTTATTAATATGTACCTCCCCTCATTTTCAAGGGACCATAAATAATTAGACATTTATATAAAATTAATCAAAGGCCATTACGTGGACAGATGTGGACTATTCCTTCGTTATTTCTACATCAATTAAGCAGGTTAAATGTCTGGAGTTGATTCTAAGTGTGCCATTTAAATTTGGAAGCTGTTGATGTGAACCCACATCATGCGGTCAAAGGCTCTCTCCATGCAGGTGAAACAGACAATTGTTAGGCTTCAAAAACAAAACAAATCCATTATAAAGATACAGATTTTTAACATGTACCTCCCCCCCTTTTAAGGGACCATAAGTAATTGGACAGTTGACTCAAAAGCCATTTTATGGACAGATGTGGTAAAAGGTCTGGAGTTGATTCTAAATGTTCCATTTGCATTTGGAAGCTGTTGCTGTGAACCCAAACATTGTGGTCAAAGGAGCTCTCCAGGCAGCTGAAACAGACAATTGTTAGGATAAAAACAAAACAAATCCATTAGAGAGATAGCTGGAACATTCGGAGTGGCCAAATCAACAGTTCTACATTCTGAGAAAAAAAGAAAAAAGAATGCACTGGTGAGCTCAGCAACATAAAACGGCCTGTACTGTACGTCCATGGAGGACAACAGTGGTGGATGATCGGAGGATCCTCTCCATGGTAAAAAAAAACCTTTCACAACATCCAGCCAAGAGAAGAACACTCTCCAGGAGGTAGGTGTGTCACTGTCAAAGCCTACAGTCAAGAGAACAAATACAGTGTGTTCACCACAAGGTGCAAACAAGGCCTGATTAGAATTTGCCAAAAAAACATCTAAAAACGCCAGAACACTTCTAAAAAAGCATTCTTCAGCTTCTAGTATCCCATATATATATGGGCTACTAGAAGTTGGGGGACTATTTTCTAATTTCATGGTACTATGTCACTCACTACCTTCTTTCACACCTTTTTTTTACAGGCTAACACACTGGGTAAATACTTTTACAAACATTATGGATTTTATGTGAGTTATGCAAGTTGGGAATGTAAGTGCATTTTCTAGCATGAGAATTATTGCCTCTATTACTGTCATTATTTCAGGTAAAAGGTATAAAGGTGATTTGAAATGTATCTTGCATTGTTTGCTCTTGAATGAACTGATTGTTAAAAGTATTACATTAAAAAAAAATCATACCGTAGTGTTTCTGTGAAACACTTCTTAATATATATTACAATAATCTTATGTTCTGAAAAAATTATGATTGTGTGGATGAAAATATGTGTAGGCTTAATTATAACGAAAGCATGAGATCAGGTTTGGAAAGAATGACTTGCGACAAGTGTGATCAATTTGGATTTTTTTACTAAGAGTTTAGAAAATTACTTGAGAAAATAGTACCAAAGCAAATAAAAAACTGTAACTAGTTGCTTATTAGCATGCCTATTATTAACTTATTTGTCTATTAAAGGGGTCCTATTATTCTCTTTTACAAAGTCTTGATTTTGTTTCGGGGGTGTACTAGTACAGGCTCTTATACTGGGTTTTTCGAAAAACACATTATTTGTAAAATCACCTCTCTCCCCAGTCTGGCATTAACGGCTCAAATAGTTACTGTATCAAATGAAGGCAGTAAAAAGGCTTTTTGAAATACAAAATGTGCTGTTATTGGTTAGCTGAGCCAGTGTGTGTTATGATTGGCAGCACTCTGCGATATTTCAGTGTATATATTGCTTCAAAATCAAATCAATTTGAGTGCGATTTAAACCCAGATGATTGTAACCACTCTAAGTTCGTCTGCCTTGGGAACGCTAGCGTATCTACGACATAGTGATAACACTCGTTGCTTTCTCTAGTGCAGCTCAACCAGGTCTCGTCCCATTCATCAGTATTTGTGCTATCACAAATGCATTGTAGTCCGAACGAGTCGGTCGTTGTAGTTTTTGAAAAGTGATTTCTGTTAAATAAAATACCTCCTTTTGAAGTGGACTTTGAGCTTTGTAACTTTGCAGAATTTTCTTTTTTATGCTCAAAAGCAACATTACAGACTAACTGAAGTTGAAAAGTGAAAAAAGTGAAAAAAGCATAATAGGAACCCTTTAATAAGTTTATAATTTTATTCCTAAAAACATGGTGAAAATGTTTTTAAACTTGATAGTATTGTTTTATAATGTGCATAATATTATAAGTTCTTGTCTAGGCATATATATAATACGAAGGGGTGTCGGTGTCTTGTCTAATGGTATTGTAGGACACAGTATATTAGCTCTGTTTCCATGGGGCATGATCCATACATCTCCATGGTGATCTCTAGTTCTGTTTCAAAGATCAAAGTCTGGGTGAACAAACTGTCAAGAGACGTACTAATGAGTGCGTCAGACACAGAGACAGACATGGAAGCATGTTAGTGCTTTATTCCTCTAAAACTGCTCATCAGGCCCTGTCAGAGTAGATGTTACAAGCTCCTCTCTCTCACAGCTGTTCTGCAAGCAGTCACATGTAGCACAAAAATGTCTCACCTCAAACCCAGGCAAGGGTTTTTTAAAAAGTAAATTTTTTGTTACTGATGTACACCCACATAAAATACTCATATGAAGTTACACGCTTCAAGATGAGAAATGTTTGCTACAATAGCTGTTGTAAGTGATTATGTGACACTGGCGATGCAAAACAGAATCGCAAAAATGTTTGTATAACAGTTGCATAAACAGGTAGTCTGGCCTCAAACTCATTTCATTAGCAGACGTCAAAGTTTCTGATTGGCTGATTGTGCTTTATAATGTATTGAAAATGCATCAATAAGAGTTTTTTTTTTTTTTTTTTCTTAAAGAAATTAATGCTTTAATATAGCAGAGTTGCATTTAATTGGTCACTTGTGACAGTAAATATATATTTCCCTATCTGTCGTTCACGACGAGTTATGCCGTAACGACATTAGGGGTCAGCTTGGAAGCCACAATCATCTCTTGAGTTTATTTGAAAATGCCAATAAAAAAATTGGCTAGTGGATTTTGCATGCTGAGCCACTTCCCGTACATAAAGGTATATAAGGCGACTGCATGCATCCACTCATTCAGATTTTTACTTCAGAGCTGAGTGGTTGTATGAAAGCTATTATACTCCGCAAAGCCATTCATCTGTTTTGGTTGGCGGTATGGCATGAATAGCAGTGTCCCTTTTCAGCGATTCTCCTGGGCACTTCAAATAAAAGAGTAGATTTCATCTAAAAGAGCAATTGCGGATGGCTTGCATCTTTTTAAAGATGCTGCTCCGTCCGTGTCCTCTTGGTTGCAGTCAGTTCCTCTGATGATGGCCATGAGTGTTGTCTTCCAAGCTCTGCCCCGGTTCCTTTCTTGCCGGAGGTGCATGAGGAGGTGACAAAGTTGTGGACTGCCCCTTTTATGGCCAGAAGCTGCTCGTCTCCCTCTGTCCTTACTATCCTCAATGGTGGAACACCAAGGGGGTACGTAGACATTTCCCAAGTGGAGAGAGAAGTTGTGGTGAAGGTGGTGCCCCCGTGTCTCATGGGGCTTTTTAAGTCTTCACGGAAGACGATGAAGTGGCCCTGACACTGGCAACCCAGGGATGTGGGGATCTGCTATTTTTCACTTCCTCACTCTTGCCTATGATTCCCCCTATCACCAATGGCCAAGAGATCATGGTACAGAGATGCAGTACCTCTCCATGCCTCTCTGGCCAGTCCCTCTGGGGACACGGGGAGTTCGGCCATGATGATCCAAAATACAATGCATTCTGCGCCATCCAGCATGATTCCACACCGCTGCACCACCAATTGTATGTCGATTGTCTCTTTGGTGCCATTCGCATAGAGTTTGGGGGCGTGGCAGAATATGAAAGAAACAGACTAATATTAGCATTAATGCCATTCTTCTAACGATGTAGCAAGTACACTGTGTGTTATTGGAAGTGTTCCCCGTTCCGGTTGTCTTAATTAATGCAGCCTAAAAATCCTTTAAAGGATATGAACATTAGAAATGTGTTAGTGTTTTATGTGTTAGCCAGGTTAAAGAGATGGGTCTTTAATCTAGATTTAAACAATGTTAGTTTTTGCGCTAAATAGGAAAATGATCTGCCGCCCGCAGTTGATTTTGAAATTCTAGGTATTATCAAATTGCCAGAGTTTTGAGAACGCAGCGGACATGGAGGACTATAAAGCAATGAGAGCTTGTTCAAATACTGAGGTGCTAAACCACTCAGAGCTTTATAAGTAATATGCAAGATTTTAAAATCTATAAGATGGTTAATAGGGAGCCAGTGCAGTCTTGACAGAACCGGGCTAATATGGTCATACTTCCTGGTTCCAGTAAGAACTCTAGTTGCTGCATTTTGGACCAGCTGGAGTTTGTTTATTAAGCATGCAGAACAATAACCCAATAAAGCATTACAATAATCTAACCTTGAGGTCATTAACACTTGAATTGACGTTTCTGCATATTCGACATTGAGAGCATAGGTCGTAATTTAGATATATTTTTGAGATGGAAAAATGCAATTTTACAAATGCTAGAAACGTGGCTTTCAAAGGAAAGATTGCTATCAAATAGCACACCTAGGTTCCTAATTGATGATGAAGAATTGACAGAGCTGCCATCGAGTCTTAGACAGTGTTCTAAGATTATTATATGCATAGGTTTTAGGTCAGATAATTAACACCTCTGTTTTTCTTTTTTTGTTTTTTTGTTTTTTTCAGAATTTAAAAGTAAGAAATTACTCGTCATCCAGTTTTTTGTATCGTCTATGCATTCCGTTAATTTTTCAAATTGGTATGTTTCGCCGGGCCGCGTCATCAGCATAACAGTAAAAGCTAACACTGTGTTTCCTGATAATATCTCCCAGGGGTAATATGTAAAGCATGAAAAGTAACGGCCCTAGTACTGAGCCTTGAGGTACTCCATACTGCACTTGTGATCGATGTGATACCTCTTCATTCACTGCTACGAATTGTTGGTGGTCAGATAAGTATGATTTGAACCATGCTATTGCACTTCCACAAATGCCAACAAAGTTTTCTAGTCTATTTAAAAGAATGTTGTGGTCAATAGTGTCGAATGCAGTGCTATGATCCAGTAGCAGTAATAGAGATACAACCACGATCAGATGATAAGACCAAAAGACCATCATTTGTAACTATAATGAGAGCAGTCTCAGTACTGTGATATGGTCTAAATCCTGACTGGAGATCCTCACAGATAACATTTTTCTCTAAGAAGGAATAAAATTGTGTGGATACTACCTTTTCTAGTATCTTGGACAGAAAAAGGAAATTCGAGATCGGTTTGTAATTAACTAGTTATTTGGGGTCAAGTTGTGTTTTTTTTTTTTTTTTTTATGAGAGGCTTAATATAAGCCAGTTTGAAGGTTTTGGGGACATAACCCTAATGACAATGACAAATTAATAACAGTCAGAAGAGTATCTATGACTTCTGGAAGCACCTCTTTTAGGAGCTTAGATGGAATAGGGTCTAACATGCATATACATACATATAGTAGAGAATGGGTGGAATTGTTCCTCAGAGGATCTATAGCGCACTATCTGATGCAATACTGTAGCTGACGGATGCATGGTTACAATTTTATCTCTAATAGTATCGATCTTGTAAGTAACGTAGTTCATAAAGTCATTACTGCTGTGCTGTTGGGAAATGTCAATACCCGTTGATGCTTTATTTTTTTTTTAATTTAGCCACTTTATTGAATAAATACCTGGGGTTATGTTTGTTTTCTTCTTAAAGAGATGAAAAGTAATTAGATATAGCAATTTTTAATGCTTTTCTGTAGGATAGGTTACTTTCCCGCCAAGCAATACGAAATACCTTTTACCAATTGTTAGGATACATTTACCTGATGAAAGTCACAACTGAAGTAGAAATGTGTGTGCTTGATGCGTGAAAACAATCATCATTGGTTCTCACATCAAGCATGCACATTTGAACTGAATTGTTTTTTTGCCAGAAATGTAATCAAGTAAATACAAGTAACCAGTTTAAATTGGGCTTGAATAAAGTACAAATCCCCCAAAATAATACTTAAGTAAAGTAAATAAGTTAAATTACTCAAGTATTTTACAGCTCTGCATATTATTTACAAAAAGTGCTTTCGTAGAAAGGGACCTGATATTCAATAAGCCGAGCTTTATCATTTGTTAATCCATATTACAACCTGTTTTTTGTGTTGAACATCAGTTAAATTGTTACTCTTAAATTGGTTTGGAGGTTATTTTTATTTATTTATTTATTTATTTTTTGTATTTTCTAGTTCGGGGAACAGACACAGTCTGTATAGTGTGATATCTAGGTGAAAGAGTCTCTATGTGCTGAGAATTAACTGATTTCTGTGACGTGTCCTTAAGACTTTGTTGGCAGTCTGAGATGCCACTGTCCTGCATGAGAAGATTGTGGTCCTGTTGATGAAGGATGCAATCAAGCCTATTTTACAGGTGTTTTGTAAATGTGGTAGCCTTCTGCCAATCCTGGATCTGCGAGTCCGGCAGGTCCTGCACATGCTCCCATTCAAGATGCTGACGCAGAAGCGCATTATCAGATGCATCCAGCCTCAGGATTGGTTTGCAGCCGTCGACCTGAAGGGAACGTTCTTTTATTGTCTCGATTCTTCCTCGACACAGGCAGTTCCTACGGTTTGCGTTTGAGGGTTAGGCATGGCAGTAAAGGGTCCTCCCCTTAGGGCTGTCCCTGTTCCCCTGTTTCTTTACAAAGGTCGCGGAGGGTGCCCTTGCCCTGTTATGGAAAGTGGGCATCAGGATCCTCAACTACCTCAATGACTGGCTCACTATGGCCCAGTTGTGAGAGCAGCTGTGCGATCACAGGGCCCTGATACTCCAGTGCCTCGGTCAGTTGGGGCTTCAGGTCAGCGCAAGTCAGTGCTGAACTGCCCGATTTCCTTCAGAGGCAGGATGGTGGTACCACTGAAACACTTTCAGAGGCTCATGTTTTCACTCCACTCGGATTGCTCTATATGAGACCACTGTCTACACAGTGCGTCCCAAGATGGGCATTGCGCCATGGCGTACATCATGTGACTATCGCGACAATGTGTCACTGCAAGTTCAGCCCCTTGATGGACCTTGCTTTTCTTTGGGCCGGGGTGCCCATAGAACAAGTGTCCCTGCATGTCATTGTCATGACAGATCCCTTCAGGACAGGGCCTCATCAGATTTGGCACATCAACTGCCTGGAGTTGCTCTCAGCGCTTCTAGCCTTGCGGCGGTTCCGGCCACTGCTGCTCAGCTAGCACATGTTGATCGCATCCCCAGAGTCCCTGTTCTGGGCTAGGTGTCCATATGTGTCTGTATGTGTATTTTCCCACGGTAAGGTTTCCCCTTGGTAAACACACGTCTTCACTTACAGACCTGCTCTGTCAGTCTCCCATCACTACTCCCAGGTAGGCCTCAGAGACCTGTTTTCCTGTGTGGTACGAAGGAGCGTCCGGCGATCTTGCATCCCATCGTGAAAAGACCAGGTGTAAATGCCCTCCGAAATGCATTCGAGACGGATATAAATCCGATTGCTCAAACCAATTCAGGAGGTTGTCTGGGACGTATTCCAGATAAAACTGGATAAGTGTAAATGCATCTGGTTGTTGAAACCATATATGCAAATTTTACTCCTCCCAAAACGTTAAAATAATAAACGTGTGGGAGTGTATTACAGGCTATATGACATTATAGTCAGATATGAC
This sequence comes from Cyprinus carpio, assembly GCF_018340385.1. NCBI lineage: Eukaryota > Metazoa > Chordata > Actinopteri > Cypriniformes > Cyprinidae > Cyprinus > Cyprinus carpio. The sequence goes on from NC_056620.1 coordinate 7,733,791, forward strand.
AACGGTCATGCAACACGCACACTCTCTGTCATGTTCTTTACTTCTCATCATCTTTTTAAAAATATCTTGTATTTAATTCAGCATTAAAGCACACTATCTTCCCTTTTTAAATGACAGCATATGTGTTTGCTTTTTAATCCATTTTTTCTTATGTTTCCACTAATTTCTCTCTCTCTCTGCCTTTCTTGCTCTGTCACACTACATGCAAAACCATTGTAGCCCTATGAAGGGATAAATTAAATGGGGCAGCTGTTTGGTCCATATTACGTTTTGTATTCTTCATCATTTCATTCCCTCACATCCCTTCTCTTCGTCCTTTGCAGTTATATATATATATATAGTGCCTGTTACACAGCTAAGAATAATGCAATTTTTATGTCATCTGCTTGCTCTAACCAGTGTGCTTAAGAAAGTCCCGCACTGGGGGCTTGATTGATGTCCATTGTCAACATAAACAAAATGGCAAATATAATTTAGCATTTAGCTTATGCAGAGATAATGGGGCAACACGAGGCTCAAACAAGACTCAAACAAACATCTGCCACAGTTTATCATCCACCAGAGAGACACACTGAAAAGGTGTCAGTCCTCAGTTAGAGGAAGAGAGGGAAAGCAGGTGAATTAAATTATAGGTGGGATAGCTGTATTCACAGTACATGCTTGACTTGCTACACTTGTCTTGATGTGGACTGTCGCACATTTATGTACATGCTTAACAGAGTGTGAGCCATCCCACAAATCACTTTACTTTGAGTCTATTAATATGACAAAGAGTGATAACAGTGTCTGGTCCCATTAATATAGTTTAGTGACATGGCAAGAGCCTTTATTTAAAGTGACAGTAAACTGATGGTAGTAAATATTCTGTGCGTTTTCTGTTTTTAGTCACCATTTAGATTTATTTCATTTTATAAAACAACTTGCTGTTGTCCTGTGCCATTGTGTTCTTTTGTTTGTGTTTATTTTATTGGTTTTATTAGATTTATTTTTTGTTTTTAAATTGGGGGGACGTATAAGCGCATTCATGATCTGCATGGTTGTGGCGTTGGTTGGATTGGTGCTGTCAGGCAAAGCTTGCAAAGGTCAATTGCCAGTGCTGTGCCCATTTTTGACCCCTGCCAAATTATTACCCCCCTCACTGAAATCGCTACCTGATTGCCTAATCCTAACCCCACCCTTAATCCTAACACCTCCCCCACACCTAACCCGAAACCTATCGATACTAGGGGGTAGTAATCTGGCGGGGTTTAAAATTTGGCACAACACCGGTACTGGTGCTAAGCATGACTTATTCATGAGACTTCTTGCTTTCTTTACGATATAATAACTAAGGATGTGTTATTGTGATAGCAAAACGATATTATCGATATTACCTCAATATTACTGTGGTCACATGATGATATGTAAAGATAGGTCTTCCAGGCAAATGTGTAGTCTTTAAAATATATTTAAACTTCTTATTCTAACATAAAAGGTCTTTAAAGTTTTGTTTTGGGCCATTATGCTTTTACACAGAATCTGTAAAACGAACTAAAACCGTAAGCGCAATATGGCTTAATCCCTTCATCAAGTCTGTTTTCGCTGCGCGTTTCAAAGCAAAGCGTGCACTTCTTTCAGGTGATCAGCTCATGATCCGGTGTTTACCGCACCTCAGAATGGCTCAGTTCACAATGAATGAATGCAGTGAACACATTTATTGCATGTGCTGTGAGTTTAGCGAGTTTGTGAATGCAAAAGCTCCCAACGCACCAACTTCCAATGATCCAATCAATTCCCGAAGGATGAAATCAAGTCCCACCCTCTCATTTCAGATGCCGTTTCACTTGGATAGATGTCACAGTAGAGAAAAAAAGACAATCGCTACTTCCGTTTCATGCCGACTTTAATTGAAGCTGGAGTTTTCCTTCAAAATAAGATGCTCTCCAGAATTGTTGACTGCTAGTGGTTTAAATGCAGTCCAAATTCAAAATATCTCTTTCAAGTGTGTAAATTAGTAAAGAAGTTTTGTTCCCTTCTGTAGTGTAAAGCAAAATTTATATGGACTGCCTATGACATATTAATTTTCATTTATTTTACAGTGCAATTGTTTTACAATACTATTACTGTCTTTGTTGTTATTATTGTTATTATTATATTCTAATGTGTTTGGCTTTCTAAATGTTGTTTAGGTGATTACGTTATATAATGTGAGATTTCTCAGTAATAAGATGGATGAAGTCGCACTCCGGGTTAAATGAGAGGAGGAATTTAGGAGCAGTAATCCCATTTGTTTTACAGAAATGTGGCTAAATGAAAATGAATGTTTCAAAGTGCTTTTTCTAGGATATTAACATAGTCAGCTGATCAACCAGTCTTCATCTGGGGGATTTGATTACGCTTTTATTTACAGAGACTCCTCCAAACCTGAAGCAATGTGGCCAAAATTGCCCAAACCATTTCTCCAGCACAATGGATCTGTGTTACGTAGAGCACCCATTGGTAGATCATAATGTTATCCATTTACTGCCAAAATTACTCCCTTGTTAGAAGAGAGAAACCAGTAGAAAAAAAAAAGAAAAGAAAAGGTTCGGAGCAAGGATAAAGAGGATATGTTAAAGGGTTGTTTTTACACCACAAATTGTGATGTTTCTTTTGACTTATGCATGGTTAACATGCTGTATCACTTATATTCCATATTGTTAAGAGACTGTTTGTTTTTTCAAATGTTAACCTGTGGTTCTCTAAAATTCAATTCAAGTTTATTTGTATAGAGCTTTTTACGATACAAATCATTGCAAAGCAACTTTACAGAAAATTAAGTTTCTACAATATTTAGTAGCTTATCAGTGATGACTGTCAGTTTATGTGCATATGGCAGAAATGTTCGAAAAAAATCAATTTAAGACACAAACAAACAGACGATTAACACTATTAACAGCAATTTTGCAATCAAACTTATAGCAAAATGTGGTAGTTCTGTATGTTGTTTCAGGGTTAGCATCATCTGAGGTCCTCTGAGGGGTTGGCATTATCTCTTCTCAGGTGTTCTGGATCCAGACTGGAGCTTGTGTAAATCCTAGTTACCACGTGAGGTAAATTCCGTGATAAAACAGAGAAACAAATAGAGACATAATTAGCGTAGCTGCTGTTCCAGCCAAGTAAAATTAATTAGTTTAACCCAAGCTAAAGAATAATAATGTGCATTTGATCAGATACAACTGCAGTCCAAAATTATGAGATGCATTATTTGAATGCTTGGCCAAAGAGGTGTGTTTTTAATCTAGATTTAAACAGAGAAAGTGTGTCTGAACCCCGAACATTATCAGGAAGGCTATTCCAGAGTTTGGGAGCCAAATGTGAAAAAGCTGTACCTCCTGTAATGGACTTTGCTATCCTAGGTACTACCAAAAGTCCAGCGTTTTGTGACTTTAGGGACCGTGATGGATTGTAACGTGGTAGAAGACTAGTTAGGTACGCAGGAGCTAAACCATTAAGGGCTTTATAAGTAATAATATTTTGTAACTGATATGGAACTTAATAGGTAGCCAGTGCAAAGACTGTAGTGTTGGGGTAATATGATCATATTTTCTTGACCTGGTAAGGACTCTAGCCACTGCATTATGGAATACCTGTAGCATGTTTATTGAAGATGCAGGACAGCCACCTAGCAGTGCATTACAATATTCCAGTCTAGAGGTCATGAATGCCTGAACTAGCTTTTCTGCATCAGAAACAGGTAACATGTTTCGTAGCTTGGCAATGTTTCCAAGATGGAAGAATGCTGTTTTTGTAACATGGGAAATATGATTTTCAAAAGACAAGTTGCTGTCTAATATAACACCCAGATTTTTGACTGTAGAGGAAGTAACAGTACATCCGTCTAGTTGCAAATTTTAATCTACGAGATTCTGTGTAATATTTTTTGGTCCAATAAGTAATATCTCTGTCTTATCTGAATTTAATAGAAGAAAATTGTTGGTCATCCAATCTTTAAATTTTTAACACACTCTGTTAGCTTAGATAATTTAGAAGTTTCATCTGGTCTTGTTGAGATATATAGTTGAGTAACATCAGCATAACAGTGGAAACTAATCCCGTATTTTCTAATAATATTACCAAGGGGCAACATGTATACTAAAAATAGCAGAGGACCTAGGACAGATCCTTGTGGCACTCCATATTTTACTGGTGATAAATGAGATGACTCCCCATTTAAATAAACAAAGTGTTAGCGATCGGACATGAAGGATCTAAACCATCTTAAAGCCTGCCCTTGAATACCTGTATAGTTTTGTAATCGATCTATGAGTATTTCATGATCTATGGTGTCGAAGATCAAGTAAAACTAGCAATTAGTTGCAGCCTTGGTCTGACGCAAGAAGCAAGTCATTTGTAATTTTAACAAGACTGAAAATCTTTATAGAGATCTTTTTTATTTATTTTTTTGCAGGAAGGAGCACAATTGAGCAGACACAACTTTTTCTAAAATTTTAGACATAGACGGAAGGTTTGAAATGGGTCTGTAATTTGCCAGTTCACTAGGATCTAGTTGTGGTTTCTTAATAAGAGGCTTAATAACCGTCAACTTGAATGGTTTTGCGACGTGACCTAAAGATAACAACGAGTTAATAATATTGAGAAGTGTTTTTTCTGCTACAGGTAACAACTCTTTCAGTAATTTAGTGGGTACAGAGTCTAATAAACATGTTGTTGGTTTAGATGCAGTGATAAGTTTATTTAGCTCTTCCTGTCCTATAGTTGTAAAGCACTGCAGTTTATCTTATTAGTATTAGACGCTGTAGAATATACATTTTTTATTGTATTTCTGATGTTATCTATTTTATCAGTGAAGAAATTCATAAAGTCATTACTATTTAACTGTGAGGGAATATCTTCCAAGTTAGTTTTTCTCCATTTGCGCTCAAGACTACGAGTTTCTTTCTTGAGAGAGTGGGAATTACTGTTGTACCATGGCACAGTATGTTTTTCTCTAACCTTTTTCAATTTGATGGGGGCAACAGCTTCTAATGTATTAGAGAAGATAGTGCCCATGTTGCCAGTCATTTCATCTAGTTCATGTGTATTTATGGGTACACAGAGCAGTTGAGATTAATCAGGCAGGTTATTTGCGAATCTGTCTTTGGTGGCTGGAACAATAGTTCTGCCTGGACGATAACATGAAGCCTTATAGTTAATATATTAAACAAATTTTTCAGATACAGTAGGTTTTACTTAACATGATTACATTTATTTAACATCTTTTGTTGGTTAACATTAATGACAGATAGTTATTTAATTTGGAATGCTCTCCTTTTAAGACAGAAGGCATGCATGAAATACTGACACACGTTCAGTTTTCATCCACCTGTTCACGTTCACTTAATCCATAACCTACTGTATTTAGGTGAGATACTCTACACGATAAACATTTGGACTTTTGTTTGTGTATTTGAGCGCTGAGAACTGATCACACGCTGTATATGAGAACTGAGGAAGTGGAGCGTGTGCGCGCGTCAGAGAGAGAACACTTCTATCAGCACGATTCCGCCTATCCCGCCTTCACTAACTTTAAGTTAATCGACAACGAATTGTGACTCCAGGGAAAAACGGGACATCTGGTTACCTTATCCCTACCCCTTCAGGTGCTGAGGCCATTGTTTCAGATTGCTAGTTTGCGTTTTATTAGCCTATCCATCCACTGCGGCTGCTATACTGACTAGATATGCAAACGCCCCTTATCTGATCACAATCCAATGACATTTTGAAGGACAATAGCCTATAGGATGCATTTTGAATGTCCGGTAGTCCTCAAATAACATTATAGTCCTCATCTAGTTAACGAAAACGTGGCATTAATTTCATCATAATTTGTCATCAGATATTTTTTATTTTTAGCTCGTCAACGTCTCATCTTAGTCACAGAAAAAATGTTCGTTAACATATATTTTGGGTCGACATCTTCGTTAACGAAATTAACATTGCTGCGGCGCCCGGGGAGCAGTTGGAGGTTTGGTGCTTTGCTCAAGGGCACCTCAGTCGTGGTATTGCCGGCCCAAGACTCAAACCCACAACCTTAGGGTTAGGAGTCAAACTCTCTAACCATTAGGCTACAACTTCACCTATTATTATAGGGGAAGTCTATAGATTATCTCCTATTATTATCTGTGATCATTTCATTTACAATAGCTGCTTTGGTTGTGAGTGATCTAATGTTTATGAGCCCAAACTTTAAAAATTGTTTTTGTTCATTTATTTGACATTTTTCTGATTAATCATGATAAGATTTTTTCTAGATCCTACATTAAATTTATATTTTGACCTCACTATTCGGGGAACAGACACAGCCTTGATAGATTGGACAGCACAAGCACTTCTATCATTTCAGCGGGTAGAACAAAAGCCATCATAGCAGTTATTTGAGAATTGGCTTACTAGTCATATGGGGTGTAGAGTCCTGGAGATCTGTTCTGCTCCGACTCTGCTGGGGTGCGGGCCATCAGCGCAAAAAAGCCTAGGATGCTCCCAGAAAAGATTCCAATTGTTAACAAAGAGCAGTTTCTGTTCGTTACACCATGACAATAACCATTAATTTAAAACAAAAGGTCTACTGTCATCACCTGCACTCAAAGGTAGACATACATCCACCATTAAAGCAGGTAACAGTGAGTAAAGCAATGGTAATGTGTGTAAATAGAGCATTAGCAATGCACGCGGGTTTAGCGGCAATCACGCTGGCGATGCTATCGGGCTATGAGTTAATAGAGGACTCCGGAAATCAAAATAAAACTAGTGATAACAAGGCACTCTGATTGTTTTTGTTGTAGAATACAATAGAGGATATATTCACATGTTATAGAAATGAAAATTATGGTTTATAAAATAGATTTTAAGATAAAAAATAGACGATAAAGAATTAACGTGACAGAGCTCAAACTCGAGACACATGGCAGCAACAAAAAGGAAGTGACGTGGTTTGTAAAAGTTTGTAGAAACATGTGCATGTTTCACAACAAGCCTGCACCTGGAGGTTAAATCAATACAATTTTTATACACTGGGGCACCGCAAGGATGTGTTTTGTCACCTCTGTTATTTTCTTCATAATCAAATGAGTTTAGAATGCAGAGTGAAAGTTATAAGTTATATAAATATGCAGATCTGGATCTATTTGCTCTTTTATACAAAGTGTCATTTGACGTGTCACGTATGAGTATGAAGAGCAGATCTTGAAATTAGTAAAAGGTGTAAAGTGCGTTACTCTTGTGAAGGAAATGTATTTATTAATTTTTAGCTACGAATAAGAGTTGCCTCATGGTCTTTTTCTGGGGAGGCCTAGCTGAGCCCTTCAAATCCCTTATGCCATACTGGCACCCCGAGGAGGTGCTGGAGGACTACATTTACCTGGCTCTGCTGTTGAGTGGCTCATCCAGGGAGGAGTTAGCTGAAATGCCCGCTCACAGTTCTCCCAAAGCGGCAATCCAAAGGGCGTCAGAGGCCTCGTCTGCCACACCCAGTACCTCATGCCCATTCCCGGAGCGTCCCGGACTGATACGCGGCAGGCTCTGCTCGCGGAGCTCCCAAAGTGGCGATGTCTGCTCACAGTTCCCCCGAGTTGGCGAGGCCCACTTACTAGGCTCCTGAAGTTGTGGTTCCCGCTCACGATCCTCCCAAGGATGCGGTGCCTGCTCACAATGCTCCCGAGGCGGCGGTGCCCACTGATATTCTCTCTGAGGCAGTGGAGCTCGCTTCAGGCCTTCCCGAAGTGGAGGAGCCCGTTAACGTTCCATTGAAGGCGGCAGAGTTCGCTGATGTTCCCTCCAAGGCGGCGGTGCCCGCTCACAATGCTCCCGAGGTGGCGGTGCCCACTGATGTTATCTCCGAGGCGGCGGAGATTGCTTCTGGCCTTCCTGAAGTGGCGGAGCCCGCTGATGTTCCCCCAGAGGCGGCAGAGCCCGCTGATGTTCCCTCCGAGGCAGCGGTGCCCACTGATGTTTTCTCCGAGGTGGCGAAGCTCACTGATGGTCCCTCCAAGGCGGCGGTGCCCATTCACAATGCTCCTGAAGCAGCAGTGCCCACTGATGTTCTCCGATGTGGCAGAGCCTGCTAATGTTCTTTCCGAGGCAGCGGAGCCCGCTGATGTTCCTTCAGAGGCAGCGGTGCCCACTGATGTACTCCGATGTGGCGGAGCCCGCTGATGTTCCCTCCGAGGTGGCGGAGCCCGCTGATGTTCCTTCCGAGGCAGCAGTGCCCACTGATGTTCCGTCTGAGGCGGCGGGCTTGCTTCTGGCCTACGCAAAGTGGCAGAGCCTGCTGATGTTCCCTTCGAGGCAACGGTGCTCGCTGATGTTCCCTCCGAGGCGGCAGTGCCCACTCAAGATGCTCCTGAAGCGGCGGTGCCCACTGATGTAGTCCAATGTGGCGTTGCCCACTGATGTACTCCGATGTGGTGGAGCCCACTGATGTTCCCTTTGAGGCGGCGGTGCCCGCTGATGTTCCCTTCGAGGTGGCGGAGCACGCTTATGTTCCTTCTGAGGCGGCAGTGCCCACTGATGTTCCCTCTTAGGCGGCGGGGCTTGCTTCTGGCCTTCCCTCCGAGGCGCTGGAACTCGCCTCTGGTTTTCCCAAGCCGCAGTGCTTGCCTCTGGGGCTCCTGTAGTGGCGGAGCCCGCCATTGCCCGTTCCAATGCGGCAGCTCCACACATAACTCTGTGGTGGCTGCTGGTTCTGCCCTGGGTCCCCATCCCGCCGACTCTGCCTCAGTCCCCAGGTCCCCCACCAGCACAAGGACCTGGTTTCTCCTGCATTTGGACCCAGACCCTGTTTTTCTATGGTGCTCCCTAACCGCACTGTGACAGTTACCATCTTGTCATCGTTATAGGTCTTCGAAGGCAACTTATACGGTATATAAACAAACCTTTGTGCCATAAGCAATAGGTCTTTTAAATAATGGTTAAGAAAAGGAGTGATGCCAGAAATAAGGCAAACTGAGTGAATTTTATAACAGCAATGTATATTGCTTAAAATCTACTGTATGTGAATTAAACAAGTAGGATTAATAACACTTGTGGGAACCTGGTTTTAAACCCTTCATTTAAAAGTAATAAGTGCTCATTTTTATTTAAATGTGCTGTTATTTTGAAATGACCATATCTGGATTAGCTGACATTTATCCATCAATTCATTATATTGATTACTGTTACAGTCAAGAATTGCATTTCACTCCTGCAAAGTCAAAACATGTCAGATGTCTTTTTGCAATGCAGCACCTTTTCTGACATTCTCAAATCCAAACTTCATCACACAATAGAGCAGGGACAGACAGATGCATCAGGAAATTTTGACAGTAAACACTTACAATGGAAGACAATGGTTCTCATTGAATTCCATTGTAAATGCACCACCATTCAGTTTAGGATCAGTTTTATTTTTTATTTCTTTTTTGGTGGGTGGGGGTTTGGGTAAGGAAATTAGTTCTTGAACTTATTTACACAGCTCATTTTTTATTTTGGTCATGCATGCTCACTTGTGTGCCTCTTACGTGCACCCCATACAAGAAGATAAACATACAAAGTTAAAAAAAAATTAATAATAATAAAAAAATAATAATAATTCCACAAAAATATTAAGCAGCACAACTGTTTTCAATGTTTTATTTCTGTGAATTATTTTCTTTACCAAGTGAAGATGCTTTAAGTAACTTAAATTGTTTCAACAAATACAATATGTTATATGCTATTTTGTTAAACCTACAGGTATAAGTGAACTCAATAGTGCAGAAACAGCTTACACACATTAAAGCAGGGTTCAGAGTGTGTATTTGTGCTGCAATGACAGAGATGTGGGAGTGGAGGTTAAGAAAGAAAAATTAAATTGTTTAAGACAAGTACTCCTTGGTGAACAGAATTAATCGTTATTAGCACTCTTAAATATATGCCTAAAAACAGGCAGGATATTATTGCAGTACTTTCCCATGCAGCTCCTCATTAAAGCTCGTAATTACAGTAGCGTTCACCTCGCGGCAGTGCCATCAATCTACACAGCCTCAGCCGTGAGTGGGCATCTATGAAGGGTTTTTTAATTATTTAGATGAAAAGGAAGTAAGTGTTTGATATATATATATATATATATGGAAAAAGAAAGAAAGAAAAACACAGTGGTAATGACCATCTCATTTCCCTCGACCAGTGCTGATTTGCTGGTTGACAAGGCACAGTTAGTCCAGTCCTGTCCTATTATTTGAGAAGGCTTTAATTGAAACATGTTTATTTATTGCCCCCTTTGCTCTGAGTGGAAGCTGCTAGTGTTGTGAGCTAACTGACACTAATGGCTGTGATATGAGGGGACAGAATTAAATTAAAAGCTCATAAAATGAAATATGCTTCATATTAGCTGTTTGACACTTAATTTGCCTCCGAATGAGCAGAGGAAATCACAAATTAACTGTCCTTTGTGTTTTCTCCCCCTCTCTCGTGGCAGTCTTATTAGGCCATGGGAAAGCACAATTACTGTGGAGGATAATCGTGTGGGTTATGAATTTATATTGGAGAGGGCAACGGTGTGGTATTCAATAATGAATGGAGTGGGGTTGTGTCGACTAATGTGGCTGTTCTGTTATTTGACCTACACAGGACATCACACACTCATTCAGGAAGTCAGGTGTTGTGCCAAAGCAACAATGGAGTGTTTAATATTATTATTATTATTATTATTATTATTATTATTATTATTATTATTATTATTTTAATATTATTATTATTATTATTATTATTATTATTATTATCTGAATCTTTGTTTTTGCAAACTTTTTTTTTTTTTTTTAAGAAATTTAAGAAATCATTTTATTCATTTACTTACTATACATGACTCTTTTGACCTTACACCAGCTCTGACCTTATGAAAAGCTTGGCTTTATTTATCACAGTTTAAACTGATCACTTCTCCTTAAACAAATATGATAAATGCTAAAGAGACACTCTCTGCAGGGCATCTGTTTGTGAATGTGTCTTATTGACTTGCTCATTATGACTGTTGCTTAATGGTAAGTGTTCCCTCACTGACCCAGTGTCACTTTTACTTTTGTCTTATTTCCTCAGCCAGACAAAAGACACTTGCACACATACAAAGCCTTAGTGATGGGATTTGGTCTCCTCGGTGACTACTCTGAACAAACAGAGGCATTTGCTGCAAGTCAATTGCCTAACACCAGAGTTTACTCAAGAGTTAGAACTTCTTGTGGTCAGAGAAAGCAATAAAACAACACACTACTAGGCAAACTCCTTAATAGACTCACTGGCTGGGCTCAGAGCATTTGCTAACTAGAACTATAGTAAAGGAAAGGAAAAAATGGCTTTTAAATAGGAAAACATATGCTTGGTGAGTCAAAACTCTTTTTGAAGTGCAAAAAACATTTTGAAGTGCATTATGCTGTCATCCACATTCTGCACTTTGTGTTCTCTGCAATCAATAATCACTGAATCGAGCCTAATATCAAGCCATTGGAGGAAATTACAAGTACCTTAAAGTTTTTTAAATAGACTACAGTATATTGCAATAATTTCACATTTAATCTTCAAATTAATGTACAAACAACATAAAGACAGTATATACCAATACTGATTTCTCTATGAAATTGCCCCCCCACCCTAATATTTAACCATTGACTATAGCCATTCAACATTACAGTATAATTGAGAGCTATCAATTTTAACATTTATTAGACTTTTAAAAAAATATGTCTAATTTAAGTGAACTTAAAACAATCTTCACATAAACCCATTATAATAAATGTCATGTTTACAGTACCTGTGCCCTACAGCAGAAATATACAGAAATTGAAATTAAAGTTATCAAACACTAAATTCTAAATTAAATATAGATGAATCCTTAAAGCTATAAAAGTTATTTTTTTCCTTTTTTTTTTCTTTGTCCTTTGATTAATAGACATCACAGCAGCTGGTTATTAGGTTGTTTTGGCTGCTATTTCTTTAAGAGCTGCTGCTGCTGAACATGACGCGGATCTGACAAGCATCATATTTTCTCTCAACTCATTTTACCTTCTCTGACCGACTTCAGGCATTAAAGTCTATATTAATGAGCTGACGAGTTAAATCGGGTGTTAGATGAGTGAGACAGTGCTGGGCTACTCCAGGACAGTTTTGAAAACCATTTCAGAGACATGTTCTTAAATGTGACTCATATAAAATAGATTAAATGCATGCAGTTTTATTTATATATGGAATGGGAATGTTTATGCAGAGGCCACTGTAATGAGTGTTGTAACCCAGATTTTTGTGGTTGGCTGAAGGCATTGAAGTATTGTTTGTTAGTGGGCTTTCAAAGTTATGCAAGTTAAGATAAAGATTAAAAAAAAACACACACACAAAATAAGTAAGACCATATGACAATTTGTGTTGATTGTGAAAATACTGCTGCACATTTCGGGCCTATTTCACAGCATTAAATATTGGTGCCTGCATGCACTGTTTGTGTGTGAGACGGAGTGCTTTGAATTTTGTTATTTACATAAACTGTTGTCTGGGTGCCTAATATGCGCACAAAGTGGTGATGCTGTGTTTAGCATAAAGAACAGTCTCTTATCTCAACAGCCCCTGCAGAAGCAAATGTGTGCTCTCTCTCTTTCTTCATATACACTCTCTATTTTCCGTAATATATATTTACAGTCCCCATTATAAGGGTGGGGCACCACCATCCAAGAGTTTAGGATCAGTAAGTTTTAAATACTTCTATTCAGGGTTAGGGTTAGCATTTAATTGATAAATAATAATAATAAATAAATAAATAAATAAATAAATAAACAAATAAACTATATATATATATATATATAAGACTTTTACTTCATTACAATACAAATGTTTTCCAGTTCTAATAAATTTTGTTCTTTTAAACTTCCTATTCTTTAAAGAAAATACAATAAATACATAAATTTCCCAAATAAACATTTTTTTCCACAAAAATATAAATCAGCAGAACTGTTTTCAACATTAATAAGAAGAAGAAATATTGAGCATCAAATCTGTATATTAGCATGGAGACTGAAGTAATGGCTGCTGAAAATACAGCATTGTAATCACAGGAATAAATTACACTTTAAAATATAATAAAATATAAATTATTTATTTTGAATTTTAATAATATTTACATTATTAATGTTATTATTATCATCATTATTATTGTTGTTGTTATTATTTATTAATTAATTACAGTTATTTATTTATTTATTTTACTCAAAAACATGAAACATGGAAGGTAATTGTCAGTCATGTGTTGGTATGTGACCTCTTAATTAATTTTTAGATGTAATCATTATATGGTATGAGATTTTCCAGTACATTTAGCCTTATTTATTGCAATCTTAAAAATTATATCTCTTCCTTTTACCTTGTGTGATAAGTTAGAGTCCTGTAAAATTTCTTGATTCTCAAATAGCTAAAAATAAATTCCATAAAGCACTGAATATGGCAATGTAATAACTATACTAATATCTATAATAACATAGATTAAGTCTAAAGAACGGTACCCTTTATGCCAACCCTTTCCAGATTTAAAGGCTTAGCTTTCTCCTCTCTTTTTCTCTATCTCTCTCTCACACACACTTTCTCTTTAATTCCTTTCTCCTGTGCTGCGGTTTGAGGACAGGCGGTCAGGCGGTGGCTGGCCTCATGATTAATGATGTTTATACTTGACAGAAAGCTCCTTTATTTATCTGCATTGCTGCTTCGCAGATATCATCAGTCACCTGAATGAAAAATATTCACTCATACCAATTTTGCAGTATAATTGAGTGGAATCACTTCCCTTCTGTCGTCTTTTGCCTCCATTCTCTGTCGCCCTCCCTATTTTTTCCTCGTCTTTTTTCTCTTCTGCTATCTGGCCGTCTTATCATCGCCCTAGTAATTTTCACACTGCGTTGTAAGATATGGAGAGGCTGGCTTTAGTCGTATTTGACATTAAGCCTCTTCAATTTTCACGAGAGAAGAAAAAGAGAGCGAGAGAGAGGGGCAAATGCAAAGAAAGTTGCATGCCACTTTGTGGAGACGCTCAAGAATGGGCAAAATATCTCTTTTTTTTTTTTTTTTTTTTTCAAGCAATTTCAGTTTTTTTGGGAAAAAAAAAAGTTAGATAAATTCCTTATGAGAAATGAGAGCAGACTGAGGTAATATCTTTTTTCGCTGCTTGGTAATACATTGGTTTCGTCACTTAAACGCATGACCAATCCCTTTTTTTTTTAAGCTTTAAGCCAGTATGAGGAAGGTGGGTATTTTTGAGCTATCCAAGCATACAAGAAACTGTGAGCAAAAGAAAACTTTTTGAGGCGATTTTTCTTTCATGAATCAGTCACATGCCATTTCATATGAATAGTAGACAATACTTTTCTATATGTTTGTTTTCTATATGATATATATATATATATATATATAATATATATATATATATATAGACAATACTTTTCTATATATATATATATATATATATATATATATATATATATATATATATATATATACACACACACAAACATAAAAAGTGAAATTTCAACTTGAAATTCTCAACTTTCTGCAGATAGAAATCTTGACAGGCTAAATTCATGTCATCAGATTGAGGCGGTCTAAGGAGGGTGTCTGTCAGTTATTCAGCGTCACTCAATGGGCCATGACTTTCTTAACTGGCTTGAAAAGCAGGGCCATGCAGAGAGCTTTGGAGGGGCAGGTGCTCAAAGTATAAAAGGGGCACATAGAGCACGGCTTTAAATAGGGCTGTGCTCCTTGCTGAGACGTGTAGGCCTATCGAAACGGATGCTTCTGTATACAGCAGCAAATGCCGTGACGCAGTTTTGAAAACGAATCACAAAACAGAAAAGACCATTTTAAGTTTAAAAATTAAAGAATTTTTGGTTTGCACCTCTTAATTACTCTGGAATTAGAAACTGAATTATATTATTAATATTAATATAATTATTATTGAGTTTACAGGGTATGGTGGTTTTGCTGTTGTAAACACTACTGTTGTTGTTGTAGAAAAAATATTTTTAAAAATATCTTATTTAAAATAGAATTCTATTCTAATCCTGTTCTGAATTTGTTCATTTTTTGAATAATGAAAACAGGATTGATAAGAATAATCAGTATAAGCCTGTTTTACCAGTGTTGTGATCATTTTTAAGGCACCCTATGATTTTTAAATAAATACTGTGATAAAAATATTTTTCAGTCAGATAACATAAAAAAGACAAGACCCCTTGATGCCCTTTAAACTTTTCCTAATCAAACAGCAAGAACGAAAGAGAACAGGCACCTCTGTTTATATTGCTGTGTGAAGAACTACGTTCGAAGCTGCATTTTTAAAATTAAATAAACATTTAATTTTAATAAAATGTAAATTCATCACCTGCACTTTATTCGGGCAGGTGTGTTCACATAGAGGTTTCTAGATTTAAATTCAAATATACAAGATAGTCTATGCATGACATTTTATTTGATCCAAAATGAGGGGATGTGAACATTACAGAGCGCTGAACTCTCATGCAGTGCATGTTTTATTCATACTCGAAGCTGTAGGGCGTTCTTGCGCAGAAAGTCCAAAACAGACTCATAGAAGTAATAACTTATGACATGCAGGAAATCCCTAATATGGACAAAAGCATCTGGCATCTGCTGTAATACATTTTTACTGATGAAACGCAAAGACAATAAACACACGATTGCGAAAATATATGGTTTATGTGTGTTTTTCAAGTTATCTCCAGGTAATAAATAAACTTTATGAATAATGCAGTAATGATTGACATATCATTTAGTATATAAACTATAAAATATAGTTCCAGCCTCATTTTGTGATAAAAATGGGAAACGGTGTTCATATTAGCCTTTATAAACCAATCATAAAGTTGCCATTAGGAAAATATTGAACAAAAATATTATAGCCCCTTGCTGCAGCTAAAGATACTTAAACAGGATACACACACAGCAATATAAACAACAGCTGTGCATGCTCTCTTCATGCGTTCTTGTAAAATAATAATAATTTAATAATATATGTAAACAAACACACCGCTCTGCTGAGGACTCACTTACCGGCAGTTGCAGACATTATTGAAGGCATCTAGTAGTGCGCTAAATAACTAAAGGTGTCTGAACGTGAGGGATCAACCCGAATTCAGTTGTGTTCAGTAGTGTTCAGTGTCATAAATTCAGTGTCATAAATTTTTTACGGCTAAATTTTTATTCATTAATTTTACTAATAGTTAGATTGGGCAGGCCTTCATCAAAATGTGTTTAATTACCAAAAAAAAAAAAAAAAAAAAAAAAAACATGGCTTGACAGAAGGGCACTTTTGGTATCAAGGGGAAAGGGGGCAGGAGCACCCACCATACCCCCCTTTGCACCAGCCTGTTGAAAATGCACACCCCCTTTCACATTTACTTGCTCACACACGACTGATTGTAAAGCTTATTTATTAAATATTTATTCACAATTCATAGGATTTTGATTTGATTCGATAATTTTTTTTTGTTAATTTAGAATGATTCAATTCGATTTTATTCACAATTAAATTTGATTCCTCCAGCCAGCCCCTCACCTTCACCAGCACTCAATCATTCACCTGTTGTTGCCTCAGCTGCTCGGTGGTGAACGGCTCCCCATCTCCACCGCTGTCACCTGGTCCTGCTGCCGCCGACGATGGCCCCAGACCTCATTCTTCCTGGTGAGCATAATACCGACACTTGTCAGCGAGGCATGGATGTCCACTGAGGATGTCAGCGTTGGCATGCTGCCGCCCTGGTCAGTGCTGAACCTCAAAGTCATACTCTTGGAGGATCTCCGGCCACCTTGCCTCCTGACACACTGGCTGGAAGTTCAGCATCCAGGTGAGGCTAGCGTGGTCGGTCCTCAGTGTGAACCTGGTGCCCAGGAGGTAGGTCTGAAGTCCCGGACTGCCAGGACCACCGCTGTCAACTCCCACCAGAGTTTCTTTCTGGGCTACTGAGGCTGTATAGTAAAGTAGGCCACCCCTCTGGGAGAGTACAGCCCCAACCCCCACGTTACTAGCATCACCGTCCACAAGGAAAGGAACGTTGGGATCAGGGTAGGCCAGGACAGGAGCATCTATGAGAGCAGCTTTTAGCTACTGGAAGGCTGCCATGCAATCCTCAATCCACCCGAACTACCGTCCCTTGTTTGTCAGCTGATGTAAGGGGCTGGCAATGGTGGCAAAGTCTCTGATGAATATCCTATAATAGGAGGTCAGGCACAGGAAGCTCCGCAACACAGTGATGTTGGTTGGTGGGGGCAAGTCCCTCACTGCGGCCACCTTTGTTGGGTCAGTGGTCACCCCCCTCTTGCTAACCACGTACCCCAGGAACTGTGTCTGGCGGGTGAGCAGGTTACACTTGGCCGGGTTCAACTGCAACCCTGCGCTATGGATGGCTGTCAGGACTTTCCGTAAGTTATGGACAGCCTGGTTGTGGACAGCCTGGTCTCTGACATAGACCAATAGATGGTCCAAATAGACCACACAGTGGGTGCAGGGAATATCTTTAATGACCTGCTCCATCAGCCTCTCAAGGTGGCTGGGGCATTACACAGTCCAAAGGGCATCACCTTAAACTGCCACAGTCCTTGTCCTATGGTAAGTGCAGTTTTGGCCTCTGACGCCAGCTCCACTTGCCAATAACCGATGCGCAAGTCCGAAGAGCTGAACCAACAGCATCCAGCTACATAATCCAACGTGCATGATCCAATCAATGCGCACCAGTGGGTATGAGTCTTCGCTGGAGACCGCATTTAGCCACTGAAAGTCCACGCAGGGGCGCCACCCCCCTGCTTTCTTCCGCACCATGACCATGGGTGCGGCCCAGGAATTGTCGAGGGCTTAATAATGCCATTAGCTGCCATATCTTGGATAATTTCTTCAGCAGCCTGGTGCTTGGCAAGAGGCAGTCTGTTGGGGCGCAAGCGAATGGAGGCAGCGGAGCCAGTGTCAATGTGATGCTGCACCGGATCTGTCCTCGTACAATCCTCCTCTCGGGCTGCAAAAATGTCCACAAAGTCTCTCAATAGGCATTGTAGCTGCTCCTGCTGTGGCACGGTAAGATGCTCACTGCTTTGCCGCCCCAACTCCTCAACAGCAGCAACAGTCTCAGGTGACGGGGTGAATGGAGAGTGCTGTGGTAGCGGCTGTGATGCGCTGGTATGAGCTGCAATACTCCCCCGGGGCTCCCCCTGAGTCTCTGCAGCTCTTGTGAGGTGGCTGGAGCTGGTAAGCACTGGTGTCTAGGCGTTGGCTGCAGGGCAGTGGCCTGTCCATGACGGCTCTGACCCAACCGGAGCAGCACGGTCTCATTACTGAGGCAGAGGGCAGCCCCTAGACACATGCTCTGATGTCGGGGAGCCAGAAATTGTGGCTTGTCTGGCTCGTCCCCACCACCACAGACAACAGCTTCTTCCCAGGTATTACTGTCCTTTCACCCGTGAAAGTGAGCAATATGGTATTGGTAGGGGTCCAGTCCTCCGGAAGAGGACCGGCCGTCCCTGAAAACAGTCCTATTCGTAGCAAGAAAATGGTGGACCCCATATCCACCAGGGTGCTGCAGGGCTGCCTGTCAACAACACAGTCCAGGTACAGTCCTCGGGCAATCACACAGCACCCCAGGGGTGCCGAAAAACAGGTTGAGGGTCCCCTCACTGCCTAACTCCAAGGTCATTTCCCAGGGGTGATGTTGCCCGGGGCCGTGGGCTCGGGGCAGGGCAGTCCCTGGCGAATTGCCCTGGTTCTCCCCAGCAGAATCAGTGGTCTAGTCTCGACCTCCGTCTGGGGGTCACCACTGGTTGGGCCTTGCTGACCTCCTCCTCCTCAGGCTGGACCCCGTCCACCTCTCGTTCGGCTGCTCTTGTGGCTCGGTGCAGAGCCCTGTTCCTCTGCTGGGACACTGTACAAATTGTGAGTAAAAAAGGAATGGAATAATTTCCAAATCTCATAAACTTATATTTTATTCACAATAGAATATAGATAACTTATCAAATGTTAAAAAAGTGAGACATTTTAAAATGTCATGCCAAATATTGGCTCATTTTGGATTTCATGAGAGCTACACATTCCAAAAAAGTTTGGGCAGGTAGCAATAAGAGGCCGGAAAAGTTAAATGTACATATAAGGAACAGCTGAAGGTCCAATTTTCAACTTAGTAGGTCACTTGGCAACATGATTGGGTATAAAAAGAGCCTCTCAGAGTGGCAGTGTCTCTCAGAAGTCAAGATGGGCAGAGGATCACCAATTCCCCCAATGCTGCGGCGAAAAATAGTGGAGCAATATCAGAAAGGAGTTTCTCAGAGAAAAATTGCAAAGAGTTTGAAGTTATCATCATCTATAGTTCATAATATCATCCAAAGATTCAGAGAATCTGGAACAATCTCTGTGCGTTAGTGTCAAGGCCGGAAAACCATACTGGATGCCCGTGATCTTCGGGCCCTTAGACGGCACTGCATCTCATATAGGAATGCTACTGTAATGTAAAATCACAAAATGGGCTCAGGAATACTTCCAGAACATTGTCGGTGAACACAATCCACCATGCCATTCGCCGTTGCAGGCTAAAACGCTATAGGTCAAAAAAGAAGCCATATCTAAACATGATCCAGAAGCGCAGGTGTTTTCTATGGGCCAAGGCTCATTTAAAATGGACTGTGGCAAAGTGGAAAACTGTTCTGTGGTCAGATGAATCAAAATTTGAAGTTCTTTTTGGAAAACTAGGACGCCATGTCATTTGGACTAAAGAGGACAAGGACACCCCAAGTTGTTATCAGCGGAAGAAGCCTGCATCTCTGATGGTATGGGGTTGCATGAGTGCATGTGGCATGGGCAGCTTACACATCTGGAAAGGCACCATCAATGCTGAAAGGTATATCCAAGTTCTAGAACAACATATGCTCCCATCCAGATGTCGTCTCTTTCAGCGAAGACCTTGCATTTTCCAACATGACAATGCCAGACCACATACTGCATCAATTACAACATCATGGCTGCGTAGAAGAAGGATCCGGGTACTGAAATGGCCAGACTGCAGTACAGATCTTTCACCCATAGAAAACATTTGGCGCATCATAAAGACGAAGATGTGACAAAGAAGACCTAAGACAGTTGAGCAACTAGAAGTCTGTATTAGACAAGAATTGGACAGCATTCCTATTCCTAAACTTGAGCAACTTGTCTCCGCAGTCCCCAGACGTTTGCAGACTGTTATAAAAAGTAGAGGGGATGCCACACAGTGGGAAACATGGCCTTGTCCCAACTTTTTTGAGATGTGTTGATGCCATGAAATTTTAAATCAACTTATTTTTCCCTTAAAATGATACATTTTCTCAGTTTAAACATTTGATATGTCATCTATATTGTATTCTGAATAAAATTTTGCAATTTGAAACTTCCACATCATTGCGTTCTGTTTTTATTCACAATTTGTACAGTGTCCCAACTTTTTTGGAATCGGGTTTGTGTATATATATATATAGATATATATATATATATATATATATATATATATATATATATATATATATATATATATATGCACTACTCTATACATATTCTAGCATTGTGATCATGCATAGAAAGAAATGTATAAATTTGGATTCAGTGATTAATTCCCAGTAGTAAAAACTGATTGGAGGAGTCTGCCATCTATCCATGTGCTGTAGCATTGGGTCTCTGCAGGAGAGTGGGTTAGAAATGTGCAGTTTCCATTAAGAACTGCTGAGCAGAGGGCCCTGGTCTCTCACTCAGGGGGGAAGTTACAGCGTTCAGCCTGCTTTACAGAACACAGCAATAAATCCTACCTGCTCTTAGCAAGAAACCCTCTCCTGCTCTCTCTGTGTCCCAAACATTCTCCATCTATTTTTCATACCAGTGTCTCTTAAAGAAACTCTCTTAAGGCACTGTATAAATGTATATAATGCCAGTGATTTTATGGTCTTACCACATGGAACTGCTAAAACATTTGTTTGCTTGGAATGACATGGCCAGACATTAATTAATCTCTACTTCTTTTCTGACACTTAATTTTTCAAATTTTGTCCTTCACAGTTGTTTATAATTTTTATAATTGCATTTAACTATAAGGCCAAGCATTTTCCATTGATATTTGTGTTTTTCAACCAAGATTATATGTTCTCCTCCCTTTCTCAAGGAGGGGGCAGCTGTGGCCTAATGGTTAGAAAATTGGACTTGTAACCAGAAGGTCGCAGGTTTGTCTCGGTGCTGGCAGGAGTTGTAGGTGGGTGGGGAGTGAATGAACAGTGCTCTCTTCCAAACTCAATACCCATGGCTGAAGTGCCCTTGAGCAAGGCACTGAACCCCCAGTTGCTCCCCGGGCACTGGATATAGCTGCCCACTGCTCCGGGGGTGTGTTCATGGTGTGTTCACTTCTCACTGCTGTGTGTGTGTGCACTTGGATGGGTTAAATGCAGAGCACCAATTCTGAGTATGGGTTACCATACATGGCAAATGTCACGACTTTCACTTTTTTCACTTTCAACTCTGTCAGTGCGGTCATCATCTTAGGATGCATAAAATATCTTTTTGTTTGGGCTTTATTTATGTGTGTGATGTTAAATCATTGTCATTAAACTTTCCTTCTACAAATATTTTGCCAAATATTTTGTTAATATTTTTGAATCCCTTCCCAGAGGAAAATCTTTTTCTTGGGGTTCTCAAATGTTTCTCCTGACATGCTTTATGAGAAACAAAAATAAAAACAAGTGAGAAATCTGTTAATACATGATATAGAAATAAAAAAAATAATAATTGTAATATATAATAAATACTACCTTGGATTAAATGATTTTCTATGAATTTGATGGGAAAAGTCGTTCATATTAAAGTCTCTAGCCTTTCATCACTATAGAAGTATATTCTCATTAAATTATCCATTTGTGCTCGATTTAATCTTATAGTTGTCTAGATTCACTTTTGTTTGGATAAGTTAAAGCTGAATATATGTGTGTTTGTGTGCATGCACATTTATGATAGAATGTGTTTTTTTTAGGTCTACTGTAGTGAAATGTGTGATGTTTTCTGCTACTCCGTTACACACACACACCCACACATATTCGGTTCGAGCCCCTCCCAAATGTTCACTCATGATTAAATATCAACGCACTGCTCTTGACATTTTATTAGTCGAACAAGATGGATCTACTGGTGTGACTAAAGTAGGCTATTGCAGCTTACATCTTGCATGCCTGCTTTTTACACACACACGCGCACACACACACACACACACACACACACACACACACTCACGCACGTAATATATATATATATATAATATATATATATATATATATATATATATATATATATATATATATATATATATATATATATATATATATGGGAGACACTTTTGAGAGCAAACTTTTTTTTCTGGTCTCTGCATCCTGTGGTCATTTTTTCCCCTGCCCACACGGAGTCTTCAGCTTAAATGTTATTGTATAGTTTGAAAGTCCCTCAAACATACTCATATTACACAGCCTACATCCTTCCCATGCCTTACCTCAGTCTCTTCTCTTGTTTGTCCCAGCTATGTTAACTCCTGGAGGTGGTTATGTGGCAGACTGACACCATCCAGGGGTCGCGTAACCTTGTCTTTGTGTTTGGCATTGGACGCTGCTTCCATGCTCTGAGTCTGAAGATGGGAGCAGCTATGAGATGAAGCGGAACTGATATATTCTCATTCTTTAATTTTATTGTACTGAAAATGGACACTTATCTCCTGGCCTTCTGTATTCTCTTGCCTGAGGCACTAGAGGGGCAGGAAAGCACCAGAGTGAGTGGTTAACGTCACATATGCTACATTCACACAGTTAACGCACGTTAAACTTCTTAAAAATGCACCTCTCAAGCAGTACTATTGAATTATAAAATATTTTATTGCTCTCTGGGATTGAAACTTTTGAGTAGTGAGCATAATGAGTAGTGAGTTTAATGTACCATATGTCCCTTAAAAGGTCAAAAAATATTTTGCGCAATAAAATAACAAACACTTTAAAGACAGCTGTTTTTCTGTTTTATTTATTTTCACATTTGAAAGTCCAGTGAAATAGCAAGATTCATTCATAGCTTGTTTTGTCAGTGAACTTGTTGTTTGTAGTGCCTCTATCGTAACCACTGAAATTACATTTATTTATACCAGAAAAAAAAAAAAAAAAGTATTTACAAACAGCTTGTAGGAAGCTTTGCTTTGCAGAACATACATGTTTCCTTTAGAAGGGAAGAAGATGCTGTTTAGTTTCTCAGCAGTGTTTTACTTTGATGTGGAACAGAAACAAACAGAGCTAAAAGATTATGTAAATGGAGATTATTTTGGGAAGAAAAAATCTAAAGTTCATCAGGAAATTTGCGGTGGTGAGTTTTTTAAAACGGATATGCTGAGTGCTAAGATTAAGATCCCCACCCCCAGTGGCTTTTAGGAAACACTCAAAAAGAAGGGAAACACCATGGCAGGTGGTGGTTTGTGTGTAAATTTTAATGTTTTATTTTTTAATGATTTTAATTTAAATTCATTTTTATTTCTTTTTATGTTTTTTCATGTTTATTTGTGTGCTAGAAAAACATATACCTGCTTTTCAAAGTAAAAAAAAACACTGCATAACGTTTACATGTAGTTACGTTATGATACTTAATATTCAGAGGGTGGTGGGATGGGGTATTCCCTCAGTCTCTGCATCCCTCTGCATTCCCACATCTCTGCATTGATGAATGATTTTTATTAAATTTTTATTTATTTATTTTTATTCCCAGTGAATAGGAGTTAAACCTGGGTGACACTACTCCAATAACAGAATATGTAAAATACCAAAAATGATATCTTTAAAATTTTCTCAAATAACATTGCAAACAACAATAAAATCAAAGAAGGACTTTACCTGTGCGCGACACAAGCATACAGAAAACAGCTGGAAAGTCAAAAAAAAAAAAGAAAAGCCTAAAAATAAAATCTTCGGAATGTTCAAAATGTTCTGTATTGTATTGTTTCCTTTTTTTTTTCTGATGTTTGTTATTATTTACAATTATAATTATAATACATTATTATATAATATATAGTTATAAACATTTTTATAAACTTTTTCTTCATGTTTTTTATTCATGTTGACATTAACGTGTATCTTCAACACTGCCTATGACCAAAAATGTAAGATATGTTTTCAGTGGACTTTAAAAATTTGCTTTGCTTGAGAAAGCATGAAAATATACAGTTACAGAAGTTTTTTTTTTGTTTTGTTTTTTTTTGTCAAGTTAGTTTTGCATCAAACACAATTTAATGTAATTTCCGGCAGTCAAGAATGCCTTGCAGTTGTAACATGCACACCCTCTTTACAATTTAGCTTGGAAAAAAATAAATAAAAAAAATAAAAAAATTGCTGAGTGCACAAAAAAATCTCAAGAAATATTTCTGTATTTATATAATATTTAAAACATGATGATATACTAAAATATTATTATAAATAATAAACAATATTTTGTTGTATTTTATTTTATTTTTATTTATAATTTTTTAACTATTTTATATTTATTTATTTTATGGTTATATACAAATTATATTAATCTATACAAATATCTATACTTTATTTTTATTTAATAATTTATTTAGCTGAATGCTTTCAGAGATTTATATTTAAATATCTCTAGGGGTCATGTGAGTTAGATGTTAGTTAGATGTTGTGTGCGTGCGTGCGTGCGTGCGTGCGTGCGTGTGTGTGTGTGTGTGAATTTGCACGCATTTAGGTACATTTAGGTATTTTGTCTTAAGATGAACCCAAAATGAAAAAGTTCACACATGCCTCTAGTAGGAAATTAGATATAAACTACAAAGTAGAAATAGAAACTTACTTAATCTTTCTGTCCATTTGCATCTATCTTTCACGAGAAAGTCTCTTTGGTCTCGAGGCCACAGAAGGGGACAGTTTTATGGTTCTCTTGGGGACAGTGAGACGGTCTCTGGTGGTCCTAAAGGGAGGAGACATTCATTTAGTAGAATATTCATCTCCACCCCATTCCCCCCTCAAACCTTTTCATCTCAGCCTCTTCTCTGCCCCTCATTCACTGTGAGTGTGAAAAGAACATAAATTAACAAATAGGGGAGGACACTATTCCTCCTCTTTTGCTCAGGAATCCTCTTAACTCCCATTAAACATCCTTTCTGTTCTTGGTTATAGCTTAGATGTTCTTTTTGTCATTATCAGAGATTTGTGCAGAGCGGCTGATGCTCAGGCATGAGGAAGTTCAAACAGGGTTCCAGAAATTCACAAGAACATGATCTAGTACCATGGTTTATTTGAAATCCTGTTGCAGCCAATAGTGAAGAAAGCTTGATTGTGCAGAAAATATTTTGCCATCTGATTTTACAACCATAAATAACTAGCTATTAGATGTTTTTGCTCGTGTTAGCTGAAGGTTTATATATATATATATACATTTTTTTTTTTTTTACGGTTTCTCCTGTGGCTTAATATGCAGTAATTTGCAGGTTGATTTTCTTGAGAAGGGCAAACATTGTAGGTATGTAAACAGTATACTAGTATACTACTCTTATTTACTCTTTTATCATTATAGGAGAAATAGGAAAAGTAGTATGTTATTAGGGGCCAATCACCGAAGGTGCTTAGGCACCTATTGTATCCATTAGCGTGATTTTCTTCTTCTTCTTCTTCTTCTTCTTCCGCCGCAAGTCTATGGCAGCCCATAGAACTGCTTGCGGGAAAGTTGTGAAATTTGGCACATTGATAGATTACGTTGATAAAAGTCACCATAGCAAATTTGGAGTCTCTAACTCAAGCTCTCTAGCGCCACCACTTGTCCAAAGTTGCACTCATGTTTATGCTAATAACTTTTGAACCGTAAGCCAGAAAATGAAAATTAAACATTGGCTCATGCCGAGTTGAATGAACTCCGAAATTCAAAAACTGTGTTAAAAAGGTTACATTTTTTCACCATTTTTAATTGTTCGTAAAACCTACTTTTTTGAACTCGTCCTAGGCTGTTGCACCGATTGTAATGAAAATTAAACCAGATTATCTTCAGACCATGCTGGCAACAAGTTATGGAATTCAAGTTGATTCTTCAAACCGTTCTTGAATAACGTAAAAAAAATTCTACGAAAAGCATGCAAAAATGCATGTGAGGCTATATCTCCGCAAGGGTTAGGCATATTGAGACCAAACTTGGTGTGTGTTATAACAAGCATGACCTGAGACTATGCATATTTTTGCTTCTAACTTCTGAATGGTTTGGCCAAAAATGACAAAACTGGTCTATTTAGATTCAATGCATCATGCCAAGTCGAATGAAATCTAATTTTCCCATGTCAGCCATTAGCTGGATACACCAACATGCATTCTTAACTTTGAACTTGACACATAATCAGGCTGGAACTCTAAAACCAATATCCGTGATATCTTTTACTAAGAATTCGATACAAGTCAATGTCTAAGAAACAAATCTATAAATAGACCAAAACACACAACACAAAATAAGACCCCCTAAAACAAGATACATCTAGCATCAAGAGATCGTGTTGGAGCACGAGGTATGCTGGCATGGCGCACACACACACAATCAGCTCCGGTCCTCAAATACAGCTGGCATGACGTTGTAATGATGATTGCCAGTCACATCAGCCAATCACATTACATTTTCTGAACCTTTCGTGTGTTTAATCATCAAGTGGTAACCTAGGACAACCAGAGACCGGAGTAAAAATATTTCTATGGGTCAATATAAACTCATCAGCACAAACAGATGCCTGAGACAAAAAAGTTACTTTCTGTTCATTGAGGTAAACCATGATACGGTCAGAGATACAACTCTTAAATTCCTCCAAGGGAATTAATTTGCGCAACGCCTGAAAATCTGTCACCCTATTCGATGTACACCATTTGTCAAACAATACACATTTTTCTCTTGCAAATTCGTTCGAATTCCGTAAAATAAGAATTAACCTCAGCTTCCCTAAATTGAGGTACAAGAGATATGTTTACTCACATCAGACATACACCCGGATAATCCAGAGTCAGTCGAAGGTGCAGCATTCTGCGCAGGTTGCACAGGTGGAACCGGTATGTTTCTGGCCTCATTCAACTCAAGCTCTCGCAACTTGACTTGCGTTTCCGCCTCGAGTTCCAACCAGCGAATTTCAAGTCACAGTACCCTTTCGGCATGATTTTCCACTAATCTCTCACGCTCTTCACTCTGAAGTCTCTCAAGACGCAGTTTGAGGCGAGCATCACCTCCCGACTCAGCAGGAGAAAAAGGTTCGAAGGGCGGCAGAGCAGCTTTGGCTTTGGAACCCTCCGCTTCAACAGCTCCACCCTTGCCTAACCCAGAAGAACAACCGTCAACGCCAGGTGAACTACCAGCCAACACCCCTTGTTCCCTTAAATGCTCCACAATGACTCTCTTAATATCTCGTTTTAACTGTTGTCTAGAGACTAAAATTTGGAAATGCTTAGCATCTCTCAAATCATCCTTTCTGCTCGCATCTAATTGTTCGACAGTTGGTGCACTAACAAAACTTTCTAAGTCAAAATCAGCCATACCGATTACACTCTACCCAGGGGTGCAACTATCCAGTGTTAGGGGGATATGCAGCAAAAAAATTTGGCGCCTCCCCCCTCCCACTTTTAAATAAATAAGTGTGCCAGACATCATCATGTATGGGCTTAAAATAATAAATGTTTATTTTAAAGTATATCAGACAGCCACTGTAAGCCTACCATAATTATATGGTATATATATATATATATACACACACACATATATATACATAAACACATACATACATATATATAGAGAGAGAGAGAGAGAGAGAGAGAGCACAGATCTTTAAAGAGAGAGAGAGAGATGTGACCCTAATTACAGCTTACATGTCACCCAGCAGATGTAACTGTAGCCTGTATGTCTGACAGCACAGCTGAGCTAACATGACCAGCTAATGGTAAAAAAAAAAAAAAAATTCTATTTGTTTCCATGATAAACCAGCCTTATTGCATAAGTAATGTTTTCCAGCTTCTAGTTGTTTATTGTGCATGCTACCTTATATTTACCAGTTGTTATTTTACTTTAATAAAATTGAGATATGTACCATAGGGTTTAACCAAAATCTAAATGTAGATATCAGCAACATTATTTTGCAGTAAGTTAGTAAACACTTGCCAGTCAACATTAATATTTGCAAGCCTCCAAGTTTGGTAGCAAATATATGCATGATTTCACGGTCAACCACAGATATTAAAGTTGCTTTCCAGATTCTTGTCATTTATTGTAAATGCTACCTTATATTTTTCAGTTTTCAGCTCAGCAACATCGGTTTTGCATATTCTAAGCTAGCTACATATTCTGTGTGCTACATTCCCAGTGTTAGCAAACGCTAGCTAGTCTGTTAACATGAATAACGTATTTGCAATCCTCCAAGCATAGACGTCACATTTTAAATCCTACCTGTTGCCTTTCACCATCCACTTATGTAGCTGCTGTTGCATCCCCTGACATGCCATCTCCTTTTCCCTCTTTCTTTTTCTATTTTTAGCCCCCGATAGCTTTTTTGCTTTATCCATCTTTTTCGAGTTTCAAGTTAACGACAACTCACTTACGTTACTGCTGCTCACTAAGCGCTCACGGCGCCCCGCCCACTCGCGATATTACCTTTCTATGTCTAAATTCTATGATGGAATCTTATGAGGGCGCCGGCGCCTACTCTAGCCTGTAAGTCCTGTAAGTTATAGAAAAAATTTCTATAACTTTTTTATATAGAACTTTTATATAAATTTATATAACTTTTATTATTAAAAAGAAATAAATAACCATCGCTTTGGCGCCCCCCATGGTGCGGCGCCCCTATGCGCCGCATACAGCGCATACCCACTTTTTGCGCCACTGACTCTACCCATTTACTAAACAGCCTCCAACATACCAACACAACAGTACCTCTATTCAGGGTTGATCCTTCATCACACCAGCAACAATATCCCACATATCATCCTAATAATGGACTGATCATAATATCCCACCGCTGCCACCAATAAATGTCACGAGCTTGGTGTTAACAATGCTAATAACTTTTGCTTACATTAGCCTATTGAAATGGGACTGATGTTGATAGATTCCTTGGATCATGCCGAGAACATCGAAATCAATTTCTGCCATAATTGACTGAACTTCCTGTCCAACATTTTGATTTATGTTGAAAACCTACTTTTTCGAACTCCTCCTGTCAGTCCGATTTTCAATAAATTTGATTCGGATCATCTTCAGGCCATGCTGGCAAAAAGTTATGGATTTTGTGTCGATATAAGAAACAGTTCTCGTTTAGCACATCAACAAATTTGCTGGAAAGATGCCAAACTGCATCTGAGGGCTGTATCTCTGCAAAGCTTAGACATATTTACATCTAACTATATATGGGCCATGGTCACCTCAAACTGATGCCACATCAATTTGGTAACAGCTATTGGTCAAGAGTATTAAACCATTCATTAACTGTTAATTATTACATTTACAAAAATGCTAATAACTTTTGATTGTATTGGCCTATCATATTGAAACTGGTGTAAAAATATTCCTTGGGTCATGCCTACAACATAGATACAAATTTTTTGCTTAGACATTCCGAACTTCCTGTCCGCCATTTTGATGTATGTTGAAAACTTACTTTTTCGAACTTCTCTTCGACTGTTGGTCCAATTTTCACCAAAATCGAGTCAGATGATTTTCCGACTGTGGTGACAAAATGTTATGGATTTAGTGTCGATAAGCGAAACCGTTTTCATACAGCGCTGCTACAAATTTTAGGCACAGTGCCAAACTGCAACTGAGGCTGTATCTCGGCAAATATTTGACATATTGATACCAAACTTTGTATGTGCCATTATCACCTCACCCTGACCATGCCACATTAATTTGGTAACAGTGACACCTATTGGTCAAGATTAATAAACCATTCATTAACCGTTAATTATTCAATTTCCAAAAAGGCTAATAACTTTTGATTGCATTAGCGTATTGTAATGAAACTGGTATGAAAATATTCCTTGGGTCATGCTGACAACATAGATACCAATTTTGCCATAGTCAGCTGAGCTTCCTGTCTGCCATTTTGATTTATGTTGAAAACCTACTTTTTTAAGTTCTCATCAATCGTTGGTTAGATTTTCACCAAAATCGAGTCAGATGATCTTCAGACTGTGGTGACAAAAAGTTGTGGATTTTGTGTCGATAAATGAAACAAATTTTAGGCATAGTGCCAAACTGCATCTGAGGCTGTATTTCTGCAAATGTTTGATATATTGACACCAAACTTTGTATGTGCCATTGTCACTTTACACTGACCATGCCACATTAATTTGGTATCAGCGTGTTCAAGAAATCATATTACTAGTGGTTGTAATTATGATTTTTCAGCCATTTTGACTAAAATAATCTTAAAATGGTTTTAATTACTAATTCCTGCAGTTGGTCTGAGTCTTGCTTCTATAGTGCTTGGCCCCGTAATTGCTGCTTGCAGCTATATTTGTTATTGTGGTTGTTGTTCAGAAAAACACTAGCATATTACTTTAACTATTGTTAGTGTGCATAATATTTTATCTCTGCACAGTATGCTAATTTTAAGAATGTATATTGTTAACTACATGAAATACTGTGTACCACAGTGAAGTGCACTAGCCTTGACCTTCCTTTTCGACTGTTATGTACGGTAATTTATTTATTTTACATTATAGTTACATTTATAGGCTTTTATGCCTTTATTGGATAGGACAGTAGAGAGCAGACAGGAAAGCATTGGGTGAAGAAGAGGGGATTGTGATCAGCAAAGGACCTCAAGACAGGAATCAGACTCGAGTTGCTGCGAGCACAGTTGCGTTATGTGTCAGCAAATTAACCACAAGGCTATCGGTGCTGAAAACGTATGACAATTTATTAAATAAAGACTACCAAGTTAACTTTATACTTATAAAATTTTAGATTTTTTTTCCCCCCAAGACAACTAGATGCCAATCACTGAATTAAATTTACCATATGATTATGCCATTTGACAATAATGTAGATTAATACATTGGAGTTGTTGCATAATATGTTATTTTTCACATAAAATTTAATTGTACAATTATACTGTGCAGTATTCTGTAAATATTAAAGGAATAGCTCACCCATACAAAGTGGAAGAAACTGTTTGGTTACCAGAACGTTTTTTTGATCCACTTCAAATGTTGACTACTATACACAAACACACATTTCTGATAGGTGATGCTGGTGAAACAGAAATGTAAAAACACTATTGGCCAAGTTTCTGTGCTCCCTATCACCAATATTTCTCATCTTCTGTCATGTTATTTTTTCAGCGTAATAATCATACATCATTCCCCACACCCTAAGCTTTCCTCAACCTCTCTTGCTATTTACTACTCTCTCACAGGTTAGCTTTTACACTTTCTAAGCATTTATGTCTCTCTCTCTCCAAGTTTCTCTCTCTCTGTGTCTTTGTTCTTTGATCTCAGTGAAAAGATGAACATTAAAGAGCCGCTCTTTCCCCTGTCAGGGGGCCCTCTCCTGCTCCCCCTCATCATTCTCTTGTCCTCTCCTCTCTTTCACCACTCTCTCCCTCTCCTTGCTCTCCTATGGCCTCTTTTTTCTCTCCTCTCCTCTGTGTTGTCTTTTTCTCTCACTGTCGTGCCGGAGTTTTGGCATTGTGCTCCAAGAAGAACTTGTGCACTGGTCGGAGAATTCTGGGGTCTCTTTCTCTCACGCATCAGTCAAGGATCTGCTCAACTCAGGATTCCTTTGGGAAATAAAAGACAGCTGCTAAAATAAACTATTCCAGTTTTATACATTTTCTTGAGATCATTACTCTATTAGTCTCCATATGTTAAGAAAGATCATTATATATTATTTTATTGGAATAAATATAAATATTACATTTAGCATGTAACTTTAAAAATGTGTGTGTGCGTGTGTGTGTGTGTGTGTGTGTGTTTGTTAATTCATCATTATATATTATTTTATTGCTCGTATGTGATTAGTGATTTGAGCCAACCCCTAAATCAAAGTATTAAACTTTGCCATGTAACTTTAAATAAAAATAAAAATAAAATTTAATAATATTTAACTTTCGTATTTATTTCATAATAATGTTATTTTTTATTATTTTATGTATGTTAGGTGCTACTAGTGACCTTAAATGCAGCTAACAAAGTTTATTCTGCCTGTATCAGACATGCATATGCACGTATCTCTGACAGTGTAAGGTGAAGCAGGCTAATATTTATTTTACTCTTACTACGTGTATATATTTGCAGAATGGCTGCTCTGATCATAGCAGGGAGCTGTTAATGCCAGTTTGTTTAAACTGTAAAATTCACAACGTTTTTAAGCTGTGCTGCCAGCATAATATTAACACAGTGTGGCACCATTTCCTGATGAGGAATAACGCAAAGCATGTGAGTCCAAATTTGTTCATTTCAACTTTCTCTGCAAGCACAGTCTCACGAGGAGAAGAAACTGTCTTGACTCGACACGTGACAATGTGTAGAAGGAAAGAATGAGAGAGAGAACAATGAAAAAAATGTGTGTGTTTGTGGAGGGGGGTCAGGAAATGGTTTCCATATGTGATGCCCTCTCTATCCCGCAGTCTGTTCTTGATATAGCCATTCAAAAGATGGAATGCATATTATTGCATTCTCTCTCTTTTTCTACATGTCAAACACACTTATATCATGCTGATTTAGTTGAGTTCACACCATACACAATATAGTGCTAAGATGCACAACCAATGCTGCTACTTTTCCATAGTTCCTAAAGGATATTTTGAAACATATATTGTATATTTAAAAAATAATTTATATATAAACACAAGTAAACTTTATTTTGATTTACATGCATCCTTTCTTAAATACTTTATTCACTGTTGTCTTCCTTGTCTTTCCAATAACTATACTGTACATTTTTTTTTTATTTGGAAAGAGATTAATATTTAAAAATGAATTGACCAGAAGTGATAGTAAAGCCATTTATAATGTTACAAAATATTTCTATTTTAAATAAATTTAGTTCTTTTGAACTTTCTATTTATGAAAGTAAACTAATAATTCACAATGTTACAGTTATTCACTGTAGTGTTTTCAACCTTAAACTTTTCAGTAGTATTGTATGTATCAGTTTATAATTATAAATTATTGCTGAAAACTTTTTACTTTTTTCTCAACATTCAAATTTAATTTAATTTCCAAAGTGTGGCAAATACAGTGGCCTCAAGGAGAATTACTATCATTCTCATTCTCTTCTACTATCAGTACCATCCTCCATGTTAGAACTATTTAGCACAAACATAACAGTGTGATTGTTAATCAACCTGAAATGCTCTGTTGTTACACACACACACACACACACACACACACAAACAAAAAACATGGTAGCCTCACTGAGATGAAGAAGCAAGAGGCTGTTTGTCTTCCTGTACCTTCTAAAACAAGTTAAGAATGAGTGTGTAAAGTTACAAATAAAGGTACTATGAGGCATTTTGAAATGACCACAATCAATTTATGTGTTTGAGGGGGTGGGAAATCAGTATAGGTCATGTTAGGTTTGTAAGGTTTTTGTTTGTGTTTTTTTTTTTTTTTGCCACTGCTGAGGGCGATTGATTTTGTAGCAGTGTGAAAGCTACTATTGCAAATATTGATTTTGTAGTAAGGTGTCATGATAGGAGATAAATAATCATTTTAGGCACCGATATGGCATGAGTATGTGTCACACTAGTCATAAAGATTCATCTTAAAAAGAATGTGTGTGTGCTTACTTGTGTATTTAGTTTGGGCAATAGGGGCCATAGTTTGGGTGATAGGGGCTTCAGAGCACCGATATGGCATGAGTATGTGTTTGTTTCTTTAGTAGTTTGCTGATGTTTACTGATT
Source organism: Cyprinus carpio (assembly GCF_018340385.1). Lineage (NCBI taxonomy): Eukaryota > Metazoa > Chordata > Actinopteri > Cypriniformes > Cyprinidae > Cyprinus > Cyprinus carpio. The sequence goes on from NC_056620.1 coordinate 7,767,739, forward strand.
ATGAAGACACACTATGAGGGTGCTGTCACTCACACAAGCATGCCTGCTACTGGTATGGATATGGGATTGTGTGTCATGGGAGGAAGTATAAACATGTCTTGTGATTGTAGACATGCAAAATGGTCCATGGTGGACAGTGAGAAGGCATAGCAAGCGGTTGACTCAGACCTTACGAAAGCTAAACACATATTCCTTAATATGTGGAACTTATCTTGTATGGTTAAAATAATGGCTGGTAGTTTCTTTTTTATTGTACTGTGAAGTAGAATATGACTGCATACTTGTGGTAAAGTCCTATTGCGAACCTGCTCTATACGACAGGAAGATGTTGAGCAACCTTGTAACCTTATTTCCATATAGTAGTAAGAATCATTCTGAATCATTGAACCAATAATCATTCTTTATGGTCTTGTGATTAAATAATAAGCCACCCAGTAAGATTTGTATGGAGGTAAATCAGTAGCTAAAATCGAGAGCTTGCTGATTTGAATGTGAGATCTTGCCATATTAATATTCATATTTATAAGTTGAAATTTACACTCACAGCTCTGATGTGAAAAGCTGAATCTCCAGATTTGCACACACACACAGACAATAGTCAAAACACCCTTGTCTGTTCTTTGACCATGTGATGCAAAGTGGTCCTGAATAAACAGTTTGACATACATCAAACTGTTATGTAAACTTCTACCAACACAAAATTATTTGCATGATTAAATGTGCTGCAAATCAATAAGCCCCAAGAAGTTGTGGTTTACAGTGAATTTATTTACAGTGAACGTGGCTCAGCCAGTCAGAATCAAGGACCGGAACTATCCATTTTATAATTGTAATTTTAAAACAACTTCATTAGCAAAGTATAAATACAACTGTTTCAATATATACATGCTGCTGAATACAATAAGCAACCCACTTTCTTATTTATTTTTATTTTATAATGTCTACAAATGTGCATGCGGGAGAAAGCTGTAAAACTACTGATCTTTATATAGTCCAATCTATTATAGATCAGTGTGTAAAACACAATGACCTTTCAACTGTTTGACTGCCACTGGAAGCCATGCATGCTCATGCCATCCCACTGCTTCACCATGTTTCAGAGATGACGTTGTATGCGTTGGATCATGAGCTGTTCCAAACGTTCTCCATACTTTTTTCTTCCTGTCATTCTGATACAGGTTGATCTTAATTTCATGTTTAAATTGAATGTTTTTTTGGAAGTGGTCTGGCTTTTTTAGATGTTTTTTGGCAAAGTCTAATCTGGCCTTGTTTGCACCTTGTGATGAATCCTCTTTATTTGCTCCCTATAGTCTTCTCTTGATTGTAGACTTTGACAGTGACAGTTACCTCCTGGAGATTCTTCTTTACTTGGCTGGATGTTGTGAAAGGGTTTTTTTTTTTTTTTACCATGGAAAGAATCCTCCATTCATCCACCACTGTTGTCCTCCGTGGACATCCAGGCCTTTTTATGTTGCTGAGCTCACCAGTGCATTCTTTTTTTTTCTCAGAATGTACTGTTGCAACCCCTAAAGGGTCTCTACAAATAAGAAGAAGTCGAGTGCATTTGTGTTGAAAAACATTTAAATTTATTTAACCATCAGACCTAAATGGATCATTATTGAACCCGTCTTGGTCCAGAAAGACAGGGCACAAAAGACCGGAGAGCCGACACTGGATCCAACCAAGAGCACAATGATCCGTAGAGCAAAGAGTTGTTTTATAAAGGATCAACCACCTGCACATCGGTGTTTTTTCCTGCTATCTGTCTAATGGATTTGTTTGGTTTTTGAAGCCTAACATTTGTCTGTTTCACCTGCATGGAGAGCTCCTTTGACCGCATGTTCACAGCAGCAGCTTCCAAATGCAAATGGAGCACTGTCCAACTACTTGTGGTTGAAAAGGGAGGGAGGTGCGTATTGAAGAGCTGTAATTCCTTAACCTTTCCTCCAATTGTGATGAGAATATCCTCAAATCTCAGAGTGTGCAGTTTAAGCTCATATTTATTATCTAACTGTAACTTGAATATGTTTTGGTCAGCAGCTAAAATAATAAAAATTGTGGCTGTGTCCAAATATACATGGACCTGACTGTATGGCTGCATTTACACTGCAGGTCTTGATGCCCAAATCCGATTTTCTGACTATATCCGATTTTTTTGACGACCCGCTTACATCATCTTTTAAAAGTGACCCGTATCCGATTTTTGCATTTACACTATACACTGCTGAAACTACCAAACTTAGACGTTCTGACCTTGAAAAGGAAGTAAAACAGCACGAAATACAATGGATGCAGATGCAAATAATATTATACAGTGTTTTGCTTTCCACAATATTTTGAAAAGTCAACAAAAAAAATCAGCAAAACATTGGTCTCGTACGGCGCGGCGGAGAAAAAAGCGCTTAAACCGTGCCTCCCCATATCTCGTGAAATGTCTTCAAACACGGATTTATTTCTGTAACAACCCTGCATTTTTGCCTGCACTGTCTCTTCGCCCCAAAGACTTAAAAGACATGAAACCTTGGCATTGCTCCACTGTGTGTATCCTTCGTCCTCCATCGCGCTTATAATAAGTCATGTGATCTCAGTTGGTGGTGTCCACCTGAGTTGACGTCACTTTTTTAATGACGTACGACTCGCATTTACTGGGGAATATCCGATTTGTCTGCTTACATGGCACACGCAAATGCACGTATCCGATTCATATCCGATTTATTACCACATATGAATGAGGCCTGAATCCGATCTGAGAAAATCGGAATCCATGCGTTTTTTTTTCCTGCTTACACGTTCACCGGTCATATCCGATCTGTGCCACATGAGAGGAAAAAATCGGAATTGGGTCACTTGAACCATGCAGTGTAAATGGGGCCTATGTGTATACTAAAAAGCTGTCACTCACTGCAGTTCATTTCGATCTCACAAAGTTCTGTTATAATAAATTAATCTATCATTTATAGCATCCACACTTTGTTTGTTATAATGAGAGGATTCGCAAGCCAGCCTGCAGAACTCAGCACTGAACAAACCTCTGGCATTTTGAGCAGTGAGAAATTCTGATTCTGACCATTGTGTTCAGGAAACCAACAGATATGTCTGTGATTGGCTACATTGCCCAATGCTGCAAAAACAAATTGTAAATAGAAACTTTTGACATTCCACTGAGTGTGAACACAAATATGCACTGGAGCATTTGCTGAATCTGTTTCACCAATTTTCTATTTTAGCACTTTAATTGAGGGTGCTAAGCACCCTCTAGCACCCCTGTATAACTGTGCTGGGCTTTTTAACAGTTTATGTGCCTTGTGGTTCTATGTGCCAAAATTTAAGTGCTTCTTTTCTCTGTGGTAAAAGACCATAGGCTGATCAGCTCAATAGTGGGTTGCGCCACCTAGTGTGCAGGCAAAAAATACGTTTTCGGTCAGTGCTACCTATCATACAGAAAAGCCAAAAACGATCAGTTGTTTCCTTTTCAGTGTGTAGGCACAGTTCATCTGTGATTCGCTTTACTTTATCATGTCTCGCTAACAGAGTATGTGAGCATCAACAATTTCTCCTCAGCGCTCCGAGCATTTAATTATCACTCCACTCCAGCTCTGCTCAGGGTTCACCATTTCCCACTCCCGCTCCACTCTGCGCTCTCTGAAATTTAGAAACACTGCTCTGCGTCTAAAGTATTTCAGTATGTTTGAAATACCACAGTTCAACTTCTGTTCATAACGTATATTAAAAAATAAATAATAATAAAAAAAAGTGGCTTATTGGAACACTAGTGTGCAAACCTTTTTTCTACCACATGACAAATAACATATGTCAGCATTAAAAGGTATAATTGCTGCTTTTTGCGGTGCAAATTTTGTTTTTGATGAAATGTTTTCATCAGTTATTTTACCTACAGATCGATGCATTTCTTCTACAGATTTCTGTTCATTGAAAATCGGATACAGATGAAGTAGCACTGTAAGATTACATTTGTTTGAATGCATTATTGAGAGAGTGATTGCATGTGAATAATTAAGTGTTGTAGCAGCCTACTTGTTTAAATCATGCTTTCAGCTGTATTTAAGGATCAAACACCCTTGAGAACTATAACTTCCCACTCATGTCCATATAGCCATCATAGCCTTCACATTCTTTCTGATTTGACTGATCCTTGTCTATCAATCTAGCTAAATATGTTTAACGTGATTTCTTGCTAAATATCCAGTTATATGTTGGCATGATTTGTACTCATGATGGAGTGGTGGTGGAACGCTCTTGATGCTCCGACTTTTTTAAAATCTGCTCCTCACTCTAGTCAAAAATCACACTGCTCATATACTCTGCTCACTAAGTGTGAAAGGGCCTTCAAGGAGGAAAAAATGTGTCAAATTTGTTTGATTTGGTTATTTTACTGTTTAACTTTACATACTATTTTAATTTTGATAATATTTCAAAAGGCTTTCATTTGAATATTTTCAGCTTTTTATATTTTCAATTTTAATTTTAACAATTTTGTTTAGTTTTAGTAATTTTATGTGCTTTTACCATTTTTATTCAAGTTTTATCTATTTAGCTTTGATTTTTAATTTTTATTTCTAAAAGTTATTATTTTATTTCAGGTTTTAATAGTTTAGTTAACTACGACAACAGTGGATGTAGGTGCAAATTTCTTGTAGACTTCAAAATTTCAAAGAATCAATGAAGGGTTTTGTTTGTTTGTTTGTTTATTTGTTTGTTTGTTTGTTGACTAAATCAGATAAAAGTGACAAAATCAGATCGAATGCTGCATTGCTTGTATACAAAAGCATCTCTGTTGACTGACTTTTACCTTGCCTAAAACCCTTCAGAATTCTCTTGAATGGTTTTATAGCACTTCAAAAGAAAGTTTTGTTGCTTCCGATGTTGTTCTTCATTATGAGAAACAGACCAAACTCTTTCATTAGTGGCTGGTGAAGTAGACTCCTGAGGCTGACAGGAGAGAATTCAGAGGGGACAAGTTGTAGTGTGCAATTGGATCCATCTGGTCCTTCGTAGAGGTCACTTGAAGTCAAAGTTCTCCACAGAAATTGTCTGTAATCCAATTAGTTTTCTTTTTACTGCTTGCCTCTTTTTTGGAAGTATGTTTGCAAGAGTCAGTTATCTTCTTAATTTTTTTTCTTTGTTTTTTTGCTATTTTTTTTAGTCTTATTTATTTATTTTTATATATTTTAATTTTTTTTTTCTTTATGTTTAAGACAACAACACAACAAAATCCTCACCAGACTTGAGTGACACCATCTCAAGAAAATATGGCAAGGCATTGTGGTTAGCAGTGAGAATTCCTGGCTGCCTCTGTCTGATTAAAATGTGATGTGTTGAAAGTTGGCTTTGATCTTAGGAAATGTCTGCGTGGGGAGCAGTTGGAATTTAGCTTAGGCTTTTCCCCTCCTGCTCTCCCTGTGATTTGGCCCTGCAGATGGTGGCTGATAGATAGTGTTACCATTCATTTCCTTCTCAAGCTCCTACACTGTTCTTTTGTGAAGATAGTAGTGGTGGAGGGGTGCATAATAAATGAATAGATCACATGCCGAGCTTTTGTGGCTTGTGCATAGTTCTGTTTTCTTCTGTGCTTCTCTCTAAATGTATGCATGTGCTTTGGATTGTACATGCACAGTTAACATGACATTTTGCAAATAACCCCCTAAGTCTTGGAACATCACACCCCACGGAATGAGTGGAAGAATATACCTTATGAAAAAGACTCCTAAGGTGCTTAAATGCTTTTCTTTGTCTCTGATTCCAGGCCTCCTGCATTGGCGGCCAGCCCGGCATTTTCTGATATCTCCCTCATCCGGATCTCGCCACACCGGAACCCTTCAGTGGGGGCAGAGTCACCCTTTAACCCCCCACATCCATACGTTAACCCCTACATGGACTATATCCGCTCGCTGCACAGCAGTCCCTCTCTGTCCATGATCTCTGCAGCCAGGGGCATCAGTCCTGCAGATGGTGAGTACCTCAGAGACCTGTTCTGGGCCTGCTAAAATTCTTTCTAAAATGTCAACCTATTCAGGACCGTGCACAGACCTTTTGAGGAGCATGTGCTCCCATTTTTTTTTTTGGTCACATCTTAATGACAAATGAAATAACAAAAAATAAAATTCTCAAAAGCTTTAGATTTATTCACTATTAATAACCATAATAATAATAGCCTATAGTTTAAAGAAAAAGATTGTTTTAGCTAATTTGCTTGGTTTATAAGCTAATTTGTATTATTTAGTTAACATGTTAACATTGTGAATTGTAGAGCTCTCCCCTCCTAATCATATGTATGTATAATAGATTAAGAAATGAGCTGGCTAGTGAATATGTGCATATTAACAGCGTAAACATGAACCATGCAACCATATAGGTTGATTGAATGTTAAAATATATCAGCAGTAATAAATCACTTTTTTTGTTGTTGTTGTTTAAATATATTTTAAGTTACCTAGGTGACAAGGATTACTCAGTTCCTTTGTGTCAAACTCAAATGCAGTTACAGGGTTTTTGACCAGCGTATGTGTGCAAATGCGGATTTTGTCTGTCAATTAAACGGCGGCATCACATTACGTTTTTATCAACAGGTTACAAAGTTTGTTGTAGCTATGGGCACTCAGTTTTACCTGTTGTAAAATACATTTGGCCAAAATCTCATTTTATGAGATGAAATGCTACTGTATGGACAGGCTATTTAAGTGTATTGGCTATGACTAGATGGCAAATGATAGCCCTTTTTTCTCTGGTCCCACGTCTCATACCGCAAATACATAAAATGTATGGCTGAGCCCTACCGTGCACATGCCCAAACCTATTGTGAGTATTACACTTCTACACAAAACATGTCCTTCAGAAACTGATAATAGATTAAAAATCTATCTGTCTATACAGTTTTATCTATCATTCTGTCAATCTATCTGGTGAGGCCTGGGATAATGCATAATCATATTTCCCTAATTTTATCTGTCTGTGGTGCTTCTCTCTGGAAGGGGGAGACCATAGTTTGATCATTTTGCTCATGCCAGCAAACCTCTAGAGGAACATTCAATGTGTCAGGTAGAGTCTAGTGATCACATCCTGAGTTAAGATGGGGGGAAGTTCAAGGCTGAGGTCGGAGGACATAAATAGGGAGGGAAGGATGAGAAGTGGGAATGGTTTAGAACAGGGGTTTTCAAACTGTGGGTCGCAAGGTTTTTGCAAGGTGGGTCCCACAGTCACTTGGCTGCAGCTAAATTTGCGTTTAAATGACACACACTCACACAGTTCAGTCTAGGGCTGCACGATATAGCCTACCAACATTAATTACAAATTGCAATATCTTTAGTGTGATTTTCGAATTGCAATTAAGTCCGTGATTTAAAACATGCGTTGCGTGTTTTGAAGCAGGGGCGTGCACGAGTTGTAATTACAGTGAGGGTCTCAGAGCAACGTCATTATTAAAAGGTTCAATCGGTCCAAATTATTAATGAGAAAAAAACTCGCTCACTTCAATTCACTGTATTCTGCATGAGATTGCATACATCAGAAAATTTAAATGTTACGGAAATGGTTTCAGGTAGGCTATGTTCATTCATTTCTATCGTCTGTTGGAACTGTTTTCGTTCAGGAAACAGACTGTAAAAAGCATTTCACATGCAGGGCATAAACGTAGGGTTAATCGTAACACTACGAGATTTAAACATTTCCACATAACAAAATTTACAAAATTTCGCAATATTTCCTTGACATATCATGTCTATATAGAGAAAAAAAAAGTTCAAAAATCTTTTGAAGATATTGCTGACCATTTATTTAACCATTGCAAAAGCAAATTTCTGACTGAAGTAAATTTGTCATCTCGTTTTTTAGTGTTCATTTAAAATGAGACGCATCTGTGTATTATTTTTTACCTATTTCACAATTATTTCAATCTCCAAACTGTTTTAGATAGTTCTGCTTTACTTCTTATGCTTTCCTAAAAAAGTGTTGGATTGTGCACCGTTCTCCCTTACACACACACACACGGAAGGACCATGAATGCATTTTCTGCGCTGAACCCCGCGATGAGTTTAACAACACGCAGTGCAGATTACAGTTCACTGTAGTGAGCCTGTTTCACGTTTTTATGGACGGATCATATTTTAACATCTGTAAACAAAGAAATTAAAACTTAAATATTATAGTGACATTTTACAGTTGCACACTAAAATAAAATGGTTATTTTTCTTAAATCAAACTTTTAATTAAGATTAGGCTTAATGTCAATTGTTTTTTTTATTTTGTTTTTTATCTCAAATATTTTGGAGGGTCGTGAAATAGATTATACTTGTCTAGGTGGGTCATGGAATGGAAAAGTTTGGGAACCACTGGTTTAGAAGATGTACTCCAGAGGCCTGACGGGAAGCCATTTTGGTTTCTTGTGTGAAGTCGGACTGGGAAATCCATTACAGGGTCAGCTAAGACAGCTGTTTTTAAAAGGTCTCTGCAGTATGCTGGCCTCTTGGCCTTCTCCTCAGGCATGGAGTTTTAATTGAAGCCTGAAGCACAAATACCAAAGTGGGGCAATCAGAGGGGCCTCTTACAGGCCACAGATAATAACAACTGTATCGAACTGTGGTGCCATTTCACATCAGCTAGGTTTTACTACCTACCAAATGTGTCAAAGGAAGACATGAAGCATTTCCAAATAGTTATTGATTATTCCCAGAGAAGAAACCTGAATAAGGGCTAAATTAAACTTGGTTTAATAAAAATAAATAATAATAATAAAAAAAAAAAATATATATATATATATATATATATATATATATATATATATATATATATATATATATATATTATATATATATATATATATATATATATTAAAAATAGATTATTTTGAAAAATTTTACAATATATTTAAATTGCACATAAGGAAGTCTCTGATAACAGAATTATGTTTCTACTCCAATTTGATGTATTTGTATGTAGACATTCAAATGGTGTCTGTAATAAATGGTGTCTGCTTGATTTTTATTAAATAATAATAATAATAACTGGATTGCTCATTGCATTCTAAACTGCACCATATGTATTCAGCATTATTTCTCGGAATAACTTATGTGTATATATTTAAAAAGGCCTGATTGAGCAACATTTATTTCAGACTCTCCAAGATCGCGCAAATATGGAGTTTTACAAGTATTACCGTTTCCATGTAAAGTTGTCTGTATGTGACCCTGGACCACAAAATCAGTCATAAGTAGCACGGGTAGCCTATATTTGTAGCAGCAGCCAAAAATTCATTGTATGGGTCAAAATGATAGATTTTTCTTTTTTGCCAAAAATCATTAGGATATTAAATATCATGTTCAATGAAGATAATTTTGTAAATTTCCTACTGTAAATATATCAAAACTTAATTTTTTATTAGTAATATGCGTTGCTAACTACTTAATTTGGACAACTTTAAAGGAGATTTTTATCTTATTTTATTTTATTTTATTTTTTTATTTTTTTATTTAATTTATTTATTTTTGCTGCACCCTCAGATTCCAGATTTTCTCGGTCAAAATATTGTCCTATCCTAACAGACCATACATCAATGGGAAGCTTATTTATTCAGATAATCTCAATTTCAAAGAAATTTACCCTTATGACAGGTTTTGTGGTCCAGGGTCACATATATGTTAAATTAATGATTAATTTAACCAACGGTTAAATCATTACCTGCTTCAAAATGAATGCTGTTAACGAAATCATTTGCAGTTAAGATACTGTTTGAATAAAAACACTATACCAAAATTACATAAACAGTGAATAACTGTATAAGGCGAATATGTGTATACAAAGCATAAATCTTTAATCATATTTATATATATTGAGGATTTCGTCCATCCTTATCAAGTTCATCTGATGTTTGCTACTGTAATGTATGTGAACGTAACTTTTTAATAAGCAGGGGAAATTCCAGACATTAAACAAAGAACCGTACATGCTTAGGACCTTCGCGTTGTAAGAATGTACGGGGATACTTTAGATATAAAAATGCTGACTTATTAGGTGGTTTTCTCATTAAAATCATACGATTTCCTATTAATTCAATAGACTATAAGGGAATACTGGGGAATAGCAATATGAGTCATGAGCAATCCAGTTCTCTATTATAGATCAGTGGATTTAACCCTCTGGGGCTGGCAAACACCCCAGCAGGTTTTGTGGCATTTTTTTCCTTTTAACGCTGAAAAGATCTTAAATTACTCAGTCATTTTTTATTGTACTGATAAGAGAATTATATCATTTGAATCCATATCTGTATTGATGAAAAACAATAAATCAATATTTTTAAGCAATAACGTCCACACAGCTGATACGTTTACCTGTTTTAGTTTATCCACACATATACACGACACAGACACTGATGGTCAAAATGTGCCATTGGACAAACATTAATTAAACTTTACTATTTTGGCCCTCCAAAACTATTTTGGCCATAACTGAAGATCGCTGTTTCAGTTTTTTTCAGATTTTGGTTGCTGAAATTTCTGGGCATCAGTAATATTGTTATCCCTGGTTTAGCTGTTATTCAGCAAACACAAGGTGTAACTGAGTAGGCTGAATATTTTCTTATCGTTATTCATTTTGAAGCCATTATCTATGCATTTCTGAATAAGGTATTTCCCTTATATATATTCTGAAACAATAATTATTAATAACATTTTGCATTGCATATATGCAGCCACCAGTTTATGTTAGTGGAAAGAATAACAAAACATCGGTGGGAGTTTTATTGCTCTGTTGCTATATCATTTTTTTCCCGCTTGCTTTCCAACCCTCTTTTGAAACACATTTTTTTGTAATCTTCCAGATGCCAACATGCTCCACCAGCAGAATGCCTGCTGGCTCTGGTGGTGCACCATACTGAGGGTGCATATTCATCCTTAAAAATCACCCCTGCCATTCCCCACCACCAGTCCATCAGTTCAATGCCTACTTCTGGTGTATTTTCATTGTTAAAAGTTTTTTTTTAAATTTGGACGGGAAATGAGGAAATTTACAGTTTAGTGAATGAGCTAGGGTAAGAATGAACGGGAGATGAGGTTAATTAAGCCCCCCTAACCCCTCCTTCATTCCTCACGATTTAATTCATAATTCGATTTTTTTTTGAATTTCTTCTTACATTCACACAACCAATCAGAGATGCATATTCCATGCATTCAGTTTGGGCCTCAGTTGAGATCCTTTCATCTGCTCTGTTCATTTATTCTGGGAAAGACAGGAATTAGCCACAACACTTTGTGCAGCTAAAATGATTTTGTATTTGCATTGAGATGCACTGTGTCAGTCTTTCTCTCATTCTTTTTCTCTTTGTGTGTGTGTGTGTGTGTGTGTGTGTGTGTTTGTGTGTGTGTGTGTGTGTGTGTGTGTGTGTGTGTGTGTGTGTGTGTGTGTGTGTGTGTGTGTGTGTGTATATGTGTTTGTGAGTGTGCTCTCTCAATTGTGTTGTTTGCATAGAAAAGCATGCTGCCAAAAGTTTATTTTTAGGGTGCATTTCTAAGACCTGTTATCACTCTGTTGGTAAAGTGTAGGAGGAATATAGAGGCAACGCATGAAAGAGAGACAGAACAAATCAAAGAAAAAGGCAATTTTCACTCTGTTGGTAAAGTGTAGGAGGAATATAGAGGCAACGCTATATATATATATATATATATATATATATATTTTTTTTTTTTTTTTTTTTTTTTTTTTTTTCCTAAAAAATGGTTAATTAGATACACTCATAACTTTCTTTCTTCTGTGAAACAGAAAAGATACTTGGCAAAATGTCTTGACTCTCTCATCCATATAATGAAGGTTGGACCTGAAGTTGTCAACCTCTAATAATGACAATAAAGCACTATAAAAATATTTATATAATAATTTTTTATTTTATTCAAAAATCTTACCGATCCATAACGTTTGAACAGTGGTGTATTTGTCTAATGACTGATGTTTTTATGTCATCATTTGATGCTTCAGCACCTCATGCCAGTTTGACCACAGCAGAGTACTACCACCAGATGGCCCTACTTACAGGTCATCGCAGCCCGTACACTGACATCATTCCTTCAGTGGCATCCACAACAGGTCCTGCAAGCAGTGCTATGAATGTTGATTAAATAAAGGCTATGTGGAGTAAGTTCTGGATTTGGAATTTTCTTATGTTTTTCTTATGTTTTCAGAGGGGCAGAATTACAGTAGGCTGGGTCAAATAATACCCAGAACCTTAACCATTCAAAAAAGCAAAAAGCCACACGATCCTTCAGAAATCAATCCAATATGCTGAATTATTATCATAGCTGGAAACAGTTGTGCTGCTTGATATTTTTTGGGATTCTTAAAAAAAAAAAAAAAAAAAAAAAGTTAAAAAGAACAGTGTTTATTCAAAATATAAATTTATTGTTACAATATGGTCCATGTACATTGTGTTAATTTGTTTATTTTTATTTATCTATTTTTTATTTTAATATTGAAAACAGAAACATGAGAAAACAGCACCATTTTCATTTTTTATTTTAATTTTAATAAAAAAAGAAATCGCCTTGATTTTCCGTTTTTAAATTTTGAAAAAGGAAATGTATGAAAAGTTTAAATTTTTGATTTAATTGTGTTGGTTGTAAATTAAAATTGAATTTAGAATGATAAGTAAAGGGAGCATTTTTCGGTGCCATCATCATGTCATCTTTTTGTGCAACAGAATAAGAGTCCTCCGCTGTTAAAGCGTTTATTGCAACTGCTGCGTTCATCTCCCTCTCATCAAACAACCAGACTAGTGGCTTGACACAAACCATACTGGGGCAGTGCCTAGACAGGGCTTACTTCTGTGTAGGCATAGATTCTGTATGGTAAATTTTAGGTGCTTATTGCAAAAATATGTATGTACCTCAGATCTGCAGCCACATTACCCTTTTATTGTCTATTTCTTTGGCGCACCGCACATTTTATTTAGCTGTCCATTTATCAAAATCTGTGTGGCAAAGTTTCATGACATATACATTATAGTGAAGTGCAGACCAGTATCGGTTTTAGTGTGAATATAAAGCTATCTTACCGTTTTGATTATTATTTCGAGTTTTTTTTTTTTTTTTTTTAATAGAGCAGATTATATGATACTGTCGTTATCCGATGGCTTGTTACACATGTATATAATACATGCTATTTTTATAGAAAAGGGCATTTTTCTAACTTTATAAAATATGTCTGTCATCTTTAATAGGCTATTAAATTCCTGAATTTATTCAATATTTTAAAAATATGACATTATAGGTGTTACCAATTACAGTACATCAGTGCCAACCAAAGCCATCTTTGCACTGTGGCACAGAAGCTGCATCTTAAGTTGAATTTAGATGTTTTTACACAATTAATGCTGCTCAGATGGCAGTAAATGCATTAACACAGCAATTGCATTATGGAATGAGATTAATGTTTTAAACAAAAAATAGCCTAAATAGCCTACACAAATGTGAAATGAGTGACTAAATGAAACAATTGGATATTTGAATTATGAAGGTTACATCGCCATTAGGTGGCGGCAAGTCATTGTGTTGATGAATGAGTCATACGCCCCTTACTATACTGTGATGCCGAGTGCCCCAGAGCGCAGAGACAAAAAATGTTAAAACCCATTATAAACAATTAGCAAACAATAAGCATGTGTTGCATCAAGTGTGGACATAATTATGGATTATAATGACAATGCCAGCAGTTCTCAATTATCTCAAAAAGATAATCAGCTCATTAAAAGTGAGCTCCGTGCATGGACTGTGTTCCGATTGACATGGTCCCTACACAGTGTTCATTGCTCCCTACTCCCTGAGCAGGGGAAATCTGTTGAAGTTTAGTTCACTTCGGAACATTCTTTCACAGATTTGCAAGTATATCGGGGCCTTAAATTGCCGTTCTAATCCAATGCGCTGCTGCATTGTAACGCACACACATAGGCTACAGACAGAATCATTCAGCGCGGAAATGTATTGTCAACACTGTTCTGTGATTTTTCAATAAAATAGCTCATAAACTGAAAAATTCTATAATTTATTTCTTAATAACTAAATCCCACAGCTTCACTACTAGTAGAGAGATGCTGCCAGGTAGAATTAATTCACACACACAATCACTCTTACTAATGCATTCATATGAATGTAATCTTTACTGTGCTACTTTATCTGTATCTGATTTAGAACGGGCAGAAATCTGTGAGAAATATAATGACCCAAAGACAAAAGAACTGATAAAAATTAGCTGTTATGTAAGTGGATGTACATTATCCTGCATATTACACGGCTACTTGCCATGCATGAACTGTGATCCGATTGACATGGTCCCTACACAGTGTTCATTGCTCCCTACTCCCTGAGCAGGAGAAATCTGTTGAAGTTTACTTCATTTCGGAACATTCAATCACAGATTTGAGCTGTGCAACGTTTTCACACATGGAGAAGTGTACATCATATACCTCTGTAAATAAAAACTATTTAAATTAATGTGTTGCACAGTTCAATGCACTTTGAATGGAACATATACGTTCGCGTCGAACTGGAATAATGGCGGAAAATCCTGTGATGTCCAATTCGCAGGGCACTTACGTTTGAATAGAACAAACGTCTGAAACGATAAGAGAAACATACAAAATGTGCAGCGCAGAGGGGAGCGAGGACTGGAATTGAGAACCGCTGACTTATATTGTCGTTTTATGCATTGCATCATGCCATGTAAACATAAAACCATATCTGCATTTGTGATCAGAGAAATGTCAAACAACAAGCGCTACTCTACACTGCTCAAAACTTGCGTTTGAATCATAAGTGGCAAATTCTTTAAATATGTAAACGCATTACAGACTGTGAGTCAGAACAGCCAGCATTGTAGTCTATTCTCCCAGGATCGGGAAACAGTCCTCCATAAAATGTACTGCACACATCTGAATATTTGGGTTGTAAATACAACTTAACCACTGATTTCTAGTTGTGTCCTCTTTTGGAAGACCAAATAAAGTAGTTTTGCTTTCACAAGGAAACACACAGCATCTCCACAACATGGCGGTGACGGCAACAGCAAGAATAAAAGTTATGCCTTCTTTCTTTGCATGAACATTTGGGTGGCATTATGCAAATCTTCCCATATCGTGATGTAGACATGTGGGGGCATGTTAGAATGAGCCGTTTTAGGTAGGCGTGGTTGACTCTTAACTTTTATAAAGAATATCTCTTTGGATTTGATACTTTAGTCTTTGCAACATAACTGGACCAAATATACACTACTATGAAAAATTTTAGGGTCAGTCAATTAAAAAAAAGTAAAAAAAAAAAAAAAAAAAAAAAGGTATTAAAAAAAGGAGATTAATACTTTTATTCAGCAAGGATATTGAATGGATAAAAAGTGATAAAACTAATTTATGCTCCGTTTCCAAACAGTTAAAATTACAAATAAATACATACTCTGAAAGTGCTCCACAAGTCATGTGTGATCATATTACTGGATCCTCAAAATTGAACGGGAGAATGCACGTTTTAAACAGCTTATTGTACAAGTAAGTTAAGGCCCCGGTATACTTCAAACGAAGTTCGTTTTCGTTCTTCGTTTGGGGGCAAAAATAAGTTTGAAAAGGCTGAGCGACAGTATACTGTTTTCAAACATTCAGACACCCCCGAGCTGCTAGAGGCGGGGTGTAGATTAATGTAAACATGATTCATGACGCTTGCGCTTATGCCCTAAACACAACGATGAAGTGATAAAGTGTAGGCAACCTAGGTGAGAGACGGGCACCAATGGTCAGAATAATATAGACAAAAGAATAATGATTAGCAGCAGTTCAGAGTCAGGTATCATGTTTGCAATACAAAAGCCATAATCAGTCCTTTATGGGAAGTGTGAATGTCTCTTAGTCTGTAAAACTTTATCATGATGTGAAAAAAAAAAAAAATTATCAGTTTGCTACTTTATTTTATTAGTGTTCATTTATTGTATTAAACTGGATACATTTTTACACCTTTATATATTTCATGTGGTGTCATGATTTAATGTTGATAAAAACAAAGGTTTGTTATTGTATGTTCGTTTGGCATTTAATTTAATGTATACCCTTTAAATTTGCTTATTGAAAGAAAAACAGCAGCAGCAGTATGGTGTAACATTTATTTGAAACACATGTATTTGGTTCTTGCTACCTTATATCTTTACTCTTTCCTTTCATTCGTTTCATGGCTTTGGAAAACTTGTCTTGGATGTTTCTCTACCTCGCTTTTTGCATAACTCCAGGTCGTCGACACCAAGCTTCGTTGCAATTTCTTTCTAGGAATTAAATGCTTTCTCTGAATCTTTAAAGTCTCTCTGTGAGCGATCGTACAGGTGCGGATATATCTGTGCCAGCTCAGCTATTCGACACTCCAGTGTATTCATGTTGCAAAAAAAAATGCAAGTCAAAGAAAGTGGAGTTTCAGAACACACCCACCGATTAAGTAACCGCCACGGACCAGTGGCAACGCAAAGGTGTTTAGGAGCCTAAACGAACTCCCCCAGAAAGTTTGCTTTGGTTAGCTGTTTCGAACTGCCGAAATAAAATCAAAACGAGCTTCGTTTCGGCCTGGTTTTGTTCAAAATCACGTGATATCATTTCGTTCAATGCGCTGTTGCACTGTAACACACACACATAGACAGTAGCTCGTACATCACGCGCAGATTGCGTGCACACAGAATCATTCAGCGCAGAAATGTATTGTCAACACTGTTCTGTGATTTCTCAATAAAATAGCTCACAAACTGAAAAGTTCTATAATTTATTTCTTAATAACTAATCCCACATCGTCACTACTAGTAGAGAGACGCTGCCAGGTAGAATTAATTCACATACGAAATCGCTCTTACTAATGCGTTCATATGATTGTAATCTTTACTGTGCTATTTTATCTGTATCTGATTTAGAATGAGCAGAAATCTGTGAGAAATATAATGACCCAAAGACAAAAGAACTGATAAAAATGAGCTGTTATGTAAGTGGATGTACATTATCCCGCTTATTGCATGGCTACTTGCCACATAAGTAAATAATTAGACACAAAATATTGATTTGAGTTGAAATATTTGAACGCAAAGCTTCTGTGAACACAGGAAGCAAGCGGCAAGTTCAAACCAGACGGACATTTAAGGGAAATGGTTCCTTACTTATTACACAACATTTCACCACATAAATAAGGCAATAAAAGAATTAATATGAAAATGTTTTAAAATATTACAAGTTTGTTAGTTATCTTATAATCCATTACATCGTACAAAACAATCATAGCAAAATGGCAGCAGCTGCGTTTTGTATGAAACGAGAGAGCAAGTCCGCAATACCAGGATGAAATAAATAATCGTACACCATTTTGAATCCAGTTTTAATATTTTATTAGCTAAACAAACGCAACGCTTCCACCAGCTGTGTCATATGCCACAGCTTTGCACAAGGTGTATTTTACAGCTCCAGGCTTATGTGCATTAATGACGTCATCAGTGACTAGTCGACTTCGACTCTACTTTCATCACATAAAAGTCGACTTTAAAAAAACGTTGTTCAACCCCTTATACATACATGCAAATCTTTCCTTCTAAACCATTTCAGATTAATTAAACTGGTTAAATTGTTCCATTGTCTTAATGTTTTCAAAAAGGGGGGTAAGTGTGCACAGGGTGTATGCAAATTAGTTATTTTGAAATGTAAATAGGAAATTAAAGGCACAGTGATTTGAAGAGAGGTCAGGTGGACTGGCCTGTTAGTCTTTGATGAGAATGCATTTAGTCAGCCTGTCACCGGCGTCCCTGTTCCTCACAAACTAATTAAAACTAGTCAAACTTGCATGGCTATCAGAAAATTAATTGCTATTAAGTGGGAATTGGAATGTCCCACTATTCATCATTGGAGAAATCCTTTCTTTTATAGGACTGTTTAAGATTAATAGACTGAAATACAACAATTAGGGCCATTGTTTTCAAATGGAGATGTTGGCATCCCCCTACTTCAAATAGCCTGTGATTCGCCCTTAGTAACTCATCCTGTTTTAACAATGTGTGTTCCGTGTCAGCCAAATTAACACTTTAAAGCTCTGTTCATGATTTATAAACTCTGAGAAGGGGAGTGAATGAGTAGAAGTGCATAATCTAGGAGGTTTTGTTAATAATAGGGATGGGATAGCACAGTTCTAATTTAGAGCTCAGTATAATTACTTTTAGAGAAAAACTGATAAATGAAGGAATTAACCTGTCCTGCGTATGTGTTCAAGTCATGCATTTTTAATGATTTAGCTGCTAATTAGCCAATGTCAATTTGATTCTGCCTTTATTAAATGCCTCTTGGATCCTCTGTGGGATGTAGATGGATTTTTAATGTGGAACTATTGTTCCCTATCTGTCGGTCAGTACAAGTTATGTCGTGATGACATATGGGGTCTTACTTGGGAGCCAGAATCCTCTCTAATTAAGAGAAAATGCCAATGAAATTTGGCTGGTGGATTTTGCATACCTGAGCCACTCCCCGTGCATACAGGTATAAATAGGATGACTTTCAGGCCGCCCTTGCCCTATTATGGGAAGTAGGTATCAGGATCCTCAACTATCTCGAGCATGGCCCGTGTGCAGGAACAGTTGTGTGATCACAGGGACCAGGTGCTCCGATACCTCAACCATTTGGGGCTTTGGGTCAACTGGGAGAAGAGCAAGCTCTCCCCCATGCGGATAATCTCTTTTCTCAGTGTGGAGTTAGACACAGGGATTTTGATGGCATGTCTTACCAGCGAGCGTGCCCAGTCCATGCTGAGCTGCCTGAGTTCCTTCAGAGGCAAGACGGTGGTATCACTGAAATACTTTCAGAGGCTCCTGGGGCATATGGCATCCGTAGCTGCAGTCACGCCACTTGGATTGCTTTATATGAGACCACTACAGCACTGGTTAAACTCCCGAGTCCCGAGATGGGCATGGTGCTGTGTGATCTATGATCACGTCGCATGTCACAACTTGGCTCCCATCTCCTACTCTGGAATCAGATGTGGTGCAAGTCACTCCGTGCCTTCCACATTCTGGGGGAGCTAAAATCATGCGTCTGACACAGTTTCACGACAGCTTACGTCCCCCGTAGAATGGTGACTCCATCCTGAGACGATCCAGCTGATCTGGAGACGATTCAGGGAGCTCAGGTAAACCTGTTTGCCTCCCACGAGTCCTCCTACTGCCAGCTGTATTACTCCCTGACCAAGGCCCCCTCGGCACGGACGTCCTGGCACGCAGCTGGCCTCCGGCCTTCTCACACTCACCCACGACACCCCCTATCAAGAGATTGAGGTTTAGGGACGCAATGCCTTCCCACACATCTCTGGTCGGTCCCTTCAGGGACACAGGGAGTCCTACCATGATGAGCCAGAACGCTGTGTTTTCTGGGCCATCCAGCAGACTTCCCACCGCCACACCACCCTGATGTATGTCGATTGTCCCTTTGGGGCCACTCACACAGAGTTTGGGAGCATGGCTCACACTGCCCAACCCATCCCGCTGGCTCATTCGGACAGTCTGACTCGTCTAAGTGATTCAGTTCGCCAGGTGACCCCCCCCATGTTCAGCAGCATCCTCAAATCTTTGGTGGCAGTCCGAGATGCCTGTCCTCTGCAAGGAGATTGCTGTCCTATTGGGGAAGGACGCAATCCCTCCAGCCGAGATGGTGTCGGGGTTTTACAACCCTTACTTCATTGAGCCAAAGTAAGTGGTGGCCTCCGGCCAATCCTGGATCTGCGAGTCTTGAATCAGGCCCTTCACAGGCTTCCGTTTGAGATGTTGACGCAGAAGCGCATCATCAGATACACCCAGCTTCAGGATTGGTTGGCAGCGACCGACCTGAAGGACACTTACTTTCATGTCTCTGATCATTTCACAACTCGCCTGCCATCTCCTACTCTGGAGTCAGATGTGGTGCAAGTCACTCCGTGCCTTCCACATTCTGGGGGAGCTCAAATCGTGTGTCCGACGCGTTCTCACGACAGCTTACGTCCCACATAGAATGGTGACTCCATCCTGAGATGATCCAGCTGATCTGGAGATGATTCGGGGAGCTCAGGTAAACCTGTTTACTGTATTACTGACCTGACCAAGAAGAGTTGGAGCGTAGGCTGTCACCCTCCACCTTGAAAGTGTATATGTCTGCTATCACAACACATCACGATGCAGTGGTCGGTCCATGGGAAAGCACGATCTCATCGTCAGGTTCCTAAGGGGTGCCAGGAGGTTACATCCTCCTGGGCCTTCCCTGGTGACCTCCTGGGATCTTTCTGTTGTCCGGGCTGGACTTCAGAGGGGTCCCTTTGTGCTGCTGCATTTAGTCGAACTGAAATGCCTGTCTGCTAAGACAACACTCCTGCCCGCGCTTACTTCCATCAAGTGGGTCGGAGACCGCCAAGCATTTTCGGGTAAGAAGGCAGACCCAGCCCTAGCATTACTGTATCCCGTAAGAGCGCTTTGGATATACATGGACCACACCTGGAGCTTTAGAAGCTCCGAGCAGCTCTTTGTCTGCTGTGGAGGTCAGCAGATAGGGAAGGCTGTCTCCAAGCAGAGGTTGGCCCACTGGATAGTGGATGCTGTACAGTGTTAATTTTGGCAGGCATTTTTGATTTAGTCTTAGTCTTTATCTTGAGACGAAAATGCTTAATATTCTCAGTCACATTTTAGTCATTTGAGTCTTTCATAGTTTTAGTCGACGAAAAATCATTGCATTTTTCTCAACTTTTAGTTTTTACTTTTAGTCAATAGTTTAACCAAACTGTAGTTACCAAAATTTATTTTGGTAGCTATTTTTATATGTAATCTTTAAACTAAAATAATCATTAATTCTTCTCTCTTTAGACCAAATCAATTAAGCTTATGAGAAATTTGAATCAAGGACTGAATTTGGAAAAACTTGAATAAATTATGAGAATTTAAATTTTTGGGTGAGCTATCCCTTTAACAGTAGTGAAAAAGGAGCAACTTATAAACATATTATTATTATATATTTAAAAAAAGAAGAAGCACAATAAGACAAATACAATACAGATACAAATTAAACACATTTTTCAGATACAGTAGGTTTTACTTAACATGTATAGGCTACATTTATTTAACATCTTTTGTTGGCTAACATTAATGACAGATAGGTATTTAATTTGTAATGCTGTCCTTTTAAGACGGAAGACATGCATGAAATACTGACACACGTTCAGTTTTCACCTACCTGTTCACGTTCACTTAATCCATAACCTACTGTATTTACGTGAGATACTCTACACGATAAACATTTGGACTGCTGTGTGTGTATTTGAGTGCTGAGAACTGATTGCGCGCTGTATATGAGAACTGAGGAAGTGGAGCGTGGAGCGCGCGCGAGAGAGAACACTTCTATCAGCACGATTCCACCTATCCCACCTTCACTAACTTTAAGTTAATCGACAACGAATTGTGACTCCCGGGAAAAATGGGACGTCTGGTTACCTTATCCCTACCCTTCACTAGTTCACGTTTTATTAGCCTATCCATCCACTATACTGACTAGATATGCAAACGTCCCTTATCTGATCGCAATCCAATGACAGGGACGCACATTTTGAAGGACAATAGCCTATAGGATGCATTTTGAATGTCTGGTAGTCCTCAAATAACATTATAGTCCAGTCTCGTCTAGTTAACGAAGATGCGGCATAAATTTCGTCATAATTTCATCATAAGATATTATTTTTAGCTCGTCAACGTCTCATCTTAGTCACAGAAAAAATATTTGAATATTTTTCGTTGTTGTCTTCGTTAACGAAATTAACACTGATGCTGTAGTAAATTAGCTCAAAAGGGAAATGTATATAAGTAATTACAATTAATTATGATTAATTACAATTATTTATATGAGCTGCCAGTAGTAACTGTAGCAGAATTAAATTGCCATCAACTAATCTGTTCGTCCAGCGAACATAAAGCATAATTTCATATCAACATGCAAACATATCAAACAAACATACATACTCTCATGTGTGCATACAAAAGGGGAGCTAAAGTGGATGAATGAAGCCATTAGAGAAACCAGAGAATGCAGTTATGGAAAGAGTCAGTTAACCACCTAAATAAAAAACCATCAGTGCTGTTTATAATGGGGTCTATATCTTATTCTAAACCTCTGTTTTATTTAGTTAAATGTACGATACTTGCATTGCCTTGGCCTGGAATGAGCGTCGGGATGCAGTCTCGGATGAAAGTCTTGATGGTTTTTAGGTTCTGGAATTCCAAAGATGTTCTGATTGGGAGTTTCTTCCCAGTGGAAAGTGAAAAAGATCTAATAGAGACATCAGCTGAGATCCTAGGATCTTTGGCGAATGGAAAGTCAAGGCCGAGGCCTGGCAAGAACTTAGGGTGTCCTTAAAGGCTAGCTCAGCATTCCCATCTTTTCAGAATCTATCAGACCCACCGACTGAAGGTCGGTCACTAATGTGAGGCCTTTAAGGTCTGAGAAGATTCACGCCTCTCAGGATGGGCTTGTCCAATGAGAAAGGCTGAAATTCCAAGTGGGAGTTTTGAAATACTGGAGAGTTTTACAGCAAATTTGTCTGAGAGCATGGTAATTTGCATATGGAACTCGATTAGGTGTTAATGCAAAATTACTAAAGATTCTTAGAACACTAATATTTTGCCTATGTACCAACATATAATATACAATCCCATTTAGATCATCAGAAGATGAATTCATAGATACTAAACATGGTAAGATTACACAAATGAGTGGTTCTATCATAAGCATGCATAAAACAGTATACAATTCAAAAGACAATATACAAGACAGTAACAACATACACAATGACCTGAAGTATATATGTTTGTACAAAGAAAGGTTTTCCTATGAAATAATTAGAGAAGAGTCCATTTTTATGAGCATTATGTGTCTGTTTTAGAGAGAACCGAGTAGGAGGAAGAATCTCTCTACATACTTTTAGGTCATAAAAGTTTATCTGATCTGGCTGAGGGGTCTTGGTTGCCATGGTAATCCCAACGCCCCAGTGCAAATTTGCTGACCTTGGCACCCGAAGGGACCAAAAGATGAGTACATCGCTGCTGGAGATAGCCATTCTGCTGTTCCTACCACAGAAAACCATTTCTTACAGACATCTGTAGAGCTGTGGGCTGGGCGACACCGAACACCTTCAAGATTCTACAGCCTCTGCTTCAAGCCGTTTTTTTCCCCATGTGTTGGGTAATAGGTAATTGGCGGGAAGGACCGGTCGATGTCATGCTTGCTGCACCATTCCCCCTCACACTGGGATGCGAGTGCCTTTCTCTCCCAGTCGAGTTCCCCAGACAGCGAAACCTGGTCGAGCATCCTCCAGCACCCCTGGCAGTCAGACTCGGTGGAGCAGTCTTTCACGAATGTTGAAATCCCTTCTCTTAAGAAATGATTTTCTGTGGTAGGAACAGCAACATGGCTATCTCCAGCAGGGATGTACTCACCTTTTGGTCCCTTCGGGTGCCAAGGTCAGCAAATTTGTGCTGGGGCACTGGGAAGGTTACAACCTTTGCATAGCACCTGTCTGACACGCTGTGGCTTGTCAACACTAGCAACGCCATAGGGTTGTGACAGGGTTCAGGTTGTGGCGCTTTACATAGACCCTATATGTCGTCATGACATAGCTCGTAGTGACCGACAGATAGGGAACGTCTCAGTTACGTACGTAACCCTCATTCCATGATGGAGGGAATGGAGACATTATGTCCCCATGCCACAACCTCCAACCGTTGTCCTGGCTCCTCAGCATAAAATCTGATGAGTGGATGCACCTGTCGCCTATTTATACCCGTATGCACGGGGGTGGCTCAGGTATGCAAAATCCACTAGCCAAATTTCACTGCCATTTTCTCTTAATCAGAGAGGATTCGGTCTCCCAATTGTCACCCCATATGTCATCACGACATAACGTCTCCATTACCTCCATCAGGGAATGAGGGTTACGTACATTTTTTTTCTTTTTCCCCACTTTTTTTTTCTACATTCACATTTCCATTTCCATTTCCATGTTTGACCAAGCATGTAATATTTACTTATACTACAAATCAGCAATTGTTGTCTGATTGGAATGTTTTGAACACTTCTTTAGTGGTTTGGCTTTTTGACCCATCATGGTTAAAAACTAGTCCAGTGGTTCTCAACATTAATAGCTCCAAGGCCCCTTATTGTCCACAAAAATATTCAACCAGTGAGAACCACTGAACTAGTCAAACTGTTTTAACAAGCTTAATCAACTTGTGCCACTAATAAACTAGCACTGAGATCTGCATGACTGGTTAACTGCATGACATTTTTTCTTATTGACGAGTGTAAGGTATATTGTGTACTTTCATACTGTTTTTGGCTTTGTTTACCTATCATAGTTACAACAGTCAAACTTTTAAACTTGCTTAATATACTGTACCAGTATTGCTAATCTAATATATCAAAGCCTGTCAAAACCTTGATCTAGCTAGTGATAATCTTAAATAACCTATTTATTTATTTATTTATTTAATTGACCAGTAAATTGTATGTTTTGGCCAATTTCATACTTGTTTTGCCTGTCATGCTAATGCTAGTCAAGCTGTTTTGCTTAACTAAAAAACTTTTGTCAAAATTAAACCAGCATTGCCGATGTATAACAAGTTAAGTTAAAAACTGGAAGACTAAGCTTGTTCATACAAGCTTAAATTTCCAGTTTAAAACATCTTTTTGCATTTGTTGTTCTACCAGCTTAAACAGCTCATGTAATAAATAGACCAGAATTGCAGCAGGAAAATCAATATGGCCTTATAGACCGCACATATTATTGTATATAAGTATGTATTATAATGTGTATAGTATTGGTGCTTAAGTATGTGGATTCATGTGTGTGTGTGTGTGTGTGTGTGTGTGTGTGTGTGTGTGTGTGTGTGTGTGTGTGTGTGTGTGTGTGTGTGTGTGTGTGTGTGTGTGTGAGTTTGTGCTTGTGTCTATTTACAAAGTCTTAAATCACAGTTCTAAGCAGAATGCCAGCAATGTGGTAAGATGTTCCAAATGTGGGAATACAAACACACACATACACACGCATAAAGTGAGAGAGAGAGAGATTTAAATGTGAATGACAGACCCTGTAATCATTGTATGTGTCACACAAGAAAGAGAGAAGGGAGAGAGTCAGAGAGAGAGAAAGAGAGAGTGTAATCTTGTTTTGTTTGCGTGCTTTCTCTTAAAAAATGTACAGAACAACTGAAAGAAAAAAATGAGTCACAAAGTCATTGTGTCACTCCACACAACAAAAGACCACCATCCCCCCGCACCCCTCTCTTCCCCTCCCCCTTTCATTTCTCACTCCATTTCTCCCTTCTTTCTTGTTTGTGACATTCGCCAATGAAAAGACAACAAAAGTCATTTCTTAATCTGTAGGTGCCAGTCATTGTGCGTGAGTGGAGGGCCTGTCTGCGTTCGATCTGCTTTCTAGTGAAAGCTTTTCAAAAACAACCCAGTGCAGTTCCATTCAGCATTAACACACTATTCAACCCAATTAAGTGTGATTCAACATCACAGTGATGCTACCAGAAAGCAGTGAAAAACGTGGAACTGCAGTCCTATGTGTTTTTCCAATGTGTAAAAAAAAATTGCATGCAATGCAGAAAATGGTCATTTTTGAATGCATCAGTTGGGCTGTGGTTATGTGTTTTTATGTGTTTTAGAAGATGGTCATGATTAATGTTATGTTGAGGTTTTTGTGTGTTTTTTTCTATATGATTATTTGCGAACCAGAAGAGAATGGGAACTTTTATGGAAATTATGTCAGTACTTGACTGTAATACTCTCCATTTCTCCCTCTACCGCTCTTTAAATAAATAATTAATAAATAAATAAAATTCTTTAAAAACACTATTAAATTCAATTATTAAAGTAATTTCAATTCAATAAAAAGAAATTGAATTAAAATAAATGAAAAATAAGTAAAATATAAAAATAAATAAAAATGATGATTTGATTTCTTTTTGTGCATGTTGTTATATCACCAGTTTTAAATACATAACATACTTTGTTCTTTCTCTATTTTCTCTCTCTGTCTGTGTCTTCTCAGCTTCACGATTTCCAAGTCCTAGGCTCACAAATCGCCCCAGCAGAAAACGACACCTTCCCAGCTCCCCTTCCCTGTCTGACCCCAGTTTTGACCTGCAGGCCATGATTCGCACCTCGCCCAACTCTCTAGTCACTATACTTAATAATTCCCGTTCCAGCTCATCCACCAGTGGATCCTATGGACACCTCTCAGCTGGTACTATCAGGTATGTACTACAATGAATTTTTTTTTTTTCTTTTTTTAATTTTACAAAAGTGTATATACTTCTTTCTAACAGACCTTAAAGCTGGATTTTGCATTATTTTAATTAAAATATATATTTTTGTTAATATATCAAGGGAATTGTATAGTTTTTGTCTTACATGAGATAAGCAAGTCTTAATTTCTCACTTGATGGGTTTTAAAGTATAGTTTACCCAAAATTCTTAATTTATTCATCTTAATGTCATTCCACACTTGGGCACTGTTCCAAGTATGAAAATAAAGAGAGAGGTATGTATTGGAACAGACAAGAGGCAAGAGAATGGGGAGAGATTCTGAGAAAGAGATAGAGAGGAAAATCAATCCATACTGTAAGTGGACACTCCAGGGCATCCTCAGAAGCAGAGTGATGAATGAACACTGGACGGCGAAATAAACGAGAGAACATAGAGAGCGCTATTAGGAGGAAGCGTGTGAGCATATTCCTCCCCTCCTCCCTAACACTCGTCTGTCTGATATGCATCATCTGATTAATGTTCTCTCTATCAGCTAAGAAGAGCTTTACCCTAAGACTGCCGCCATGCAATCGCTCACATTGGAAAGGAGGAGAGGAAGGGGGAATGACGAATGAAAGGGTCATGAAGAGGGGGACAGAGGAAGAAAGCAAAGTCTGGGCTGAGGACAGTAACACAAGCTGTAATGGGAAAGAGAGAGAATCTGTTGTGGATGAAGTGAATAAAACT
Organism: Cyprinus carpio; assembly: GCF_018340385.1. NCBI lineage: Eukaryota > Metazoa > Chordata > Actinopteri > Cypriniformes > Cyprinidae > Cyprinus > Cyprinus carpio. The sequence continues at coordinate 7,794,782 of NC_056620.1, forward strand.
GACCCATTCACTTTCTCTGAGGTGTAACTCATGAGCAGTTCAACCTGAGGGCGTTCGCTGACCGTCCTGCCTTCTTATAACATGTTTATTTGTTTCAAAGATTAAATAATTAATGTTTTTCAAATGAACCCACTTATATGGGGCACAGTCGATTTGGTCAGTTCATAGCAGGAGTCCAGACAGACATTAAGTGGATAATAAAGCGTTTGTCACAAGGGCACAGCTGATTTGGTCAGTTCATAGAATATTCAGATACTGATCAACAAAATGGATTGAAGGCTTATCAATGCTCCTTTAATTTGGCATATCTAAATTTGTCCCAGTCACAAGACACTGCCATATTGTGATTTACTTACTGCTCTCTGCCAAAAATAGTAAGCTTACCTTTTTTCTTGAAATAAGTACATCTGTACAAGTACATCTGAGTTGTCATAGTGCTCAATTATTATTTTTTTTTTTTTTGGCACACTACTGCACTGCTACAAAATTGTATAGATGGACACTATTGTTAAAAAGTTTGGGGTCTGTAAGATTTTTGAATGTATTTACATTTATTAAATCAAAAATACAGTAAAACTGTTAATAGTGTGAGATTTTTAAAATAACTTTTATATTTGTATCTAAAAATATAATAATAAATATACTGTATATTTCTATGATGGCAAAGCTGAATTTTCAGCAGTCATAACTCTAGTCTTCAGTGTTAGTGATCCTTCAGAAATCTTTCTAAAATGCTGATATGCTGCTCAGGAAATATTTCTTATTATTATCAGTGAGAAATTTTGTGCACATTTTTTCTCGATACCTGATATGGAACATTTAAAAGAATGGCATTTATTTAAAATAGAAATATTTTGTAACATAAATGTCTTTACTCTCACTTTTGATAAATTTGATGCAGTGCTGAAAAATTGTTTTGGTCGCACTTTATATTAGGTGGCCTTAACTACTATGTACTTACAACAAAAAAAAAAAAATAAGTACAATGTACTTATTGTGTTCATATTGTACTGCAAAACACTTTTGCTGCTATTGAGGTGGGATATGGGTAAGGTTAGGGACAGGTTTGATGTATGGGTGGGTTCAAGGGTGGGTTAAGGTGTAAGGGATGGGTCAACAGTGTAATTATAAATGTAATTACAGAAATTAATTACAGATGTAATTACATATAGGTATTTTTAAAAATAAAACTACAAACCCGATTCCAAAAAGTTGGGACATTGTATAAATTGTGAGTAAAAAAGGACTGGAATAATTTACAAATCTCATAAACATATATTTTATTTACAATAGAATATAGATAACATATCAAATGTTGAAAGTGGAGACATTTTGAAATGTCATGCCAAATATTGGCTCATTTTGGATTTCATGAGAGCTACACATTCCAAAAAAGTTGGGACAGGTAGCAATAAGAGGCCAGAAAAGTTAAATGTAAATATAAGGAACAGCTGGAGGACAAATTTGCAACTTATTAGGTCAATTGGCAACATGATTGGGTATAAAAAGAGAGCCTCTCAGAGTGGCAGTGTCTCTCAGAAGTAAAGATGGGCAGAAGATCACCAATTCCCCCAATGCTGCGGCGAAAAATAGTGGAGCAATATCAGAAAGGAGTTTCTCAGAGAAAAATTGCAAAGAGTTTGAAGTTATCATCATCTACAGTGCATAATATCATCCAAAGATTCAGAGAGTCTGGAACAATCTCTGTGCGTAAGGATCAAGGCTGGAAAACCGGGCCCTTAGACGGCACTGCATCACATACAGGAATGCTACTGTAATGGAAATCACAACATGGGCTCAGAAATACTTCCAGAAAACATTGTCGGTGAACACAATCCACCGCGCCATTCGCCGTTGCCGGCTAAAACTCTATAGGTCAAAAAAGAAGCCATATCAAAACATGATCCAGAAGTGCAGGCGTTTTCTCTGGGCCAAGGCTCATTTAAAATGGACTGTGGCAAAGTGGAAAACTGTTCTGTGGTCAGACGAATCAAAATTTGAAGTTCTTTTTGGAAAACTGGGACGCCGTGTCATCCGGACTAAAGAGGACAAGGACAACCCAAGTTGTTATCAGCGCTCAGTTCAGAAGCCTGCATCTCTGATGGTATGAGGTTGCATGAGTGCGTGTGGCATGGGCAGCTTACACATCTGGTAAGGCACCATCAATGCTGAAAGGTTTATCCAAGCTCTAGAACAACATATGCTCCCATCCAGATGTCGTCTCTTTCAGGGAAGACCTTGCATTTTCCAACATTGCCAGACCACATACTGCATCAATTACAACATCACGGCTGCATAGAAGAAGGATCCGGGTACTGAAATGGCCAGCCTGCAGTCCAGATCTTTCACCCATAGAAAACATTTGGTGCATCATAAAGAGGAAGATGCGACAAAGAAGACCTAAGACAGTTGAGCAACTAGAAGCCTGTATTACACAAGAATGGGACAACATTCCTATTCCTAAACTTGAGCAACTTGTCTTCTCAGTCCCCAGATGTTTGCAGACTGTTATAAAAAAGAGAGGGGATGCCACACAGTGGTAAACATGGCCTTGTCCCAACTTTGTTGAGATGTGTTGATGCCATGAAATTTAAAATCATCTTATTTTTCCCTTAAAATGATACATTTTCTCAGTTTAAACATTTGATATGTCATCTTTGTTGTATTCTGAATAAAATATTGAAATTTGAAACTTCCACATCATTGCATTCTGTTTTTATTCACAATTTGTACAGTGTCCCAACTTTTTTGGAATCGGGTTTGTACATTGTAAAAACATGTATGTACACAATAAGTGCATTTTACCAAATTATGAATTTAAATGTAAGTGCATAGTAGTTAAGGCCACCTAATATAAAGTGAGACCAAATTTTTATTTCAAAAGCAAAAACTAAATCTACTGATCCCAAACCTTTGAATGATTGAGTATGTGAAATGAGACATACTTTCTGAAATTGTATTTCCTCAGACTTAAAAAAATCAAATTATCACAAAATGGAATTGATTTATTTTGTTTGTTTGTTTGTTTGTTTGTTTGTTTTTGCATATGTTGTATTGTTACAGATTTTGCAGCATGTCAGAAAATCAGAAGTTGTTACATTTGAACAGTTTCTATATCAAACTGAAGAATGGATCTACAGCTATCGTTCCTGGTGATGTGTCACTCAGTTTGACGTCTGCCATCCAGCACTATTAGGAAACAACGTTACCTGGTTTGAGTGGGGGTCTTACAGAGAGAAAAGACAACAGAAATTGACCTCTTTCCTCCATTGGGAGAGATTAATCAGTGATTTGTTTTCGCAAGCTAATCAGTCATATCTCATGTGAACATGTGGGGACAGAGTTGGCAGGCAAGGGTCCAGGCTTGAAGAGTGATGAGACAGCTGCATGGGATGGCGTCTGGCTACATTGGTTTCATGTATGGGTGTAGTAGTGATTGTTGATGAGTGAGCTAGGTTGGAGTGGTCAGCATGCCCCACAATGAATGGAACCCCCTATGAATGTCTGTTATTGAACGTCAAGGCTTTATCTTTAAAGGACTGTGGCATCTATAGAAAGGGAGGTGATATATAGAAATTCAATACTGTGCTTAAATACAGCTTTTATTCGCATCAGGTGATTCTTCATTTTACATGAACAATCTTGGACTTTTTCTTAAAAGGGTTTATGTTTGTTGTTGTTGTTGTCATTGTTATTTATTAAGATGATCAGTTTAATACATTTTGTCTGTAATTTTTAGACTGTAATAAAAATGGTTTTTATTATTAAAATAATTGTATTGTTAATATATTTTTTTTAATTATTTTGTGTTATAAAATATTCTTGCATTGTACAGTATACACTACCTTTCAAAAGTCCAGGGTCAGTAAAAACAATAAATTCAGTAAAGAGACAATAAATTGATAAGAAGCAGCAGTAAAGACGTTTACGTTTTTACAAACATACTTTTGAACTTTATCAAAAAATCCTGAAAAAAAAACACAAAAATATGAAGCAGCACAACTGTTTTCAACTTTAGCAATGATAAGAAATGTTTCTTGAGCACCAACTCACATGAGAATGATTTTCTGAAGGATCATGTGACACAAAGGCTGTAATAATGGCTCCTGAAAATTCAGCTTTGTAATCACAGAAATGTTACACAGTTGTTTTAAATTGTAATAATATTTTGCAGTATTGTTTTTACTGTATTTTTACTGTATTTTATCAAATAATTGCAGCCTTGGTGAGCATAAACTTATTTAGTTACAAATCTTATTGACCACAAACTTTTGAACAGTAGTGTATCATAAATAATATTAAATGATGAATGAATATTCAAAATATTATATAAAAGAAGAGTTTATAATTTACCACATGAGCAAATTTCACTAATTTGTAACATGAACTTCATTTATTAATTTAATTTTAAAATGAATTATTCTATTTATTTTGCCTTATTTTTATTTATTTATTTTTTTTTTTTTTATTTTGTATGTGGCACTGCAAATGCATCAGCATCTGATCAATCGGCAACCGGGCATCGTAGGTTCTGCGTTTGGACACAGTCCACCCCTTGTGCACCCATCTCCTGCCTTTGCCACCCAGAGACCAGTTCCTGGCATTCCTCCCTCCAGCTTGCCACCTACAGAACGTTCCACAGCCTCAAATGACTCACAGGTCAGTTCTATTTTCGTAGAATTATTTTATTGGTTATTAATAAAAATAGTGGAGAAGATATGATGGAATCTAGTCAGTTTAACACAAGCTGCTCAGTTTTTCTGGAGGCTCAGTTTTTCTGGAGCAAGTGGTTCAAACCTTCACAAGTTAGAATACACAGTACAAAGCAGGAATACATTTTAAAAAATTAAGGAGATTTTCACTTGTAAGTTTAAACAAAATGCATTTTTAAATCATTTAACATGATTGCTTTTGGGTGTTCTTGTGTAAAACAGCAAAAGAAGTTGTTTAGTTCACACAATGATTTTCCTCTTCAAGGCTTAAATTTATTCAGCGCTTATCATCACAAATGCTGGTGCTATTTATTATTGTGTGTGGTTCATGAAAACACACCACCAACACGACAGCATTTATAAATACTAGAGAAAGTGTGGCTGCAGGTAGCCCTCCCTCACAGACAGGCCTCGTGGGAGTTTTTCCCTTGTGTACGTATAGTTTCTGTGTTGTGTCTCGATGTGGAGAGCCTGTGTGCTTGCCCAGAAGTCACCTTTGAGAAATAACACCCCGCTTGTTAGCAGCAAAAATCTTGCCACCTCCACCATTAATCAGACAGATACATTCCCAAACCTTCTCTTTGAAGGATGAGCATAAAAGTGTTTTTCTTCTACAAATTTTTCACCTGATTATGCTTTGTCCATTTATACTCACCAAGTTTTCTGGATTCAGATCTGTAGAGTGCATCATGTTCTTTTATCTGTCTTCGTATCAATTACTGTTTTCTCTATTTTTTAATTTTTTTATTATTATTATATTTTTATTTTTTTTGTGCTTCAGTAACAGTTAACTCTTAGTGTAATGGTGAATGAGTTTTCCTGAGATTTTTCTCAATGCCAGTCTTTCTTTTCAAGCCATTACAGCCTCGCTACTCTTTTCTAGATCAGTGTCATCTATTTCCCCCCTCTAACCCCAGAGACAGCACTAGCTTCTTTAATAGAAGGGCATCATGGAACATTTGTCTCACCATGTGGTCAAAAAGGAGCGATTAATAAAAAAGGAGAGAAGGTGTGAGCATTTCTCAAAATGACAGACAGAGAAATATCAGATCATTGTGTTTTACTGGATCTCTACGCACTTTAAGATCTAAAGTTATATACACTAAATGTGGTGTACAATATATTTCTAAGATTGTCTTTAAATTTATTAGCATGCATACTTAGGCTTAAGGGGGGGTAGTTCAACCAAAAATGAATATGTTGTCAACATTTACTCATCCTCATGTGATTAAAAAGCTGTATGATTTTACAGGGTTTATTGTTCTCTGCGAATACTGAATAAATGAATTTGCTCTACTATACTCAACTATACTCAAAACTCAATGCAGCAAGTTACTTTTCTGGCTTTGTATTGGGTAATATATATCAAATTTAGTACACATTAGTATACACGCTAATTAAAGAGTCACAAAACTGGCAATGAATATTTTCATGCACAAATGGTCATCAACCATGTGTGTATTTTGTGTTCTTTAAAAGCAAAAAAAAAAAAAAAAAAAAAAAAAAAAAACACCACCAAAAAAAAAAAATTAAAAACCCTCAGCACAGTTAAATGATTTGCTAGAGGAGTCTGGCAGAATGAACCTTTTTTTAGAGCCAAGGAATCCTGCTCTCTCATCCAAGGAATGTTACTTTTTTCTCTCCCACTGAGTGCTTTTTTTCTTTACTGGCTCTGGACAGTCGCAAGGGACTTCCCTTGGCAGAGAGAGCGAGAGGCAGTGAATGAGTGGATAGAGTCAGGTTATTGCTGTTTAGGGAGAAATTGTGAATAATGTCTGTGGTATTTTTGAATAATGTAAGCGAATATTGTCAATGAATAATGTTTTCTCTCTCTCTCTCTCTCTCTCTCTCTCTCTCTCTCTCTCTCTAAAGTAGATTTGTAATATATGCATATTATTACACTACCAAAAGAACAATCATTTTTTAGGAATGGTACCATGTTAATATCATGCATTTTCTACATGTGCCATTACAGTACCGTGTTATACTCTAAAGTACTGTGGTAATATCACTATTAAATAATACTTACTATTTTAAACATCACATTTTGGACAAACCATAGCAATACAGTACAGTGGTTTAAAGTCATGTACCATAGTAGTCCCATGTGAAAAGCAAGTGTGCTTAATGGTGCTGAATGTGCACTTTTTATTCACTTTTAGTCAAATCTCAGAAGTATATTTTAGTATACTTACAGATAATATACTACAGATAATATAATATTAATGAAATAAAAGGCCACTTTGATGATCATATCTATTTCTCTTAACACCCGTAATAAAGTGCATATTATGTACACTTTTAAAAAGTAGACATTGTCAGCTTGTCAGTACATTTAGTACTAGACTTTCACCATATTTGAAAAATAGTAGAAGTAATTATGAAATTACATATAAACACTTACACTTTCCACACTAATAAGTACCTATATTTTTTATGATTATTATTATTATGTGGTCATATTTTATACATGTTTTTTAAATATTTGCTTCTAGAGTAAACCCACCAGTGAGTCGGCTGTAAGTAGCACAGGGGACCCCATGCAGCACAAACGCTCCAAACTCAAACCAGATGAGGAGCCGCCCAGCCCTGGAGCCATTTGCATGCAGGTATGCGTGTGTGTGTGTATATATCCGTTAGCGTGCAGGTATGTATATGTGTATATATATGTATATGTTTATATAAAACACAGACACACTTGATAGACATATATGTATAGGGCTAAAAAGCACCCACACAACCTCAAGGAGACAGTTACCACACATGCACACGCAGCAAGAGCTTTGGAACCAATTATGTGACGTACTGTAAAGCTATTTATTTGCGTGTTTGATTTGGTCGCCTGTTGTGGCACTGCTTCAGATGCGATAAGCCCCATTGATCTCCACAGCTTCAGAAAGAAATTGTTTTTCTTTTAATCAGATGCTTAGCTAAATGGAAAAATGAAAGATGACACATTTTCTACAATGCCCCTTATAGCTGATGGTTGGATGACTGCAGGATGGCTTAAATGGACCTTTGTCTTTTTTTTTTTTTTTTGTCTTTTTTTCTCTGTGCTTTTATTGTTTTTCTTATTTATTTTTCTTCAAGCACTTTCCATGGCTTTTTTTTATTTTAGGAGTCATCATTCTCTCTCTCTCTCTCTTTCTCTCTCTCTCTCTCTTATTTATCGGACAGTGAAATAATTTTAGAACAGTGCAGCAGTGATTTAAAAGGGGTCTGAGTCTTCAAATGTCCCAAACCCCTTGTATATCTGGTTAAATTTAAACTGGTATTTTGGTAACACTTTAGTACAGGGACCAATTCTCACTATTAACTAGTCGTTTATTAGCATGCCTATCATTAACATATTGTTTGTTTATTAATACTTATAAAGCATTAATTCTGCATGACCATATTCTATATCCCTTATCCTACCCAATACCTAAACTTAACAACTAACTTATTATTAATAAGCAGCAAATTAGGAGTTTCTCTAGGCAAAATTGATAGTTAATGCTTTGTTAATTCTATTTCCAAAACTGTTAACACTTCTAGTACTTCTAAACAACTGCAAATTCTGCATAATGTGTGGCACTTACCAAGCAAAGTGCTCTTTCCAGGGCATTATAGGATTTGTTTTTTCTTTCATTTTTCGAGTGACTTATTTGTTATTACTTTTTGTTTTATGTTTTCTCAAGAGATTTTCCAAATGTCAGATGGAGAAGTTTAGCATTGTGTTAATGATACAAATAAGGTATGAGGACTCATCTGGCTGTCACATACTCAAAATACCTCATTTATCATCGTCTGCACTGTTGAATAATTCACATTTACCAGGCCACACATAAAATGTTATCCTAGAATGAAATAATTTCCTTTATGCTGCTGTAACACACATTAATATAAGTTTTAAAAATGACACTTTGCACTATCAGCAATAAATGGTGACAAAGCGACTGAATGTAGAAATGCATTCAAATTAGGGAATGCAGTTTGAAATGCAGTCGAACAGAAATTAAATACATGCTCATTATAGAAGAGGTATATTCAAGTTATGCATTCATTACATTTGTATTTTTTAATAAATAAATAATGACAAAAAAATGGGTAAGGTTACTGACCCATATGCCCTCACTTTTTGGCTGCATGTGTTTGTGCAGGAGCAAATTGATGGAAGGACGCTGGTGAAAGAGGAAGGTGATAAAGAGGAGGGCAAGCAGGAGCCAGAGGTGGTGTATGAGACCAACTGCCACTGGGAAGGTTGCTGCAGGGAGTTTGACACCCAAGAGCAGCTTGTGCATGTGAGTGGACACCATGTTTATGTTTCATCAATTGAAATGTTCAGTCACTTAATAGAATCATTCATGATAAGGCTCTCAAATAGGTGGAAAAGACACACACACAAACACCATAAAATCCTACATTTGGCTTCAGACATTTCATTTGTCACAGCCACTCCCAAGCTTAACCAGAGGGTAAACGGACATTAAAGCCCACTTTCTGTGTGAATAAATAAATGTCTGTTTCTTTCATTTATTTCTATATAGAAAACACAGTCATTCTTTATTTAATCTTTCTTTTTTTTTCCTATAATCCACACAAACACACACATTCAAAGAAACACACACCAACCCCAAAGACATCTGATAGAAAGATTCCCAGTTTTCCACCGCTGTCTATCCCTACTCTGACATGGCAATCCATGGCAGCCGTGCTAACCCCTATCTATAATTGAAAGCCTCCAGTTGGAATGGCCTGACTCCCACATTTGAAGTCTTGTCCTCAAAGCTTAAAGATCTCGACAATTTCTTGCCTGTGACTTTGAAAGAGGGATATAGGTACATTTTGCTATATGTAACAATTATTTTTAAGTTTTAGACAAAATCTCTCTCTCTCTCTCTCTCTCTCTCTCTCTCTCTCTCTCTCTCTCTCTCTCTCTATCTCTCTCTATCTCTCTCTACATTCATTTATTTTAATTTTTTTTTATATATCAAATTTTTTAATGACATTTATCCTATATTGTGTTTGTGTGTGTATGTGTGTACTTGTATATATGGTTTATGAGGACACAAATGTGTAATGACACTGGTACAACAACGTAAACATGGTTTATGAGGACACTTCTTGTGTCCCCATAAAACAAAAGGCTTTAAAAAAACATACAAAACGGTGTTTTATGAAATTAAATCGGCAGTAGTTTTCTGTGAGGGGTAGGTTTAGGTGTAGGGTGGGTGTAGGGCAATAGAAAATACAGTTTGTACAGTATAAAAACCATGACGCCTATGGAGAGTCCCTGTAAACCACAAATTAAAGTGTGTGTGTGTGTGTGTGCCTGGTATTTCCTACGTTATGTATAACATATAGTGTATAATAATACCAGTATATTTTAGCCTTGTGGGGACATTTATTTATGTATTTGTTTGTGTGTTTGTTTGTTTATTTGGTCCCATATTATAAATCATACAGAACTATTTTGAAAACTAAAATAGCAGGACGTTTTATGTGAGGAGTAGGTTTAGGGGTAGGATTAGGATAAGGCTATAGGAAATACAGTTTGTACAGTATAAAAAACATTGTCTATGGAAAACATGGAATCCAGTCCCCATAAAACATGGAATCCAGTGTGTAAATATCTTATAAATTTTCACAATTTTATTTTATTTTATTTTATTTTATTTTATTTTAGTTTATTTATTTATTTATTTATTTTTTTTTTTTTTTTTTGCTCATTAACCAACTGGATTCAACCAAGATTCCAAACATCTCATCAAATGTTTTATCAAACTTTTATATAGATTTACTAAATCATTGATGTGCTAGCAGTTTTTATATTGTTCAATTATGTTCTAAAATATCACAGTTATTTTGTTTCTGTGTCGCTGTATTTTACTTCTCCATGCATATCACAGTCTAATTTTAGGTTGAAATATAGTTTTTTTGTGATGCAGATGTGCGTTTCAGCTATGTGTAACATGCTCGCACCATGACGCATGGCTGGGGTCTTTTATCGGCACAGTTTTAGTGCTCTCGATAAGATAAATATCAAATCTCTGCAACTTAGCACACTTATCTGCTCTACACAGTCAGCATAAACCAGCCGGGTGTCAATTTGTGCTGATTTTTTTTAATTATTTTTCCCTTTCTTCTTTATTTATTTTTTTACTCATTCCTTTCTATTTTCAAACACTCTGGCCCTTATACCCGCACTACAGGTGCCTTGGTTCTCTCTCAGTCTTTCTCCTTACCTCCTTCTCAGTAGGGGTACTCTAAATTATAGGGGCTCTTTATTGTTGCTGATGCATCATGTGGGGTTGCTGCTAAAACAAGTCTGCCCAGTGGTGAATGAAATAGAGAGACATTAAATGTTTGTAACCCCCCTAAAAATTGTGATTTTTCCCTGTCGCACTTCTGAAGTCTTGACCTTCTTCGACCGTATCCAACCATTAAAATCATACAACAGTATACATTTTTTGGCATTATCTGTTGAACTGATATTCAATTTGCTGTAGTAAAATACTATTTTTAACTCATTTGAGAGAACTAATTTGTGTCATATTTAGCCCTATATCCTTTTTTCCCTCTAGAGTCCATTTGCTGTTTGGCAAAAGTTATTTTCAGATCCTCTCTCTCTCAGACTCTGTCTCTCCCTCCACCCTCATGATGGTTCTGACTGATGGTGGCGCTGTGGGGTGGTCTATGTCCTTGTGTGTGTATGGTAAGAATAGCACATTTAAGCTACTCTGTGCTCCTCCCTGTGCTGGGGGAGATAAACTAGGGCTGAGTTGGAAGGTGGACTCCTATTTGGCTGCTGGCAAGGACCCTTTAATTGGCAAAATTTAGATTTTGATCAGGCAGAGGATTAGACACCTTATCTTTCTGGAGTATCTTGCACAGAGATGAAAAGGCTGCACTGAATTACACATGCCAGTTGACTCCCCCAATGCACATTACTATTGTTACTCTCTCATACTCGCTCTCCCTCTTGCTCTCCATCTTTTTATGCCTCTTGTCAGCTTTTTTTTTTCGCTTTTTTCATTGCTCTTTAGCAACTGACATGAGAAAAGAGAGCATGATTTATTAGTGTGTGTTTGATAACACTAAATGTTGTTGTGGATCCCGGAGCTTTGTGAAATTGATGTGAAAACAGACACTTCTCATACGTGGCTGCATTTTAATGGTGCAGGCCACAACCTAGAAAAATGAGCCAGATAAGAAGACAATACAGATTAATTTAAGAGAACTGCAAATTAGGGCAGTCATGCATGTGTGCACAATGATGAAAAGTGGTAATCTGAAAATATTCTACTTCATACAGTCCATTTTGCTCAACAGTAAGGTAGGAAAACAAAATGTATATCTGGAGTTATGCCCCAGTGTAAATTTATTTGTATTTGCATGCAGCAAACAAATAAAAGTAAGCATCTTGTTCCTTCCTATGAATCTGGGAGTCCCAGCGGTTGCTGTCATCCTGTACTGTGGCAGGCCGAAGATTAATAGATCTCTCCTCGGAGCTGCAAGCATAGCATCAGCACCTGTTAGTCTATTTCCCTCGGCCGCAGCCACGCTTGCTTACAACAATGCCATCATCCGCTCAATAACCATTGCCATTACATCAGGCCATCAGGGCATTAGTGTCACCCCCTCCCAACACTTCCCTCTCTTCCTTTTCCATCCTTTTATCAGCATGGCCAGGTCATGCATCACGCACGACAGCATTAAGCTCATTTGTACAATTGAGTGTACCAGCATTCAGGGATGTGTTGCAATCTCTCTCTGCCGCTTTCTTCGCATTATTGAGCGAAAGAGCCAGCAGACAGATCACATGCCACAGGGAATCCCTCTTGAAGTGAGGTATAAAAGGGAGGATGAAAGAGAAGTTTTAAATCGAGTGTTGACAAATATACATTAATCCAATGGGATATACTCAAGTTTGGGGGTTTTATTTACTATTCTGAGACCTTTTTAAAATCTGTGATTTTCAAATATTTTGCTGAAAACTTCCATATGCCTTTTAAAAGATCCTATGCCACTATTAGGCATTTTAGCTAATTTAATAATACAATAATGCAAAGATTTCTGGTGTGCTTTTGGAAGAGGGAATCTTGTCAGTCTTGTTTAAGGTAATTATACGTACATTCTGATTGCATTGCTGAATTCTGTATTAAAGTTACTAACAAACTGAGTCTACTAACTGACTGAAGACAATTTTGAGTAGCTGATTAGATTTTTTCCATATTCACCTTATAAAAGCCAAAAGGACTGTGTTGATTAATTTATATTATATGGCAGTGCTGTTGAATTCTTGATTCTTCTTGGCTGACAATTGAAGGTGTTTAATGAGACTTCAAATGAAGTCTTGAAGTCACCTTACATCTCTTTAACACAAGTATTTCAGTAAATTGTTTCACTACTACAAAAGAACATTGGCCAATTAAATCAGGGTAAGAAAATCAGAATCAGATAAAAATGACAAATACATTTAAGGATAACAATCAAGCATAATGGCTCAAGACATCATTACTAGCAGTTAGTAACTGAGACTTGGTTGGCTATTGTGAAATTGTAATGGTATCCTGGTCTGTTTCTAAACAAGATTCTGTATTAGTAGTGCAAACCCCAAAGTATAATTCATTATTTACGTGTATGTTAGGGTATGCATACAGTGCACATGCTGTAAATTTCATCATCAGCATGTGTGTACTGCAAACATGCTGCCCGTTTTTTTTTTTTTTTTTTTTTTTTTTTTTAAACCTTGCATACTCTGTATGTTTAGTTCACACAAGCATTTGTCCTCAGGGTAGCAACACTGGCCCGGCCTGTTGTTTCACAGTTTCACAAAAAGAAACAACAGCAAACTACTCGGGAAGGTAACAATGAACATCCCTACTGATGAGTGCTTGTGTGAGGGGGTTAAAACTCATTACACTCTAGTTTAAATGGGTAAAAATAATTTTTTTATTGGTCATAACTTCTGGAAAGAAATAGTGTAGACATTGGACAGAGATGAAACTTTGAAGTGCATGTGTTGACTGCCTGTGTTCACGCACACTATTGAGTAGATTATACTTTGAAAGGCTATGCCTTTGGCTGTTCACATATGTGACCATGGATCACAAAACCAGTCTTAAGTTGCTGAGGTATATTTGTAGCAATAGCCAAAATATATTGTATGTCAAAATTATTGATTTTTTTTTATGCCAAAAATCATTTGGACAATAATTAAAGATCATGTTCCATTAAGATATTTTGTACATTTCCTTGGGTAAATATATCAAAACCTAATTTTTGATTAGTAATATGCATTGCTAAGAACTTCATTTGGACAAATTTAAAAGTGATTTTCTCAATATTTAGATTTTTTGCACCCTCAGATTCCAGATTTTCAAATAGTTGTATCTCTGCCAAATATTGTCCCATCATAACAAACCATACATCAGTGGAAAGCTTATTTATTCAGCTTTCATGTGATGTATAAAAATTGACCCTTATGACTGGTTTTGTGGCCCAGGGTCACATATGCTAAGTATTGTGTCAAAACTGAAATATACTTTGAACTTATAAAGTAGTTCTATACACCATGTGTTATGGGTGAAAATAATTAGATATTAAAACAAACTGAAGTGTGTTGGACAGTTGCTTTCAATTAAGGACATGCTCCATAAAATCAACCCAGAGGTGATTGAAGTAAAAGGAAGGTTTGAATGACAGTTAGACTTCTACTTCTAGGGATGTAAAAGTGCAAAAAAATAGATGGTGTGCATACACACTCACTTGTGCACACACAAATGTGCATGTTCCTCACCCAAACTCTGTGAAAGTGTGGTTGCAACTGCAGCGAGGTGACAGGGAGGACTGTGATGCAGGCCGCCTTTGTGTCATGAAGAGGAATAGAGGATGAGCTCTGCTCTCTGTCTCTGCTGCCACCTCTCACTCTTTTTTTAGAAGCGGTTTTACTCTGCCTTTTTTTGGCCTTCCTGCTGTCACTCTGGTCTGTCCGCTCTTCTGCTCTGTATGTGAGGGAAGTCAACTCACTGACTGTCTTTCTTTTTCTGTTTTGTCTTTGTCTTTTTGCTTGTCTGTCTGTCTTCTTTCTTGTATTTTTTTCCCTGTCTTCCATCCAAGATTTTCTGTCTCTTGCGAAGATGCTCCATTGCTTTGGAATTCATTAATCCTGCTCACTTATGGTCAGGATATTGTGTCTGTCCCTTTGAAATCAAATGGCTTCGGGACGGGAAAAGCACTCATAAGTGCTGCCCACTGTTGTCTTTGTGTGGATGCCAGATGTTGACCTCATCTGCTCAGTTTGCATGAAAATGTGTGTTTTTCTTTGAAACCTTCAGCTCTTCACAAATCCTTCACTGCGCATGCTTGTGTGTGTGTGTGTGACAGAGACAAAAAAAAGTTTCATAGAGAAAATGAGAATGACCTAAGCAGAGGCAGCATGTTGAGAGAAAGATACAAGAAACGCAACAGGGAACTGGTGGCTTGAAGGAAAGAAAAATGGCAAATGAAAGAGAAAGAGTATTGTATTGGGGTTTGGTTAAGCCAGAGGTGACAGTATCAACAAGAGGCTTAAATAAAGGTGCTAGGCTGCAGTTGGAAAGCTCTGGCATTAGAGATGCTTTCACTAAACTTTCAATGTCTTTCCCCCCAAATGCATCATCCCCCACTGCTGCTCCACCCCTCCCGAAGCCTTAGATTGAAAGTTGCCACAGTAGCACAACTGTCAGCACTTGTCATGGCAAGGCCATAGGCCTATAGTGATGGGAAGTGACAGGGTTTTATTTGAAATCCCATTTAAATCGGACATTGAGACTGAGCTTACCGAGGAGATGGGGGGGGGGGGGGGAGGATGACAAATGAGAAAGAATAAGGGTGTGAGGAAAAGCAGGGGTTTGTAAACAAAAATATAAATAATGAATGGCTTCATGTGAAACTAACCAGAAAAAAAAAAAGAAAAAATGTTTTAACAATTACTTTTCACAAACATTCAAACACTCAATATTAGAAATGTTTTCCAATAAAATCAAAGTAATTGAAAGTTAGTATTCAGAACTAAATGATTATACATCCCATGAAGCCCATTTCCGCCATATAAAAGGATCATCTGGTAAATCACAATGACTTAAAAAGTCCAAATTATGACATACTAATTGACATACTTTTATGACATACTTTTTTTGTCACAACTGGTCTTGTATCTTACAGTTGTGACTTTTTATGTTATAAGTATTTATAAGATTTAGTGTGTCTGTCATGATTTTGACTTTGTTATAATTTTGACTTTTTACTATTTTGGACTTTTTACATTACCATTTAAACTTTTTAATCCCATAAATATGACTTGACTTTATAATTTCTGATCTTTATATCATAATTATTTTATATCAAAGCATTTTTTAAATTATGTGGCAGAAATTAGTTTTTTATACAAACTGCTTGTAAAAGACACACTGAAGATAAAAACAGGCTCATGTAGATGTCTGAGATGCTTCTTTTGATTTTAAACAGGCATTTCAATGTTGATCCAGATGGTTCTCTTAAAGACTGCTGCTGCTGACCAGTAGACAAGACACTTAAACTTTGGACATCCTCTTTATTGAAAACCCTAGTTTTATAATGCTGTATATCTTCCATAAGTTAAAATATTACATAGATATTATTAATGTGTAAAAGTGTGCGGTGGTTTAGCGGTTGATGAGCAGTCGTTTAAGACTCAATTTTGTGATCCTGATGCTCTCTAGTGGCACAATAATGCCATTGCATATTTCACCTACAAAATAGAGGAGTTAGTAGATGGATACCATGCCATAGCATACCATAGCATGATAAATGTCTTTAACATGAACTTTGACCTTCTCTTCCTCTAACAGCACATAAATAATGATCACATCCATGGAGAAAAGAAGGAGTTTGTGTGTCGCTGGGAGGAATGTTCAAGAGAGCAGAAACCTTTTAAGGCCCAGTACATGCTGGTAGTGCACATGCGCAGACATACAGGAGAAAAGCCTCATAAATGCACGGTGAGAATTATATTAAATACTTTTTTGTTGTTGTTGTTGTTTTTCAGACAGCTTTGGTCTGTCTAGAACAAATCAGTGTAACTGTGTGTCCTTTTCTCTCTCAGTTTGAAGGCTGTTCAAAGGCCTACTCCAGACTAGAAAACCTGAAGACACATTTGCGTTCACACACAGGAGAGAAACCCTATGTGTGTGAACATGAAGGCTGCAACAAAGCCTTTTCCAATGCATCAGACCGAGCCAAACACCAGAATCGCACGCACTCCAATGAGGTAATTCACATACATGCATATACCAAGTATTAAACAAGGTATTTTGCTTCTAACAAAAAAAAAAAAAACTGCCTTTGGTAAAGTACACTTTTCTTCCAAAATGTGATGACTTGCTCCTACTCTAGAACATTGCATTTTGGCTGACATCACCAAGCTATTTCAACTTCAAATTACATCATATCCTGATTTTATTGTTGAATATTATTTTCACTAAAAATACATCAAATGTTTTTTATTTTTTGGTATTTTTTTGAGTAGGTTTACTTTGTTTGTTTAATTTGGTTTGTTTTTAAAGTTTATGTTGTTTTTTTTGTTAGTTTTATTTTGAGTAACTTTTACTTCACTACATTCCAAAGCATAAGATCGTACTTTTTACTTCACTACATTTCATTAAACATATCGTTACTCCTTATAATATATCACGTGCTCCGACACGCAGAAGCGGTTTCTGATTCATGAACGAACTGAGTCTTTTCAATGAACCTTTTAAATTGGATCACAAATCGCATCAAACGATACGTTTATGAATTACAATGATCCGATTGCAGCTGTTCTAGAGTCGACAACTCACTGATTCAAATGAACCGTTTAGTGCGAGTCTCCAGTAAACTGAATTCACAAGTAAGAACCGGGAGATCTTGTGAGCACACGCGCGTCTGTTAAAAGCAAGTTATTAACGTCGAAATTTAGGATTAAATATTGTAACTGAAAATCATATTTAGGTAAAAACTGTCAGTTGATTGTGAACTAAATCTGCTGTAAAGAGTGATCAATCAGTGTCTCTATGTTTTAGGTAAAAAAAAAAAAAAAAAAAATTCCCACCCATTACATTAACACAGATTAAACAAAATAACTCATGCACATTCAAATTCCCCACTGCCGTAATGTTAACAGTTTTATTAAAATGCTATGCATGCCCTATGTGACGTCTGTTTTTATATTATTAACAGGATACATTTTTATATTGTTTGGATTAACTAGCCGAGTAGACAGATATGAATGTTTATTCATAACCATACTGGAAATAAGTAAATATTGTTAGCTAATGCTAACTGTCTAGCTAACAAGCTTGCTGGTGGTAAGTTGAGGTAATTTTTAAAAATAAAGTCCAAATATATATTTATTCAACCACCTAGATAGATTATATCTGGGGGAAAAAGAAAGGATGTGATGTTCAGAACATGGTTACTACAGAAATTATCAAAGTGGGAAGTGATGCCCTCTGGGGGCATTTGGCTAGGGGTGTTTTTGCACCACAGCCAAGGCTTGAGAAGGAAAAAATCATTATGAAAATATAATTATATTTTCCTTAAAATGTTCTTCCTAACTTCAGGCCTTATTCTCATGCCATAAATAACTGTGAAGATTCTGCAAAACAACAAACATTAAAATATTTTTTTCTTACTGGTGAAAATCAGATGGTCATGTTTTCTCTCAGATACATCACAGTGTAAGCTTCACATGAAAAAAATATCTTGACTCCATATAGTGGTTATTTTGCGAAAATCCCAGGTATTTTGAGCAGTAGGATTATTAAAAATATGTGCAAATATAAAATTAAATTAAGTAGCCTATATAAAATTGCAAAATCTATCTTTCGGTACTTTTTTACTTAAGTACATAAAAAACTGAGTACTTTTGTACTTTCACTCAAGTAAAATTGAAAAAGGAGTACTTTTACTGGAGTAATATTTTATTATACGTATCTGTACTTTTACTCAAGTGCTTGATTTGTGTACTTCGTCCACCACTGTGTTTGAAATGGGTTGCAATTACCAATTATGTCAAATTTAAGTTGTTAAAAGAGTTAGCAGACATTTATTTATATAACATTCCAATGCTCCCTCTCTCTTTGTTTCTCTCAGAAACCCTATGTGTGTAAAATCCCTGGTTGCACTAAACGATACACTGATCCCAGCTCTTTACGGAAACATGTTAAGACTGTACATGGTCCTGAAGCACATGTTACCAAGAAACAGCGTGGGGATACATACCCTCGTCCCCCACCTCAGCCCAGAGAACCTGAAGGTAATGGAGAAGGTCAGTCACCAGGACAGCTGCCTCTCAGAGCGATCACTGACCAAAGGGAGTATAATCTTGCTACCTTGAAACAGGACGAATGTCTACAAGTCAAGTCAATCAAAACAGAGAAGCCCATGGTAAGCCTCCTTCCATTTCAAAAACAAATGAAAACAAAAAAATATGGTTTGCTATGCTAAAGTTTCAACTCCATAAATAACTAAACTTAAAAAAAAAACTAATCTTTTATGTCTTTTGTCTTACTAATGTTTACCCTTTCCTGGTTTCATAACTGCTCAGCTAATACATGCTTATAGCTAGCTACCTCTTGCCATGCATGTTCAAATTAATAACTGAATCTTTTTTTGTCCACTACCACATGTATTACTTTTCCTCTCTTACTAAGGACAGTGGGTGATAAGGTGAGAATGGTGATGTAATTATAGGTCTGATGTTTTCTCTCTTTTCACTGCTCATTCTGTCCTTTCAATTCTGGGTCATCTGGAACAATTATTCAGTCAGTGGTCAACAGCATCATGTCATCTCATACATTATTATTTGTAATGTTGTTTTATTTGTTTTGTTTTTCTTGCTTTGTTGTTACTATTTTGTTGTTTTTGAATGTGTTTTATTTAGTTTTGTATGATATTGCTTGTTTTAGTTACTGTTTGTGTATTTGTGTGTATTCGGCTCTGCAACTTGGTTTTAAATCAGTGATCAGTGCCTGCACTTGTGGTTTCATTGTGTTTAGGTTCATTCTTTAGGTCTATGTTGAGAAAACAGCTCATTGTAATCAAGATCAATAAAAAAACAAGCTTTCTTGTTCACTACTAACAAGACAGCTCATTCTTTAGCGCCATTATACATTTGCAGCATAGACAACAACCTAATTAGGACCCAACAACTCTAAAGGGAGACCATTGTCCATGTGGTCTGTTTTCTTAAAATGGGGCAAACATGCTTACCTCTACTTCCACTGTTGGTTATTTACTTCTGGTAAAACCGGTTTCTCAGGCTGCGTTTACACTTGGCATTAACATGCGACCTGGATCTGGATGTTGTCCACATACACATTGAAAAGACAAGTGTAAACGCACTTCTGATCAGAATGTTATCTGATCAGCGTGTCCTGGTCCAGAGGTAGTTGAGATCGGATCTCAGTGTAATGTAAACACAATCCAGCCATCGTGTCTGCATTCACAGGTGGACATCACACAAAACGCTGCCCCCTCTCTCGCGAACTGCCAGAAAAAAAGACGGAGAACACCCACTAGTGAGACTCCTACACTTATCCTTGATTTGTAAAATGTCCCGTGACTGAAAATGCTTTTCAAAAGAAAACCCACCACTTCAGGCTGACTTTGCACTGGGCCATTCTCTGCAGACTTATTTAAATGTTGCACGGGAAAGAGAGATCCGATCGGTTATCCAGATAGAAAAGTCAGTTGATGTTGCCAAGTGTAAACGCACAGTGTTCTGATTGGTTGATTATAACGCACCTTTGGTTGGGTCAAGGTGATCTATTGTTTGTTGATAGTGTATGCTTGGTGTGATACTTCTGTGATTCACTTTAGCTTGCATTCTGTGCAAAAGCGGAGATGAACGTTATTCAAAGAGTGTACGTAGATAGCAAAATACATTTGGCATAAAAATGTGTTAAAAGTGTTATTGCTGACATTAAGTACATACACTCTTACAGAGATCCACTGTCCTACAGAGTTTAGCTACACTCCTAATCAAACCCCTGAACCAGATAATCAAGGTCTTCAAGATAGTTTGAAAAATTACAGGTAGGACAGTGGGTTTCCAGTATGGAAGCATATGGGTAGCAAAATTAATTTTGAAATGTAATATGCAAAATGATAATGCAATATGTAAAATGGCAATGTATTTTTGTATTTAAATTTACAGTTTCCCATACATATGTGCAGGGGCGTAGTTAGTGAATTGGGGGCCCCAGGCAAAATATAGGAATGGGACCCTATACATTTTCACACATTTTCTTATATTAACCTTGAGGTTCCTTTTTTGTTTTGATGCTTGCTGCTGCACAATGGTGCCCCATAGTTGTGTCCAATGTTTCTACATTTTTCATGTACATGTTAAATGGCTTTAAATTAATATTTCAAGAGCAAGCTCACAGATGAGAACAAAACAGCATTGGATGAAGTGAATTAGAGCCCTGCAGGGGCCTTAAATATAGGCCCTAGCCTGTCTCCCCCCCCCCCCCCCCCAAAAAAAAAGCTTATACTGCTGTTTCAGCTATTAAAATAGTTCAGTTTTGTATGTAATGGAAAAGTGAGTATATTTCGTTTAATTTTTTTATAAAGTAACTTTAGAAAAAATTTAAATTTAAGTTGTTTTTTTTGTTTGAATGTTTGTTTTTTAAGGGCCAGCTGCAGACAGCCTATATGTTTGATCAATTTGGCCTTCTCAAATCATCACGACTTGCATAAAATAAAATCTATAGATATAAAACAGTTCAAGCATATCAAAATGTTAGTTTAAATGTTTAACCTAGATATTTGTGTGGAGAACATGGAGGCACTGGCACGATCACTTGCAGTTTTTTCAAACAGTGGAAACAACTTAATAAACAGTTATCTTTGCTCATAAAGGTAAGAGTAATACCTCATTCTAAACTGTAAAGGGGGTAGTTTTATTTGTGTGCACACAATATCAACAAAACGTTGTGCTTTTATAAAATAAGGAAAACAAACGCTTTCTGGCATCTGGGGTTTGAACAGGAGCGCTTCACAATGATAAACCTAAACTCAGCAAATTGCCTCACAGACCTGATAAAAATAAATTAAAAAAAAAAAATATATATATATATATATATATATATATATATATAAATATATATATATATATATATATATATATAGAAAACTTTAAATTACTAGCCTACTTTAAAACGAAATAATTCTAATCGAAAACAGAAACTCTTTCATTATGTAATCATGTATTACTCTTTAAAGGCATGTCCAATAAGGAGATGACGAGTTATTTCTTTCATTACCATAATTGATGGATATCTAAAATATAAAAATAAGGAAAAGCCTAAAACAGGCCAGATTTTAATTTGCGTTTTATTTTATAATTTCATACAATTACAAATGAAAACAGAAAATTATAATGCCATATATAGGCTATGTAAATCTTTGTCCTATAATTGTATAGCTTGCTTTTTCAGAATTTATTTATTTATTTATTTGCACTGTTCTGAATACCTTAACATGTAAAGGATTTTCTGCAATGCAATTTTGTATGATATTTTTTATTAGCCTCTTTTTTTCTTACCCATGTCATGAATTCATTTTCCCATTTGTAAAATAGCCAACAAATAATTTTTTTTGTAGGCTAACCCGATCTCATGAAAGCCCTTATACTGTAGCATTATTTTCTGCTACTATTTGGTGTAATATTTCTATGCAGAAATTTACTTTGGCATGCAAAAGACTGATAAATTCATAATTAATGGCATGGCTGGTTCAGTCAACAGAAATACGGGACACACAGTGCGTAAAGCCGTACACCTGCAGGCGCCACAGACTCAGATGGTTGTCATGGTAATAAACACCGTAAACAGCAACTGTTCATGTGTCAGTGCTTAATGCGCAACACCTATATGAAAAGCATTTTAGTGGGCCCCCTGGCTTTAGGGGGCCCAAGGCAGTCGCCTACCTTTGCCTAATGGGTAAGTCCGCCCCTGAATATGTGCAACATTTAGTGCAAAATGAAAATAAAATTTAAATTAAATAATTTACATTTGCCATTTTCTACACTTGTTTTAATATGTAATTTAAAAACATATTTCAATGCTTTATAAGCTGCAGTGTAAATTCCAAAATGCATTCTGAGTGTACAGCAAAAGGGTTGCAAAAATAAATGTCTTTTATTTTTATTAAATGCATTGACACTTACACTTTTCAATCAGAAGTTTCAATTGCATTTTCATTAAATATCCTGTGATAATATAGTTTAAAGGGGTCATATGATGCGATTTCAAGTTTTCCTTTCTCTTTGGAGTGTTACAATGTGTTTGTGAATAGATAAGATCCCTAATGTTGCAACGACTAAAGTCTCAAATCCAAAGAGATATTCTATTTAAAAGTTAACACTCGTCCACGCCCTCCTAAAATGCCTCGTTTAAACACACCCCCACATGTCTATGTCACTGTGTGGGAAGATTTGCATAACACCGCCCAAATGTATACGCAAAGAAATAAGGCGTAACTGTGATTCTCGCTGTAGTATTGTTGCCACTGCCAACCTGACATGAAATGTCTTAAGTGTAAGTGTCATTGCATTTAAGAAAAATAAAAGACATCTAAATCACCATTTTCACTACCATTTTGCTGCACATCTGGCTCAGAATGCATTTTGAAATTCACACTGCATTTTGCTACAATTAACATGTGGTATCACAATGAAAATTCAATCCCATGTGTCTTACCCCTAAGTCTAAATGCATTTAGGGAAAATGGCATTTAAATTATAATTTTGCTACAGTTTTCACTTGGACTCAATTTCATCAATTTGGGTAAAGCATTAAAATATATTTTTAATTTACATATTAAAACTAGTGCAGGAAATGGCAAATGTAAATCATATAATAGAATTTTCTATTTGCACTAAATGTTGCAAATATGTATGGGAAAATGTAAATTTAAATAAAGAAATACATTGTCATTTTACATATTGCATTGTCATTTTGCATATTACATTTCAAAATGAATTTTGCTACCCATATGTTTCCATATTCCAGGGGTAGGTTGCAGACCTCAGTTCTATTATTTGTTATTACATGCCCGAATATGAGAAATTTTCATCAACATGGTATTTCACTCTCCTTGTTGCATTCATCCATTTCATTTGTAAAAATGTGCCAGAAGATCAGGATTTTATTTTTTATTTTATTTGTGTGTGTGTGTGTGTGTGTGTGTGTGTGATAAATTGAATAAAATGCAAAATATATGGTCTCTCTTCACTACCCCTCTTAGACGTCTCAGCCAAGCACTGGCGGTCAGTCTTCATGCAGCAGTGACCAGTCCACCGGCGGCCCCCATATCGGCCGTGGAATCCAGCTTGCTGTAAACAGCATTGGGCTTGTGGGGGAGGAGGCAGTGATTGAGGAAAATGAAGAGAAGGAGGAGGAAGGAGAGGGAGAGGAGGAGGAGGAGGATTCCCCCATTATGGACTCTACAGTATCCACTGGAACAACCACAGCGGCAACACTAGCTTTGCAGACTCGTCGAAGTGTAGGACGGCCCCTACGCTGGATGGAGCATGTTAAGATGGAGAGGTTAAGGCAGGTGAATGGAGCTGTGCCTAGGCTAGGACATATGTCCCCAACACCGCCCCCTAAAGGCCAGGCCCTGCCTGCCCTCACAGGAAAGGGTAAGTATGAGGGTGTACTTACACTAGGCAATTTGAACCATACCCGAGCATGTTTGACCCCCAAAGTCCAGTTCATTTAACTAATGTTCCCTTGCCCGCTTGTTGGTTTAGACACGGTTCGTATAGCATGTGCACTAACAATGCCGAGACACATGACATCAATTATGCAGCTGTTCCATTTAACCAACATCTATTAACAAATCTATCAACAAAGATTTTTTAAACAACATATTATGCATGTGAGAGGAACATGTGTCACCACACCCCAAATGGCTCAAAATAATAAGCCACAGAGTTAACATCTCTTATGTATTCTCTTCTGCTGTGTGAGAGTGCTTTTGATCCTGTTTTCTCCAAACCATTGCATCATATGCTGTGTTTACACTTGGCATTAACATGCGACCTGTATGTCCACATACACATTGAAAAGACAAGTGTAAACGCACTTCTGATCGGAATGTTATTCAATCAGCATATCCTGTTCCAGAGGTAGTCGAGGATGCATTGTGATCGGATCTCAGTGTAATGTAAATGCAATCCAGCCATCGTGTCTGCATTTGCAGGTGGACGTCACACAAAACGCTGCCCCCTCTCTCGCGAACTGTCAGAGAAAAAGACAGTGAACACCTGTGTGGAGACTAGTGAGACTCCTACACTTATCCTTGATTTGTAAAATGTCCTGCGACTGAAAATGCTTTTCAAAAGAAAACCCACCACTTCAGGTTGACTTTGCCATTCTCTGCAGACTAAATTTTGCACAAGAAAGAAAGATCCGATCGGATATCCAGATAGAAAAGTCGGTTGATGTTGCCAAGTGTAAAAGGAGTATGTTCTGATTGACTGATGATCTGATCTGCTTGATCGGATCACGGTGATCACGTTAATGCCAAGTGTAAACGCAGCCATAAAGACATGCTCAGGCCCGGAACATTAAAGTGCAATATGAATGCAGCAGGGGAGTGGGGAGGGGGTACAATATGTTTTGGCATGGTACAATACACCTGTGCCTAGTGCAAGTACATCCTTACTTTCAGAGCTTTCTCAATATACTGAACTTTACACATTTAAAGGGTTAGGTCACCCAAACATGAAAATTAAGTCATCATTTACTCAACCTTATGTTGTCTAAATGCCATATAGCCTTATTGTTTAGACCATAAAAGGAGAAATCAGGACAGTTTTGAGGAAATCATGATCAATAAGATGTGACACAAAATACAATCCATGTACTTTATTTCTTGATTTTTCCTTTTTCATGTACAGTTTCATTTCTAGATGAACTTACCCATTAATGTCTAATTATGACTATAATTACATAATAATAATAATAACATTAACCTCACCTAATAAGAGTATTTCTCATTATTAGGTTCATGCCTTGGAAGGAGTAGTTCTGTGGGGGTTCCCCAGCCTCCTCCACGTCCTGAGCCGTCCAACACAGAGCTGACTGTGTTGAATTTGCTGCGTGAGCGCCGGGACAGCAGTGGCAGCAACACCAGCTCGGCCTACCTGAGCAGCAGTCGTCGATCCTCTGGCATCTCCCCCTGCTTCTCCAGCCGCCGTTCAAGCCAGGCCTCACAAACTGAGTACAGCCACCAACGGCATATTCACAATCTCAGTGCCACTGACTCTTATGACCCTATCTCCACTGACGCCTCACGACGCTCCAGTGAAGCCAGCCAATGTGGAGGTGGAGGAAGTTCAGGTGGGATGGTGTACAGTGGAAGTGAAGGTATTGGAGGAAGTGGGATGGGGACAAGAGGTGTTCTGAACTTAACTCCGGCTCAACACTATCACCTGAAGGCCAAGTATGCCGCTGCTACAGGTGGGCCTCCTCCCACACCCTTGCCAAACATGGAGCACATGAGCCTAAAGACTCGTCTGGCTTTGATGGAAGATAAACGGAACTTGAGCCAACTTAAACTACCACCACTGGTCAGGCCACGTCGCTGTAGTGATGGTATGCACAACTTACATGGCAGTCAAGCAGTGTATCGACGAAGGAGATTGTACCCTGTTGAAGGTTCAAGGAATAGTGATCGAAGAGCCAGTGACCCTGTGCGCACACGGGATACTAGTGCTTTTGGTTTGCCACAGTTACAGCGTTTCAGCAGTTTAAACAACATGAATTCATTACCCCATATTGTTGGTAATTATTATTTAGATGGAGAAGATAACAGTCTGTGCTTACAGAACTACATCTTTCAGAGGAGTCTACACTCACCTTGCCCTCCCAGCATTGTGGAGCAATCAGCACTTGAGGACTTGGTAGTGGACCAAGATGGTCTTCTGTTACATGTTGATGAAGAAATTCTGCCGGATGACTTGGTGCAGTATCTTCATTCCCAAGATCAAGAATCGGATCACAAACAAGGCAACCATAGCAGTGATTCCAGTCCCCATAGATCCAGTTTTGACCAGGGTACTGCAGATGTCCAGAACTTCCTCAACCCACAACAGCAACAGGAGGAGTCAGAAGGGGAAAGCAATAGTAAAGACATAATGCCTATCCAGTGGAATGAAGTGACCTCTGGTAGTGCTGATGTTTCTCCTCTTAGGCAGCAGAGGTGTGGAAGTTGGTCAGACCAGAATGGCATAGTGTGTGGTGAGTTTGGTATGTTTTGGTGAGTGGTTGTTTTGGTAGCTTTTGAATAATGAGTTCATGGATCAACACTCAACTCTTTGTAGAGATGGTGTCGAACACATGGCAGGTATAAACTACAGATGCATACATCCAGAGCAGCATCAACAAATTGCAAAGGCATCTCAACAACAGCCCAGAAAAAATCCAGGCATTAAGAATGAGTCTTCTTCGACCTCCAAACTGGAGTCAAGGCGCAAAAACTTTGGTCGACCAGACTTCTCTCATATATCTTTGGGCCCCCTCTGTCGTAGCTATACCCAACAGACAACTATATCGCAAAATAACCTCAAGCAAAATCAAACAATAAAACATCAAATCAGCAGCAACCTTTTGTTGCAAAGACCAGCTAACTGCAGCTTGTCTCCGGCAACACTACTGCCTCACCAGGCCCAACCTCCTATGACTCAACTACCTGTCAATAGTGGCAATAGAAGCTTAAATCCCACACAACCCTACTTCATTCAGCAGGATATCAATGGTCATAAAGCACATTCATGCCAGCAGCAAAGCTTGAGGAATGGAAATGGAACCAATTGCTCTCTTGCAAATCAGGTTTCAGGACTTAAGCTTGAGGCAGACCTTCAAACCAACACTTCCTCTTCTATCCAGCGACAAAAGCCTTTGTTTATTGCTGAGTGTTATGACACGTCAGAGTCCAAAACTTCATCTTCTCATGAAACCGGACAGTCATATTTAATGGAGTCCTTGACAGCTAAGACAGAAACACCTTCTGAGGCCCTTCTGTCCCCTGGGGTTGATCAAGTGACCAGTACAGTAGAAGAAAGCCTAGATGTCTTAGATAATGTTGGTTTAGATATTTGTTCTATCCTTGAGGATGGTTATGAGCAGGGTAGTGTGGTGTCTGACGTTATCAGTCCCAGTTTTTTCCAGGGTCTGTCTAGAACTTCCTCTCGGCTGACTACTCCCCGTGTTTCAGCTCCATTTCATCCAGGCACTAACAACATGGCTATTGGTGACATGAGCTCTCTCCTCACCACCCTCGCAGAAGAGAGCAAATTTCTGGCTATTATGCAGTAATCTGTGCACTCCCCCTCCAAAAAATTGTTACGCTATTATAGATAAGACAAATTTAACAGACTTGTGTATGTAATGTAAAGATGTGGGATGAGAAAGAAAGTTATTGCTTTATATTTATTAAAATAGTTTATTAGGTGATGTTGACAAAGAGTTGGTACACAATCTTAAATCTGTCTCATCTTCCTAGAGACATTGACCAATAGAACCATTCCATTTCTGAAATAGAGGCTATTTTAAAAACCCTTCTTTTATAATGTTATATGATGATGGCAGATGGTGACACTGGTCTTCTTTTCATCACATTGAAACAGTATTCTCTGTGTTGTCGTTGATATTTTTATGTTTTGTTGTACATTGTTGGTACAAGTGCATGGTAATTTTCTTATTAAGTGTACACAGTGTTCACTAAACTGAGTAGGTTAACTCATTGTATTATGTATCTTTGTTGTTGAGTGCATTGCATTCAATTGCATTGTGAATATGCACAGACTTAACTGTCATCAGGTCAAGACAGAGTGGAATATCACTCTTAACAGGCCCAAGTGTCATATTTTGATTATTCTGTCTTTTTAAGTGTCTTATATCAGAGATGTCGCAGTGATTATAATATAAGTCTTACCAAATGTTGGTGACCAATTTTTCCCAACATGGCAATTAACAGGGACCACTTTGTTGTGTTAGGGTATGACAAGTGTAGAGCAAAATGCTAGAGCTGATCACTTAATATCTTGCTAATGTTGATTGTATGCTTGTAAATAAATGTTAATATTTTTCTTCATTTTTTATATTGCAAAAAATTTACATTTTGCATTATCTTGATCACATTGTTAATGACTGGTGTTGCTGTTAAGCAATGCATGACATGACAAAAAATTTAAATTGTGGTCATTTTAGTCAATTTGTGGTTGTTGATTATTTCTCAAAGTAAAATTTTTTTAATTTGTGGTTGTTTTGATATTAGTTAATGTTTAAATTTATCTAAATATACCAGTAATTTTTTTGTTATCTTTTTTTTATTTTTTTTGTTTGTTTTGTGTTTTTGTTATTGATTTGCAGTGAATCTGTAGTGAGATCTCATTTATGCCATGGCTTTTTAGATCAACCTGTCTTTGCTTATCTGTTAAAAAAACCTATATCTTCCTCAATTCTGAATAAAGAAATTTATAAACACCAAGACACAACAAGCACCACTACAGGAGCTAAGAGACTTTCAGCAGTATTAAAAATATCCTGAAGTTTCTACCTACATATGTATAGTTTTTAAAGGTGTACTCTCGTAATTAGGTTTGTTTTTGTATGGTTATTTGAACATTTTCTGTAGTTGTGTATCAGCATCTTTGTTTAGTTTTAAAGTGGTATGACCTATTCCTCTTGAAAAGGACTAGAGGCTTTGAGCCTAAGGTATGTGCCTTATTAATGCTTGTCCATACGAAAGAGACACTGCCATTTTCTTCTTCTTCTTCTTCTTCTTCTTATGTTTTTTTTTTTTTTTTTTTTTTTTAAGGAATTAAATAGACATAAAGTGTGTATGGAAAGAGTCCTGTGATTTCACATGTTACATGGAACACTACATTCTGGTTTGGCATTGAAAAATGTGATGTGTAAACAATGTTAGTTGCTTTGTTGTTGTTTTTAATAGATATTACATTTGTTTTTATGCTTGTAAATACATATTAATTCTGTAGACTGTAGTTAATAGTTTAGGTGGCATCAGGGGTCAGAATTAGTATAAATATCATACTCTATTAAAGGGGTCATATGATGCGATTTCAAGTTTTCCTTTCTCTTTGGAGTGTTACAAGCTGTTCGTGAATAGATAAGATCCCTAAAGTTGCAAGGATTAAAGTGACTAAAGAGATATTCTTAATAAAAGTTTAGACTCATCCACTGCTCATTTAAACACGCCCCCACATGTCTACGTCACAATGTGGGAAGATTTGCATAATGCCGCCCAAATGTTTACGCAAAGAACGAAGGTGTAACGTTCTCGCTGTTGCTGCCGTCGCCATGTTGTGGAGATGCTGTTTCATTGTGAAAGTGAAAATACTTTGTTTGGCCTTCCAAAAGAGGACACAACTAGAAATCAGTGATTAAGTTGTATTTACAACACTGTTCCAGAACAGTTCAACCCAAATATTCAGATGTGTGCAGCACATTTTATGAAGGACTGTTTCCTGATCCTGGGAGAAAAGACTACAATGCCGGCTGTTCTGACTCACAGTCTGTAAGTATGTTTACATATGTAAAGGATTTGCCACTGATGATTCAAATGCGAGTTTTGAGCAGTGTAGAGTAGAGCTTGTTGTTTGTCGTTTCTCCGATCACAAATAAATACATGGGTTTATGTTTACGTGGCATGACGCAGTGCAACGTGTAAAAAGACAGTATAAGTCATTATAATCCGTAATTATGTCCCCACTGTATGTAATAAATGGCTAGTTTATAATGGGTTTTATTGTTTTTGTCTTGTTCCGCCGGTGTTCTGACCGGGACATGCATCACAGTATGGTAAGGGGGGTAACATTTCCGTCACACGCTTGAGTCATTCGGCCAATCACAGCGCACGGGATTGCTGGCCAATCAGAGCACACCTCGCTTTTCAGACCGATGAGCTTTGTAAAAAACAGCGTGTTTCAGAAAGGCGGGGCATATAGAAGAAACAATAATGTACATTATGTGGAAAATAGTGTTTTTTGAACCTTTAACCGTATAAACACATTTCATTACACCAAATACACAAAATAATGTTCTTTTTAGCAACATCATGTGACCCCTTTAAGCAGGAATCCATGTGCCCTGTCCTACATTCAAATAGGTGATCAAAATAGAATCACGGTGCCTAGCACCCTTAGACTGGGTACAAAGTCTGAATGCTCTTTTTATATCAGATTAAAACAAATGTTTGTATGGTTTTAATAAAAAAATAATAAATGCAACAGTTGTCTTTGATGGTGAGTATTTGCTATTGATTTACAGTATAAGAAGAGGAAGTTACAGTAAAATACAATATCAGTATGTGATATTAAACAGTGCTTTAATGCAACATATACAGTGATCTGTGCAATATTTAATCTGGCTGTTTAAAATGCAATACTATTTTCTCTGCTCTGAGCTGAATTAATGCTTCACATCAGTTCCAACATATTCATGTGCTGCGCAATAGATAAGATATATGATTCTGAATAGACTATTGGTCACATAAATACCTAAGAAAGCTCATGAAACATTTTTGTTTATATGCATACATCACAATGACTCTAGGATGTTTAATGTTTGCATTTGTACACACAATCTTGGACTGATACTGCAGAGGACATTTTAAATCATGTTGTTCTGAATGTTGTGATATTTTAAATAGTGAAACTGCAATTAAATTTTACGTTATTAAATAGTTACGTTATTGACTTTACAAATAATGATATTTGTTATGAAAGTCAGTGGTTTAAACACACTGAGGAACTTTTAAAGCAGTGTTCAAATTATGTCAAAGCTCTTGGGGAATTCCCCCTTAAAAATAAATAAATAAATAAAAACTATAACCCTATTAATATTTCTCAACAAAAATCTATGTAATAGCAAATTTAGCACATTTCTTTTAATCTCTCTCTTGTCATATTGTTATTTTTGGGTTTGTTTAAATTAAATATGTTTTTTTTTTCATCTTGTCCTTGTTATCTTTGAGAAAACCTCATATTGTGACTGTTTGTTGGTTCTAAGATGAAAGCTTATTCAATATCAGTTAATTAGGTGTACCAACAATCATTAAGCAAACAAGAATTAAATATCATAGGCACAATGGCGCAATTCCCACTTTTTTCCCCTTCAAATTTCTCCTTTCAGCTTAATGCTTTATTTTTGACTTGTCACAAAAGTTTATCATATGCATGTTGTAGAATGTGTTCCCCCTTAACACATGGACTCTTCCAGTCACCCCTGTCATCCAGTGTAAAATGGACTATTCCTGAACTTTCCATCGGAGTTCGCGAAGTGACGGAGAAGAGAACAGGTGGATTAAAACGGGAAGGCAAGCTGTCTGAATATTGTAGATAGTTTGTAGATTAATAAGTATTAGTCCAAATTAGAGGAGTTTTATCGTTTGTGCGTGTGCGTGCATCACAAAGTAAGTAATTACGTTATATCATTACTGAGCATTCTTAGCAACTGTAAGGATAAACGCCATTACGCCTGTATAAGTGTTTACATTTTACTATTGTTTACATGATCGTGCTCCACCGCTATTATACTGCTACTATTCAGTATTATTCATGTTATTTATTGTCAATTTATGCATATTTAGTCATTACAAATAAGGGGGCACTGCCGCATCTTAGGTAGTGCGCATGCGCTCTAGAGTTGTTTACATACATTCTAAGTTACATTGCTTGCACTGCAGAGATGTTCACGTGAACAGTTCATGCGCAGTGTTAGCGCACACACATACTTTGAATATGTTTATACTGGACACTCATTTCCACTTATATAAATAGTTAGACCTTGATTGTGATATTTTCTGTTACATTTATCTCCATTGAACAACCATTTTCAAATAAGCTTTATTTAAGTTGTTGTTTGTATACATTTATATTCATACATATGTTTGTATTTTATATTTTCAGAACCACACATCTATGCACATCTAATAAAGACAATTTGGATTATTTGAGTGAGACATCATTGTTCTGACCGGGCAAACTGTAGCCTTCACCCAAACCCGGACTAGCAATAGAGTGCAGATTAAGAAGAGTTTTCACATGTGTTTTAACATTTTTTTCTAGTTTAAGCATTCAAAAGATTTTACCCATTTAAGTGCAAGAAATTGCAAAAGATAGTACTAAATTCAGGAGCACCATTTCCTGTATGTGCACACACCCAAAGCCTGTACAATAGAGAGCCTATAGTCTCAGACAGCCAGTGCCAAAAGCAGTAGAGGCAATTGCCTAGCAAGGTAGCGGTGTCGATTGAATTTTTAGGTGTGTTAAACTGGAAGCGACTCTGTGCAGACAGATCAGTGTTTGACATTCAAAGTACCACAAGAGCTATAGAGAGGATGCAATCAAATTTACCTCAGTGGAACATGTGCATGGGTTTGAGCCTGTTTACAAACCTGTTGTCTTACAAATAGAACATTTAATGACACATTTTGCTCAAAAGTAATTTCATAACATAAATTGAAAATTTGAAATAACTTCCTTTTGTGATCTGACACGGTTTCACATCACAGCATGAGGAAAAACCATTATAGAGCCCGACCGATATATCGGCCGGCCTATATTATCGGCCGATATGAGCTAATTGCATTTAAATCGGCATCTGCGTTTATAACGGCCGATGAAACATGAGAAACAGAGTCTCATGCTTCACTCATGTTATGAGTGTTGCATAGTTTGCCCACCAGAGGGAGCTCTGCAACTCCCCAGTTGACAACAGCGCCAGAAATCCACTACAGAAGAAAGCTATCAGCCGAGCCACGGAGATGTACTTTTTTGACGGTGAGTCTGTCGTTCGTCATGTGAAATGATTGTAGATTTAGTTCATACAATGTATATAAAAACAGTGTGGTAGTTCTAGCTAACGGTCCTATCATTATCACTTCTAAATATTCTGTAACATCACTTACAGCCGCTAATGCATTGCTATATTAGATTAGCCACAAAGCTAATACCATGTTTATCAGTGGAGAAGAGCGTGAACGTTAATAAGAGGTCAAACTATAACGTTAGCGTTTAACTTATTCTAAATATATCTGCAGTGTTTCCCACATAGTGACCGCGTAACTGTGGCAGGGGGGCGCGTGTAGTCAATGACTAGAAGTTATGTACAGCGTGCCTCGAAAAAACAGCAACTGTTTACGTTATTCTAACGCTAACATAGCTTCCTTTTTAGCAGGCCCCTTAAATGCTTGCTATTAACTTGTTTGAAGATGGTTCTTCTCAAAATTGACAGCGGTGTGTTCATGACACTAACGTTAACCATTCAACTTCGAATTGATTCCGTAATCTTCCGGTAACAGTAGGCTAACTTTACTTTCGCCAGCGCATGACGATGTTTTTGATTCAGACTGTACAAAGAGAAGAGGAGAAGATATACGGGTCCGTTGTGAATGTGTCTGTGAGAGCAAATATAGTGTTTACAGTAACTACAGTAGGTGCGTCAGAAATGATTAAACCAGAGGGGACATGTAAATAAATGTGAGCTGAACAAGCGCTATTTTTTTCTTCTTTTTTACAGATTGTTTCAAAGCAGCTTTACAGACATAACAGGAAAATATTGTAATAATATAGTTAAATATAAGTAGGTAATAGGTAATACCTATTGCTTGACAAAAAAAAAAAATATTATATATATATATATATATATATATATATATATTTCTCTATATTTCTCATTTTTGCCTATGTAGGAGATCCCTGTTTTATTATTATTATAATTCTAATGATGACATGAGTAAAGATACATGGTGATATTATAATACACATGCTTATTCTTTCTCTGTCTCTCTTTCTGCCCTACAGATGGCTGAAAAAGGTGAACGCTGTAGCAGCAAAGTGTGGGACTACTTCTGCAAAGATTCCTCTAATGCAGTGTTCTTTTGATCATTAAAAAATATATACTTTTGATGTGCAATTGTTTAGTCATTGAGACTGTAATCTAAGGCTATTTTTAAACATAATCCCTTCTGGAAAATGGTTTATACAGCCCACATACATAGAACAGGCAGATATTTTGCTATTGAATGTTGTGTAAGTGTAGTTTATAGGAAATGGGTCTAATATCCAGTTTATTTTCAAAATCAAAATATCGGCTTATAAATCGGCTCTTTTCGAGTTAATATCGGCATCGGCCCCCAAAAATCCATATTGTTCGGGCTCTAAACCATTATATTATATAGTATTCTATGCAGTGATAAAGGCTGTTGTTGATCATTATATATACAGTGGGGCTCGAAAGTTTGGGCACCCCTTGCAGAATCTGTGGAAATGTGAATAATTTTCAAAAAATAAGAGAGATCATACTAAATGCATGTTATTTTTTATTTAGTACTGTCCTGAGTAGGATATTGTACATAAAAGATGTTTACATTTAGTCCACAAGACAAAAAAAAAAATCCTGAAATTATTAAAATAACCCCATTCAAAAGTTTGGGAACCCTTGGTTCTTAATACTGTGTGTGGTTACCTGGATGATCCACGACTGTATTTCTGTTGAGATGGTTGTGCATGAGTCCCTTGTTTGTTCTGAACAGTTAAACTGAGATCTGTTCTTCAGAAAAAATTTTAAGGTCCTGCAGATTCTTCAGTTTTCCAGCATCTTTGCATATTTGAACCCTTTCCAGCAGTGACTGTATGATTTTGAGATACATCTTTTCAAACTGAGGACAATTGAGGCACTCAAAACACAACTATTAAAAAAGGTTCAAACATTCACTGATGCTCCAGAAGGAAACAAGATGCATTAAGAGCTGGGGGTGAAAACTTTTGGAATTTGAAGATCAAGGTAAATTGTACTTAATTTGTGTTCTGTGAAACATACAAGTATCTTCTGTTGCTTACGAAGGGCAGAACTAAATGGAAAAAAAATTATATTTCAACAAAATAAGAAAAGTTTGGCCATCTTCATCGTGTTCAAAAGTTTTCACCCCCAACTCTTAATGCATCTTGTTTCCTTCTGGAGCATCAGTGAATGTTTGAACCTTTTTTAATAGTTGTGTTTGAGTGCCTCAATTGTCCTCAGTGTGAAAAGATGTATCTCAAAATCATACAGTCACTGCTGGAAAGGGTTCAAATATGCAAAGATGCTGGAAAACTGAAGAATCTGCAGGACCTTTAAGATTTTTCTGAAGAACAGTTCTCAGTTTAACTGTTCAGAACAAACAAGGGACTCATGCACAACCATCACAAAACAGAAAGACAGTTGTGGATCATCCAGGTAACCACACACAGTATTAAGAACCAAGGGTTCCCAAACTTTTGAATGGGGATATTTTAATAATTTCAGCATTTTTTTTTTTTTTTTTTTTTCTTGTGGACTAAATGTAAACATCTTTTATGTACAATATCATACTCAGGACAGTACTTAATAAAAAATAACATGCATTTAGTATGAGCTCTCTTATTTTATTTTTTTTAAATTATTCACATTTTCACAGATTCTGCAAGGGGTGCCCAAACTTTCGAGCCCACACACACACACACACACACACATATATACACACAAAATGAATTTGGATTGTGTTTGTATTTATTCACTTTTTTTTTTTTTTTTTTTTTGTTGTTTTTGGTTTAACTGCTTTAAATAACTTTTTTTTCCACTGTAGCGTATCAGGCCTGAACCAGACAAATTAAAGATTCGATCGTGAGCATGGTTGAAACAAGAGAAGACAAATTCCTCGGAAAGGCAACAGGATGTTGTAAATCAACTCCTAGCACCACAGTCTGAAGCTAGATAACCAGCCAGCTCTTTCACAGAACAGCTTTCAACATTAACACCATTAGAACAATTATTGACAATTTCAATTCGAAGAAGAGATTGTCAAATTTGGGTCAAGTAATCAAAGAGATGCACAGCGTTACCATCACATGTAAACCCATGATAGTAATCATGATCACAAGCTCTTTGGATTTACTTCCCCCACCTCGAAGGAAACCAGACTGAAATTCCTAAGGAGACCTGTTAACCTCTCTGGTCTTCACAGGACATATCCTTACTCCACAGAATGGCACAGAGAATGCCTTCCAATGCATATAGCACCAAAATGAACTCAAAAAAGACTTCTAAATGGATATCATTCCATTGCATAACTCCATATCATATATGTAACCCACACATTTGATTATTCCATTTTCTAATCACTTATTGTGTATGTCTTTTTAAATAACTCTTGAATAGCTTTAAGGGATCATATTTATGTTTAGTATGTGTGTGTTCGAATCTTCTTGCTTGAAACATTTCTGACCATCAGTTATTTGTCAAATGTATCATATTCTTGTTATAGGAATTATGTCCAAATTATACCCTGCAAGAGCGGGAAAATTCGGACCACGTGCTTGATAAGATAACATATGATTTATGAATGGGTGGGACAAACATCACAACACGCCGAGAAAAGACAATATCTAATTGGTCAAGACAACATTTGAGGTGTGGCCAAAAGGCCAGTTTAAATACTCAGGACACCATCAAATCTTGCTTTTAGCTTTTGCTTTAGCTTTTAGCCTTTGCTTTTAGCTTTTAGCTTGCGTTTAGCTTTTGCTATCAGTCATGCCGGCTTTTAGCCTGCTTTTAGCTTTTGGTTGTAGTTTAAGCTTTTAGTCATGCTTTTTGTCATCACTTTTAGCGTTCTTTGAGCGCGGTTCCAGCGTGCTTCGGCCTGCACGCCTGCTGCTTAGCCACGATGAGAAGAAACATCACCTAGTCTCGTCAAACTTTACTTCTGTTCTTTTACTTTAGTTTCTTTTCTTTTCCGTTTGAGGTTTCGTGTTCTAAGTTAAGTTTTGTAACGCCGTGTCTCTGAGTCTGACCTCGCGTGCCCGTCTGAAACTTCAACCAGACCACAACTCCGCATCTTCAGCCTACGCCCAACCACGGGCTTCCCAAGACTTCACTTCAACGACTACTGAACTTCCAGCCAATCAGCAACCTCGGGAAACCCCCTTTTCAGCGACAACAAAGGGAACCCCGTTACACAGGCATCACAAGTAACGTACCTCCAGACTCTGATCTGTACTGGTGTTATCTAATATAATTTTTAACCTAATTGATGAACTCAATGCGAGGGTTAATTAAGTGACTGATGGTTGTTCATGTCTATGCAATTTCACGTATTGCTGTAAACTTGGGATTTCACATTTTCATTCTCTTAAACTCATTCTTCCCTAACTTTCTATCTTCCTGCAACTTGTGTGAATGTGTGTGTGCAAATGATTCCCTTTGAGCTAAATTGACCTGTTTCCCTTACAGTATTATTGGTGGAGCAAATGCGGGCAGTTTAATCTAAATTGTGAGCATAAACCAAGTTATTTAATCTTTTCTGTTGCTGCGGATGAAAGATGAGAAGCTGAGTTGAGACGTGTGTGTGTGTGTGACCCGTGACGTAAGCAGCGCGCTACCGCTTGAATAGAATGAACGCAGAGGAGGCTGTAACTCCAGTCCGCCTCACCGTTGTTAAACGGCAGTAAGTGAACTTAAAGTTAACATCTGAGATCGTACAATAAGGTAGAAATTGAGCATGTTCCTCATTTTTTGTAATGCCTTGTTTATAGCTAAATTGATTTCACTGCGTGTTCCAGTGCCTCTCAAAAGCTATACTCCCGGCAGGGAATCTCAGTCACCGTTCGCTGAACGGAGCTAAACTGCTGTAACGTTAATTCAAAGGGAAATAAATCGGTGAATAAAGAATAGTGTTGAGCATGTTCCTCAATCTATTTATCAAAGCCTCGTTATTCATAGCTTGATTGCCAGTGTGTGTTCCACTGCTGAATCAAATGCTATTCGACTCCCTGGGTTAAACATTAGAGAACAATGTTTCCCTGTTCACCAAGTGAATGCAATATCGCTTAACACTGCGTGTGTCCGAGTGTGATGGGAGTGTTTTAAAAGCTTGATCAAGTGAATTTTATCTGTGTACCAACAGTGAAGGAAACCTGTTGTGTTTATGTGTCTAGAGAAACTGGCACGGAGATTCAGATCCGCTGAGATCGACCTCACTTTTCCCTTAACTACAGCACGAAGCTGTTATTTGAATTAAGTTAAAGTTAACTCTATACGAACTGAGAGTTTAAGTGCCACATCACAAAACCAACTAATGCGGGTGTTGTTATTTGTACAGTGTTGAAATGCGCCGACATTTCATGTAACATGCTTAACTGTACTTGCAATGCAACGATTCATGTGCTAGTCCACTAGAGTTTGTTTTGGTTGCCACAGTTACGACCGTGACACAGAAGTCTTAACCTGCTTCTGGAGCAACTTTGAACTGCGCACGCGCAGCGCATCGACGTTAGTGTAAACAAACTCCACGGTGTTGCCAGAGAATGTCTAATATGGCGAGAAGTTTCACTCTCACTACACTTCCGGCTTCTGAACTTGTTGCAATTCCACTCTGATTCCATATGAGGGCGCTCACAGGACGAGTGCAGAATGAATGGAGGTCAATGGCGGTATACCCCTCAAAATCCACTTTTCTCAGGATATAATTTTTTGTCTAGTAATTTGAATGTTGTATTAGAAAGGAGATGCAAAGAAATTACACATTGCTGGGTGTTTGATTTTTTAGAGTCACTTATTTGCTTTAAAAAGTCTTTTAAAATGTCAATGACGTCATACGTTATACGTTCATTAGCAGAATGCTAGCGTGTTATGGGCAACAACAACTCAGCCTGTAAGAAATCGAAAGGAAATAAGTACTTGTTCATTCAACTTTCGACCTATAACCCATATTGAACTTGCAAAATCTACAATCAGATCTGAGATTTCTCAACGGCAATCGGGTGAAAGGGACATATTTAGCCGTCTAGCCCCATAGACTCCCATTCATTTTGCACTCATGGCGATCGCCCCCAGTGGAGTTCTGGTGGAACTGCAACCAAAATTCGGTACAATAGGACTTAATAGGGAGTGGGAAGGCTCTCCGTAGACGGGTTCTGGTGTTGCTAAGCTAACGAAACAGTTGTATTTGCATTGAAGTCTATGCTAAAGCCACTAGCCTCATAGGTTAGCCGTTAGCATTAACATCCAGTGGTTGAATAGTGTCTGTGTGGGCAACGCTAAAGTGATTTAACCCTTTAAACATCTCAACTAACACTTGTTGGTCTCTTTCTCTCTCTTATTTCTCTCTTTTATCACGATACCATTTATTGGCATTTACTAGAAAGGGAAATATTGACTCACAATTATTAATTGTGTCAAATTCAAATTTAATTGCAACATTAAATTTATTTGGAATCATTCAAATTTCCCTCTCAGATCATTTCATATGATCATTACTTCTAGTATTCTCTTTGGGCCTAATTATTTTAGGTACGAACAAGACTTGAACTTTGAAAGTTTAAGTAAACTTGATCTACCTAATTTATTTATTACCCATCTGAATATATTCTATTCAGACCTGTACTTATTTTATTGCGTTTTACCCCTCTTTCTTCCTGTTTTGGTTATACATTTAGCCACTATTGTTTTATTTATAGATTTTCTCCTTTATTTAATTTAATTTTTGCTTATTTTGCCCATTTATTACTTTTTAATTTGACCTTTTCTTACCATTTCTTTCCTCTGTGTATCCTAGCTTGGGAACGACACACCTGAGCCCTAAAAGGAGACATTGTTATCCCTCACTACGAGTTCAAATAAATTAGAAAGACAAATCTCTTTCACTTAAAGTTTATTTTGTTTGATTAGTTGTGCAGCAACTAAAGCAACGCTCTCCTCGTAGATGATATAACCTCTACTGAGACTTACCATCTCCGTCCCCTCTCTCCTTTCCTTTCCTCTCCACTTTTAACATTTGTAGGGACATGTAAGAACCATCAATCAATTCTAAATGAATGAAATATGCAATCTTGTCAAAGAAGACGAATCATCCTTATGAATTTGATTGTAATCAACCCCTCCTTTGTTCTTCCTAACCTCCCTACATTTGGAAACGCAATCCAAGTTTTAGCATCTCATCCAACGCTGAGATTAATTTAATAGAGATATGTGTTGAACAACTGTCGCCTTCGCAGCCTCCCTGGTGAGCGGTCCAACTGTAAGGTGTACGGTGTCAATCCTGTCAAACCAAGGAAAGAGATATCAGCATTATTATTGTATTCTTTTGTCCAAAACAAGAGATTTAATAATATTGTTTACCTTCTTGATAACATTTAATTGGGAAAATTAAATTTCCTCATTTGAAAAACAGAAATTGTTGCTTGTCATTGAATTTGTTTTTCACCCCTTTCTCTCTTTTCCTCTTCCTCATTAGAGTGACAAAGTCTTCGCATCTCTAGACTACTTAGACACCCTGAGACCAACACAGTCATCACCACACTTTACTAGTGGTTCACAATCACTGACACAACACTTAGTTGTCCCACCACACATAGGCTTTTACTCAACACAGATCTGTGTCAGTCTCTCTTCTCCCCAGCGTGCCAACATGCCGCAGACTGCAGACCCCATCGCCCATGGGGAAGATGTGAACACTTGGCTGAGAGGCATGACAGACAGCCTCACCCCCAAGACATTTGAACTGTTATTATTTTTAATAATAATCCTAATCCTGAGAAGATTCCTGACACAAGATTCAAGCCAGAACAACAACCACGAGGAGCTAGTCAAGATCACCAGCTCCCTAAGCTATGCATTCACAACCCGGCTGAAACTGAGCGACAAGCACATCACCCACCTTCAAGAGGAGCTGACGTGCTCAACGTCGCATAGACAAGCTGGAAGTGAAAGTTCAAGATCAACTCAAAGCACCCAACGAGAGGGAGCAGGAAACAACGGAACAAGTTAAGAAGCTCCAAGCAGCCCTGGCAAGCAGCTCAGCTCAACCAGCAACATGCAACAGCTGCCCAGAGAGACCTGGTAAACAGACTCCAGTATGCTGAACAGCTACTAGAGAAAGCCAAGAATGACATCAGACACAAGAACTCTGAAATCAGTGCTGTGGAAGACCACCTTGAAAGGTACAGAACTGAAATGGACAATCTGACCCAACAACTAGACGATATCAACGATGAGCTCTACATGGTCAGAAAAGAACTCCAGTATGCTTACAAGCAGAAACAAGAGCCAAGAAAAGAGAAACTTCTCTTAGCCTCATCACTGCTGAGCAGAGCAGAGTCCCACATCCAAGAACTGGCATATGACGAAAGGAGTGAAGGGCCGCAACCCAATACCTCACTTGCCTTCGCCACACAACCCTTTCCTGCCAACGAAAGAAAATCTCCCGTCCAAGACCTTAGAGCTGCACACGGGATGACCATCAAAGACCTCAACAAGCTGTCTGAAAACATCAGCAGGTTCAACCCGAACTCCACAGAGGGCCACGACATCCAGGCTTACCTGCAAGATATCGAATTTCATCTGGAAATGAGACCTCATGTGACTGACAGAGACAGGTTATATATCCTTAGAGCCCGTTCAGTCCAGAGGTACGAAACTTCCTAGATCGACAGCCCAGTCAAAAAAAGTCAAACTACCAGTAGGGATGTAATGATATTGACG
Source organism: Cyprinus carpio (assembly GCF_018340385.1). Taxonomy (NCBI): domain Eukaryota; kingdom Metazoa; phylum Chordata; class Actinopteri; order Cypriniformes; family Cyprinidae; genus Cyprinus; species Cyprinus carpio. Next base: position 7,837,077 of record NC_056620.1, read on the forward strand.
ATATCGCGCTATCACGGTGGTAAACATGTCTCGATATCGTCGTGGTTGGGTTACAATATTAAAAGGACAGGTGTCCGTCAAAAAGCAAGAGGAATAAACACAGTCCCGCGGAACAAATCATTGTTAACTACATAGACCATGATCCTTTGCGCTGCGTCGTCACAACAACCGTTGTTAAGCCAATAGGATTGCACACTGCATGCTGTCCACACAAGCTCACAGCAAGCCAGCATGGCCGACAGCGATACTTGTAAGGATGAAAACAACAAAACCGAAGTTGAGATTGTGCCAGCCCCTGCAGCTTTTAAATCAGATGTCTGGACTGATTTTGGTTTCGCCGTGTCAAAAAATGCAAAAGGAGAGAAGGTGGTGGACAGACAATGGACTATGTGTCAGCTCTGCCACAGTAAACTGCGATACAACACAGGAAACACAAGCAACATGCGAAGTCATCTGACGACCCATCATCCCGAAAAGTTTGCAGATTCTCTCACAAAGAAAGTCCTGTCCGGTCAAAAAACCCTGAAGGAGGCATTTTCAACAACCATGCCACACAACAGCGCAAGGGCTCAAGAAATCACGAGGTACATCGCGGAATACATAGCGTGTGATTAACGTCCCTTTTCTGCAGTAGATGGCAAAGGATTTAAAAGGTTAGTGGCCAAGCTTGAGCCGAAGTATCAAATGCCGTCGCGGGCTCATTTTAGTCAAACTGTGTTCCCTGCTCTTTACCGTGAGACAAAAGAACGTGTCATGTTGAACCTTAAACAGTCTGAGTGCATTGCTATTACCACTGATGGGTGGACTTCCAGAGCGACTCACAGTTACATCACTATTACGGCACATGTTTTGACGAGTGAATGAGAAATGCAGAGTTACGTTTTACAAACTAGACAGCTTAGCGAATCGCACACTGGCGTAAACATAGCCGAAGTCCTTAAATCTGCAGTCAAAGAGTGGGAGCTGGACAAGATTTGAACAAGGATCGCTGTTGTTACTGACAACGCAAGCAACATGCGAGTAGCAGTAAAGGAAGCCGAACTGTCCCCTCACATACGGTGCTTTGCGCACACACTAAACCTGGCCTCCCAAGCAGGTTTAAAGGTCAACGCAGTGATCCGCCTCCTCGGTAGAGTCAGACGTGTAGCAAGTTTTTTTTCACCGCAGTTCTACAGCCACAGCCGTGCTGACCACCAAACAAAAACTACTCAATCTCCCTGTACAAAAACTCATTATTGATGTAGTGACAAGCTGGAATGGCTCTCTGGACATGGTGGAGCGCTACCTTGAACAGAAACAAGCTGTTGCTGCAGTCCTACTGAGTGATGAACTGAGACACAAGTCACGTGAAATTGACACTTTGGACACATCTGACATTGTAAATGCAGAGGATCTTGTGAAGATTCTTTTACCAATAAAAAAGGCCACAACTGTTCTCTGTGATGAGTTGCAACCAACAATATCTCTCATTTCACCACTAAAACAACTGATTCAAGACAGCATGGCCACAGATAATCACGACTCAAATGCCATTGCTCCGATGAAGGTAGCCATTCTGAAGGATCTTACTGACAGATACCAAGGAGAGGATGAAAAGTTCATGCAGGAGAGCAGTGCTTTGGACCCACGCTTTCGGACCTTGCAACATCTAGGCAGTGGAGAGAGAGAGAGGACGTCTTTGAAAGAATAAAGTTCAAAGCATCACAGATGCAACAACAGGTAACAAATGTTAACGCTGTGCCATTGAGAAAATTGAGAGAAATACAATTAAATGTAACAAAATGCTGATATAATGTCTTTTTATCATTTATGAACCAGGACCAAGATGTGCTGCCCAGGAGCCCACATCCAGCAGATCTGGACGACAGCAGCGCGAGCTTTGTGCCTCCTCTTAAGAAGCATGCCCTTGAGGACCTCCTTGGCTCTTCTTTTAGCAGTAATCAAGTCACAGGTGGAATTCAGGCAGAAATCGACTCTTACTGCAAAGAAGCATTAGTTTCTCTGTCTGCTTGCCCTCTTAAGTGGTGGAGAGACAATGCAGGGCGGTATCCTATTCTGTCTTCATTAGCAAAGACCTACCTGTGTATACCCGCTACCTCGGTGCCCAGTGAAAGGGTATTTTCAACAGCAGGGGATATTGTAAATGCCCAGAGGTCTCTTCTTCTCCCTTGCAATGTAGATCTTTTGATCTTTCTAAAGAAAAACTTGAACATAAGCTAAATGATAGGTCAGTGTTTTTTTAAAAGGCTTTTTGACTGACTATTTTAAGTTTGTTATGTTCCTAAATACCAGTTTTAAAAGGCTGCTTTTATTTGCCTTGCACATTTAAACCTGACTTAACTTGATCTTTGTTTGCACTTAAAGGGAATTCCCTATTGTTTACAATTGTTCTAGTTGCTTCTTAACTTGAACATTGCACAGAAGAATCAGTTATGCAACCAAATATTACTATACAGAATATTGATGTTCCTGACTACAACTTGCACTTTAATAGCACTATGTGATCAGTGTTTTATGTTGTCATGGATCCATAAATACAACAATAAATTGCCTGTTGACTGGCAAAAGCAGAATAAATGTCAGTATTTTTTCGCTATTATCATCACAAACACTATCTTGAGCTATTTAACAATACCGTGAGCTTTTCCACAATATCGCAATAAGTATCGTACCGTGAGGTCAATATCGAAATTGTATCGTACCGTGAGATTTTGATATCGTTACATCCCTAACTACCAGCGACTTTGTGAGGTCCTGATTAAAGAGTTTACAGACCCAGAGTCTGAACATGGACTGTTGACTGCCTTGGAAACCAAACAAGTTCGACAAGAGACTCCACAAGCTTACTACAAACCGACTCCGACAAGCCTACTTTGGTGCTCACAACAAGCCTGACCTTGAAGAGGATTTGAACTTCAAAAGCCTCTTCCTAAAGAATCTGCACCCTGGAGTCAGCCACCATCTAGGCGTCATGGCCTGTCCACGCTCCATGACCATCCAACAGTTGCGTGACCTAACACAGAAGGCCTATAACAAGCAAAAGGCCTCAAAGAAAGGTAACAAAACATCCACACTCTTGAACTCCAACAATGCCGACTAGTGGTTAAAGTAGTCGATCACTCGACTACTCGACTAGTCTGTGTAACCCCTAATGGTGGAACACATGAATCTCACTCCTGGAAGAGCAGGTGTTTGTGGACCAAGAAAATGAGGGTAAATGTTTTTTTTTTTTTATTTTTATTTTTTATTTTTTAAAGACTCTAAAATTAGTTACATATGTATTCACTGTGCCCATGTACTTTTGTCATTTTTTGTTTGATTAATGGCTACTTAACATTAATGTAAAAATGTTAGAGGAAATGCCATTGCCACAGACTCCGACTTAACCACATTCTATTATGTTTATTTTCTTGTTTAAATAGTAGCTGTTTAACAAATGAAATACATTTTTTAAAATGTAGTATTCACAATAAATACTACACATGTTGTGCTAAATTAGAAGACTCTTTTTTTTACTTTAGTCCACAAATGTGTTATTGTTTGTGATGCACTTGATTAAAACGTTTTATAGACGTTCAGGTCTAACTGGACCGATTTTGGAATTTTTTAGAACATTTGTCAAGTTCAAATGTGACTTTCACGATGTTGCACAATGGGTGTGATTGTATATGCAGGCTTATACTTAAATTATGCAGCAAAACATCTTATTAACTTCCAGATGATTACACATTTAAGCTGTGTCCCAAAGTTGAGTGTGCACACTTCGAAGGCCACGGACTTCGAAGACCAACTTTAAATGCTTGGAGCTTACTTGAATAATGTAATGATACATACGAAAAACTACAAAATACACACATAGCAGTTCAAATGCTGACTGATATCTTACAAAGGTGCAATTTTATGTAGTTTATTGTCTTGACCATGTAGACAGGTTTGCAACCCGTATTTTTTTAGGCAGTTAACCATAAAAATAAAACTGTATTTAAAAAATAGAGCATAGTACAGCTTAATGTCCAGCAGCTTTAAATTTAATAACCTTGAACATATTTAGAAGTAACTGCAACATACACAGAAGTGCAGCAGTATTATTAATGTAAAACCATCCTGACAAATTCTCTTTTTCAAGACAATACTGCACATACCTTTACTTTTACTCTCAATACCTGAAGTATATTAGAGTATGCAAGATAATACTTTTACTTAAAGGATAGTTCAGCCAAAAATTAAAATTGTGTAATCATTTACTCACCCTTCAGTTGCTCCAGGTTTGTAATTTATATTTTTGTGTGAACTATCCCTTCAGCTAAAGTAGTAAATATGACTAGTAATTTTTCCCCTATATGGTATTGGTAGTTACTAAAAGTAGTTTACTAAAGTATGTCAATACTTCTTGTACTAATTACGTTGTCATAGCTCTAAACAATTTCTCTTTTCCTTCTTTCCCTAAATCAGACCAGACCCCTGTGCAGGATAAAGCTGAATGTGCCCTGGACAGGCGTTTAATAGTTTTGTTCTGAGCAGGGAGACCCTGACTGTGCTGCTGGATCTTCTGGGAAGTGAACGGCAACATGGATGGTGTGCCACGATCCAGACCCTGGTGTTTCTCTTCTGTCTGCCAGCGGTACGTCATCCAGATGGTCTCCAGAGTGTTTGACATGTGCCTCGTTCCATTGTCACCGCATCATCCTCCGAGTCTCTGAGGAGGTGCTGGCCATTCACCAAGAGATTGACCTCCTGAAGACCCCAGAACACACAGAGGCAGGGCCGGGCTCAAACTGATGTTGTTTTTCTGATGGTAAACCTAAGCTATGTTGTAAATGGTTGTAAAAAAGTACTGTACTTTCTATTATGTATAGAACAATTTGTTTTAATGTGTAAAAAAGTATTTACAGGACAAACAAATAAACATAAAATAATGTTTTGTGAAAAAAATAAGCTACATTAAAAAAAATGTACATAAGCACTTTTATTTTATTTACACATGTGAATATGCAAAACAAAAATACAACGTGTACAGAAAGTACTCAGGCTTATTTACGAATAAATTACAAAAAATGAATAATGTATACAATTTATGCATTTCATTTTTAACTTGTTTTATTTAAATAAACTACAGAAATTAGGTTGTTTCATTGACAATATGACATTTAAAAATATATATTGGAAAAACTGTAATGTACTCATTTTTTTCCCCCACGGTTTTCTCTTGGCTAATGAAGAATGTATTTGTTTGAGTTTGATGTCCTCCCTGTCCACTCGCTCCCTCGCCTGTCTCAGGACACTTCACAAATAAACCATGCCTGTTAACAACAAAAACACATGTTCACTTTCTCCAGAATAGTATTAAAACAAAAGAAAATGGAAACACTTATGAAAAAAGACAGGTTTGCAATCTTAACATTAGAAAATAAGACACAGCAGGACATGCATACAAAATACTGAAGTGCTAAAGTTTGGTTAAAACATTTGTAGACATCTCTTGCATGACTGCACTACAGAAGCAACAAAGGGAAAGACCATTGCCTTATATAGTGGCTGTCTTATTGTTTGTGGGCTTTATGTTAAAAAAAAAAAAAAAACTGTCTTTAAACACTTTCGCTAGGTATTTGAGTAAATGGAAACACAATACTTACATTTCAATGTGAAGTCCTCCACAGAACTCTCACCTTGCCTCTGAATATAAACATCTTCGTCCTATGCACGCAAGTGATTCTGGGATATGGTAGGGTGCGAAGTGTCCATAAGATGTACACTTCATTTACATGGGAAATAAAGGGCGCATTTGAAGTCGCTTTCGAAACTCGTCAGCCTTCGTCGCTCCGCGGTGACGCATTCGCACTTCAAATGCGGTCTTCGAAGTGCGCATTCTGACTTTGGGACATCTTACGTCGTGACGCTGTGACGCAATCGCACTTCACATCTGCACTTCGGAGTCCACACACTTCAGTTTGGGACACCCTTCGTCGCGCCACTGTGACGCATTCACACTTCAAATGCGCACTCCGGAGTCCATGCACTTAAGTTTGGGACACAGCTTTAGACGTCCAGGGACGCACAGAAAAGACGTGGAATTCACGGCCTGATGAGGTCAAAGACGTCCGTTCAACTTTCATTTTGGAACTATTTGGACTTGGACTTTACGGAGGGATGTCTTCAACGGTCATTAAACGTTCAAATGTTTGCAGGGCATACTTTTGCAAGGCGCAAACGACAGACACAGTGGGGGTGGTGTCAGGCCTCAGAGAGGCTTTTATTAACAGAAAATAAACCAAAATGGGGAAATAAGTGTCCAAAAGGGGAGGTGTGTCCAAAATGAACAGGGAATCTTGTGTCCTTGTCGTGCTGCGGGGTTCGTGTAGGTGGGGCAGTGTTCAGGAGGGAAGGGTCCAGGTAAGGGGCGGAGTCCGGCGGCCACACGCGTTCCCCTCTTCGGTCCGGGGCGTGAGGCGCGGTGGCTTCTTCCAGCGGCTGCATCCTTCTCGCTGACCGCGGCGGTTGAAGGGGATAGACTGCCCGGCATCCTGGCCCGACGGCCGTGTAACGGGTGTGGTTCCGTGTAACATCTCTGGCGGCGCGGGAGTCCCTCAACGCAACCTTCCTGGACCCACGAGGACACCAGCGTGCATGCACGGGGAAGAGACCGGTCTCCCGAGGAGAGGAACTTTGGGCTTTTTAAACAGCGGCAGTGATGAGGCTCAATTTACATCAGGTGTACCCCATCACACGCCGCCAGCCCTGGCTCGTCCAAAGCCTGACGATGCCTATGCATTGATCTTGAAACATGATTTTAGAATCATGAATCGCCGATTTCGTACATTAATCAAATTAAAATGCTAAGAATCGAATGAATCGCGATTTCTATAGCGATTCAATCCTTTCAAAATACATATTAAATTACTGTAAGCACGAATTAAGAGACCTTGAACAGTGTTCGTGCCCTCGCATCTCTCCTTCACGCGCTCTACTGTTTACCGCCTGTGACTATGGAAAACCAAAGGGGCCAAAAAGACGTAAATTTTAACCCATCAACAACACGTTAAACACACGTATTTAACGCATTCAATACGTGTCGTTTACGTGTCAAAAATCAGCGCGTTAAATACGTGTATACTATGGAAGGCGGACGGGGCCAAAACTCTTTAAACAGAATGCGGGAAATTTGATTATGTCAACACGCACAATTTGCCTGTGTTAACACGGCAATTTTGAACGTGTTTCTATTGTACATGTAGACACACACATTTTAGCCGTGTTTAGGCATCGGTTTTTGCCGCGTTTATTTGGTACGTGTAAAGACGCACAGTTTGAATGCACTGAGAGGACAAATTTGAACGTGTTTCTCAACACACATATTCTGGCTGAGTTCAAACATGTCATATTTTTAAAGCAGATTTAAGTCCAGATTTGACCACATATTTCTGAGAAATCATGCAAAAGTATTTCAATATTATTTTTATTGTTGGTTTTTATTTGTGTTCTTTGGTTAATTGTCTTGTTCCATCACTGCAACTGCAACTGCTGTCCTTACGTTCTCCTGTAAAATGTCTTTCTTTTTTTTCTGTCCAGAAATTATATACCAACTAATTATATAAACTAGGTAGGTGAAGTGGTCCACTGTTTTAAGTGGAACACCATTTATGTGAAAACTGGGGGGTATGGGGGCGGGGGTGGAGAGATAGGACATGACCTCGGTTTTTTGAGTGTTAACCTGTAGGCCAAAAGATTGGTACAGTCTGGATATTGTATTTAGGGAGGGCTGCATAGAGTCCGGGCTGTGGGCCAAAACGCTTCAGTCATCAGCATACTGAAGCTCACAGATTTGGCGGGTCTTTATCTTTGTGAGGGCCTGGAGTCTATGGATGTTAAAGAGGCTACCGTCAAGTCAGTATTCCACATGGGCACCATCTTCATGCCCCATGACACGATGGAAGAGGCAGGTGATAGCAGAGAGGAGGATTTTAAAGAGCACTGGAGCCAAGACACAGCCTTGCTTTACCCCAACGTTTAGCTTGAAAGACTCAGACTGGAGTTCTCCCGTGAGTACTCTGGCTTGCATCCCATCATGCAGCTGCTGTAGAATGCTGAGAAACTTGGGTGGTACCCCAAGTTTGGAGAGGTTTTTCCAGAGCAGCTCACGGTTGATGGTGTCAAAAGCTTTGCTGAGGTCGATGAAGGCTACGTAAAGGTCTTTGTGCTGTTCTCCGCTCTTCTCCAGCAGCTGCCTCAAGACAAAAGCCATGTCTGTTGTGCCCCCAAAAACACACACACACACACATATGTATATATATATAGAGAGAGATGTAACATTAAGAAACTATTCTTTATTAGCATTAAATAGTTCCCTTCAACAGGGCAATCTTAAAGGATTCAAAGAAAGGGAGAAAAAGACTGTTATACAAAAAAATAATAATAATCTCAGTTTATTATCACAAATGGTATGGTTAAAATGTTGGAGGTTGGCAAATAAAACTGTCCATGGCCACACAAATGGCCAACGGCAAAACCTCACTATCACACAGAAACACTGTATCAGACACCGCAATCTCAGTTAACACAGCACCCCCAATAGGAAAAACCCTGTACACAGCAAGCCAAAAACTGAATAGTACATGTGAAACCACCCCAAAACTATGCTAGAGGCTAGCTTTGGGTAAGTGCTGCGCAATGTTATAATACTGTTTGCCAAACCATTAAAAAAAAACAACAACCACCCCTTCAGAAAAGGAAAACAAACAAACAAACAAAAACCCACAGCAATAATTCAACGTTTAAGCAGGGAAGACACAAACAAATAGCACAGTACATCCCACATTAATGAATTAAATCATTACATAATTACATTAATGAATAGCTACCTTGCACTAAGGATCCCCGCTCTTAGTTGCATTAACTACTGGTGCCCCGCTCGGCTACTAGGCTTCCTGTTTAAGACCAAGGAGGCTGAGAGCGAGGAGAATAGCTCTGTTAAAGTGCGGCCTCAGTTGCCTAGCTTCCTAAATTGCACGCAACAGTCAATAAACAGATGCTTAACGTTCCCATTTACAGCTACGAACAGCAATACGTCGCCAGTGTGAATGAAAAGCTCTCGTTACTCCAGCTCACAGCGTCCCTGCTTTCGGCTGAGATCAAAGGCAATGCGCCGACCAGTATGAATGAACTACTCATCCAACGGAAGATGAGAATTCTGATTCCTGTGTAAATACATTTTATCAGCTCACATTTGATGCACGCTGACCGGGGCCAACCAAACAATTCATCAACCCTGCACGCTGCTTTTATATACTTCCTATTTCCAACCACGCCCTATAGTACCTGCTTGGAAAACCAAGCAAAGGAAGTTAGCCGGCAACAAACTCCCTCTGTAGGAAGGGAGTAGGTATAGATAGCCTACATAGGTGTCTAAGTCTTAACAAAAACACTTATTCCGGTCACATCCACTCCAGGTTTTTTTTTACTTCTCCGGGTCTTGATGGTCCCGTACTCTGTGAAGTATTGTGGAAGGGTTCAGGTCTGCCCGTGCCTTAGTTGTAATAACTCGAAGCTCTGATCTATGAATGTTCTTTTCTGGCCCAGTCCCTTCCAGTGGCTGGATCTTCTACACTCTCCCATCCTGGTCCAAGGCCTCTTGTACTCGATACACTGTAGCATCCCAACAAGTCTTGAATCTTATGGCAGCCCAAAGGATGGCTCCTCCTGTGGACTAGTGTGCCAGGGGCAAGTGGTTGACTTGATGGAGGGGTGGAATGATGATTTTGTTGATATGATTAGTAATAAAATCGGTCTCGTGCATGTGTGTAAATTGCCCTGAGATTATGCTGGTGTTGTATCATCCAATCGTTAGGGTGCCCAGGTCCAATTTTCTCTTTAGTACTGGCCAAAATAAAATCCACCGGCATTCGTACTCTCTGCCCAAAAATCAGTTCAAAGGGTGAATGGCCAGTTGATGAGTGGTGTTGTAAGCAAAGAGAATATGAGGAAGTGCTTGGGGCCATTTACGTTTCTGATCCGGGGGGGTAGCGAGCAGAGTAGATCGTGTAACGTGTGATTAAATCTCTTGGACTGCCCGTTACCCTCCGCATGATACGGTGTCGTTCTGCTCTTAGCAATATTGTACAACTGGCACAACTGTTTCATAAGATCTCCCTCAAAACTTCTGCCCTGGTCACTGTGAAGCCACTTGGGCACCCCATAATGGTAGAACCAATCCTCTGTGAGTAATTTAGCTACTGTACTGGCCTTCTGATCACAGGCTGGGTATGCTTACGTGAACTTTGAGAATATGTCTGTCACGATCAGAACATGTTCACGCCCATCTGTTGATTTCTCCTAAGTGGTAAAATCGATGGCCACAACTTCCAGGGGTCTGGACGCAGTCAGTTTCCCCAGGAAAGTTCTCACCTGTTGGTGGACAGCTTTTGCCACGATGCAACGGCCACACTCTTGACAATAGTTCTCGATCTCTCGAGACATACCAGGCCAAAACATCTTTCTCTAATGAGACGGGTTGTGCGTTCTATACCTGGATGTCCATGTTCATCATGAAGACCTCTCAAGGCTTCCTGTTTGAGGCACTGCGGCAAGATGAGCTGAAACATCTCTCTACTGTACCCTGGCAGCTGAACGCTGCGGTACAACACCCCATCCCGACACAGAATCCTTGGCCAATGCTTAAGCAGTTTCTGAGCCTCTGAGGGCAGCAGTATCCATTATGATTTTGTTGGAACTGCTCCTTGTTTCCAGAAATGGATGAGTGGCCCAATAGCAGGATCCTCCATCTGTAGAGCTTGCAAGTCAGCCTTCAGTCGGATTGGTAAGGCACTGGTCTCTTGGCACAGGGTTTGGGTCCTACAGTCACTAACACTCAAGGGGACTAAGGGGACCTCTAAGCCTGGGGCCACAGTAGCGATGGAAACAGGGGCTGGCAACCTGGAAAGTGCATCCATGTTTCTGTTCGCCGAGCCTGGGCGATATCTGATTTCAAGGTCAAACATTGTTAGCTCTGAGGCCCAGCGATGTTCTGTAGCCCCTAACTTAGCCATCTGCAAATAACTCAATGGGTTATTGTCAGTGAAGACCACAAACTTTGCACCTAGAAGAAAATCCCTAAACTTGCTGGTTATGGCCCATTTAAGGGCTAGAAGCTCTAGCTTACAGGAGCTAAAGTTGGAATTGTTTCTCTTGGTTGGGCGTAACCCTCCACTGGCAGGAGCAATGTGCTTCCTGCGTTCATCTTGCTCTTGGGCTAGGACCGCGCCGAGCCCGGCATGGCTTGCATAAACTTCCAAGATGAACGGTTTCGTGAAATCACCATACGCTAAGATGGGGGCGCTGATCAGGCGGCTTTTTAAGAGTCTACATGGCTAAAGTCTAATAACACTGTAATCAGTACAAACTGGGCTACAACAATATGTAAATAGCATGTATGTAAATGATTGTGTTTTTGAGAAAACTACAGTTTTAAAGTCACTGAAATAAGGTCATAAAACACATACAGAACATTTGTTCACAAGACTGTCAAACACAGAGCTTGTAGCCTAGAATTTTTGCTTCAAAATGATGTGAAAATCATCTTGTTTACTCACTCACAGAAAACAATAGATTAATTAAAATTTTCGAAGACACTTTTTGTTTCAAAAGAGCATATGCGAGTAGGCACCAACTATCATGAATATTTGTGTGATTCACACCTGAGAAGACAAAGACCCGCATAATGAGCCTTTCAGTTGTGACTGAGAGGGAAGAGTTACAAGAAAGAATGTGAGGACAAAATAAATGTATATATTTTTATGTTTGAAGTTTATTTAGAATATATTTAATTATCCCACAAAATAACTTGAGATTGACTTGCGAGTGCAGTTAAACAGTTTATTAGGAACAATCAAAGCTGACTTTCAAAGCTGAATTTTTAGCATCATTACTCCAGTCACACAATCTTTCAGAAATCATTCTTATTTTCTGATTTGCTACTCAAAAAACTTTTATTATTATTATTATTATTATTAATTTTGAAGAGATTTTTTTTGGATTAATTGAAAGAACAGCATAGTTTCTAACATGATTACTGTATTTATCATCACTTGTTAAATAAAGCTTATATATATATATATATATATATATATATATATATATATATATATATATATATATATATATATATATATACAGTACAGACCAAAAGTTTGGAAACCATTACTATTTTTTATGTTTTTGAAAGAAGTTTTTTCTGCTCATCAAGCCTGCATTTATTTGATCAAAAATTACAGAAAAAAAAGTAATATTGTGATATATTATTACAATTTAAAATAATTGTTTTTAAATTTATTATACTTTAAATTATCATTTATTTCTGTGATGCAAAGCTGAATTTTTAGGATCATTATCACATGATCCTTTAGAAATCATTCTAATAGGATGATTCATCAAAGTTGGAAACAGTTCTGCTGCTTAATATTTTTTCAGAACATGTGATACTTTTTTTGGGATACTTTGTTGAATAAAAAGTAAAAAAAAAAAAAAAAAGAAGCTATGTTTTTAAAATATAAATATTTTGTAATAACAATATTCACTACTGGTCAGTAATTTGGGGTCAGTAATTTTTTTTCTTTCTTTTTTTTTAAATAAAATCAATCCTTTTATTTAGCAAGGATGTGTTAAATTGATAAAAAGTGATAGTAAAGAAAATATATTATTAGAATATATATTATTAGACATTAAGCTAGCAACATTATAACTCATATTACTTTTATATCGTATTGCTGTCTATGTTATAGAAATTTAAAAATAAAATAAAAAAAACATCCTGGCATCGTGAAACATTGAGATGATGTAAATGAAACTTCATAATGTTTCACCTGATTATACATTTAGTCAGGAATTATAGTCTGGAAAAAGTCTGACTAGTAAAATGTGTACAAGTTATATGAAAACTAATACAAGTAGATTAATAATAAAAAATACTTATGTTTATCTTTGCTGGGTCAAGCCGCTTCGTTCTTCTTTCTGAGATAATCCAAATCTTATTCCTCTCAGCACGAAGCGAACCGTAATAATTAAAAAACGTGAAGTACAGTCCCGCTGCTTTGTTTGCTCTGATGAGGGTGGTTATCCGCGCAAGCTTCAAGTGGATGATTATAATTTTTATAGCGCGCTCTGCGTGTGGCCGTGGTCGCATTAGATATAATGAAGGGAGACATGAAAGACTGGACATCACGTTGTTTTCATGTGGATTACTTTATCACAGAATATTTGTTTTTTGGTAGCACTTGCTTAGTTTAAAAGTAGACATGTCAAGCTTTCTATAGATATATCTCTCATGTCTCTGTGTTGAGTATTCACTATTCATTTTAATGATGTGTTTCTAAATAAAGATCACCGCAGACCAAGGCTGCAGACAGCGCACTCTGTTTTTTTTTTTTTTTTTTTTTTTTTTATAAATGCACAAAGTTTTGTTGTTATGTGTGTATACAAATAAAAGTAGATCCTTTACAGATTCGTTTTTGTTGTATTGCTTTTGTCAGTACGATCAAAACTGAAAGTGTAATTTAAATTATTTTCGGTCTTTTCTGAGAATTTTCCTCAAAACGCATATCCACGTTAACCGACTCCAGAGGGTTAACTGGAGGTGGTCACTGTGCAGACGGTTAAAGATGAGTTCCAAGCACTTCAAATGTTCACCAAAAGAGGTCAAAAAGATGATTATGTCATCTAGGTAAAGAAGAAGTAATTGAAAGCTTTGATCTCCAAAAATCCTCTCCATCAACCTCTGGAACATACTCGGCGAGTTACAAAGGCCAAACGGCATGCGATTAAACTCAAAGAGTCCAAACGGTGTACAAAATGCTGTCTTGGCCTTATCCCCTTCTGCAACTGGGACCTGGTTGTAACCACTGGCAAGATCTAAAGTTGAAAACCACTTCGCTCCAGTCAGTGCATCCAAGGACTCATCTATACGGGGGAGTGGGTAAGCGTCCTTCCTCGTCTTTGCATTCAAGAGCCGGTAGTCCACACAGAGTCTAAGGTCTCCCCCTTTCTTTTGCACAATAACTATCAACCAAACAATTCATCAACCCTGCACGCTCCTTTTATCTACTTCCTAGTTCCAACCATGACCTATAGTACCTGCGTGGAAAACCAAGCAAAGGAGGTTAGCCTGCAACAAACTCCCTCTGTAGGAAGGGAGTAGGTATGGATAGCCTACATAGGCGTCTAAGTCTTAACAAAAACACATAATCCGGTCATATATATATATATATACACACACTCACCTAAAGGATTATTAGGAACACCATACTAATACTGTGTTTGACCCCCTTTCGCCTTCAGAACTGCCTTAATTCTACGTGGCATTGATTCAACAAGGTGCTGAAATTTATTATAGCATCAGTTGATGGAGATTTGTGGGATGCACATCCAGGGCACCAAGCTCCCGTTCCACCACATCCCAAAGATGCTCTATTGGGTTGAGATCTGGTGACTGTGGGGGCCATTTTAGTACAGTGAACTCATTGTCATGTTCAAAAAAATTTTTGAAATGATTTGAGTTTTGTGACATGGTGCATTATCCTGCTGGAAGTAGCCATCAGAGGATGGGTACATGGTGGTCATAAAGGGATGGACATGGTCAGAAACACTGGTCAGGTAGGCCGTGGCATTTAAACGATGCCCAATTGGCACTAAGGGGCCTAAAGTGTGCCAAGAAAACATCCCCCACACCATTACACCACCACCACCAGCCTGCACAGTGGTAACAAGGCATGATGGATCCATGTTCTCATTCTGTTTATGCCAAATTCTGACTCTACCATCTGAATGTCTCAACAGAAATCGAGACTCATCAGACCAGGCAACATTTTTCCAGTCTTCAACTGTCCAATTTTGGTTAGCTTGTGCAAATTGTAGCCTCTTTTTCCTATTTGTAGTGGAGATGAGTGGTACCCGGTGAGGTCTTCTGCTGTTGTAGCCCATCCACCTCAAGGTTGTGCGTGTTGTGGCTTCACAAATGCTTTGCTGCATACTTCGGTTGTAATGAGTGGTTATTTCAGTCAAAGTTGCTCTTCTATCAGCTTGAATCAGTCTGCCCATTCTCCTCTGACCTCTAGCATAGGTTGTGATTTTTGGTTATTTGGGTTGAAGTTTATTTTATGTTTTTTTGTTTTCACACCATTCTTTGTAAAACCTAGAAATGGTTGTGCGTGAAAATCCCAGTAACTGAGCAGATTGTGAAATACTCAGACCGGCCCGTCTGGCACCAACAACCATGCCATGCTCAAAATTGCTTAAATCACCTTTCTTTCCCCTTCTGACATTCAGTTTGGAGTTCAGGAGATTGTCTTGCCCAGGACCACACCCCTAAATGCACTGAAGCAACTGCCATGTGATTGGTTGATTAGATAATTGCATTAATGAGAAATTGAACAGGTGTTCCTAATAATCCTTTAGGTGAGTATATATATATATATATATATATATATATATATATATATATATATATATATATATATATATACTGCCATGTGATTGGTTGATTAGATAATTGCATTAATGAGAAATTGAACAGGTGTTCCTAATAATCCTGTATAATGCTGTTCTGTTATTGCACTTGATCATGAAGGATATGACTCCTTTAAGATGATAAATCTAGTTATAGTGTAATCCTCTTTGGGTT
Source organism: Cyprinus carpio (assembly GCF_018340385.1). NCBI lineage: Eukaryota > Metazoa > Chordata > Actinopteri > Cypriniformes > Cyprinidae > Cyprinus > Cyprinus carpio. Next base: position 7,852,741 of record NC_056620.1, read on the forward strand.
GGAAATATTTGTTTATTTTAACTATTTTAATTTGATGTAATTTGTTTCCCCCAAACCTTTATTTTAATCATCTAAAACAGTACTTAGTCATAAGTCATAATTAATATTTTAAGATTTGGTTCATTTAAATGCACTTTAATGTGATACACTGTTTGTATTGTTTTCTTGCAATTCTGTAATAAAAAAGTTGTAAGATTGTGAAGTATTGCGCATACGTGGCTTGCGCGCTCCCCTTTAAGTCACAATCATGACCATCTTACTTGGTTTCACAATACTAAATATATGATTGTTATATTTAGCTCGGATACTCATGTGTCATATGTCAGTGGTTCCCAACCACGTTCCAGGAAGCCCCCAACACTGCAGGTTTTCCATGTCTCCTTAATCAAACACACCTGATTCAGTTCATCAGCTCTTTAGTAGAGACTCCAAGACCTGAAATGGGCGTGTCAGACAAAGGGGAGCAAAACATGCAGTGTTGGGGGGCCTCCAGGAACAAGGTTAGGAAACACTGTCATATGTCATTTGAAAGGTCTCATGGAGTAGAATAAAACAAGCATAATTGTTGTGGGGCTTTGAATAAACTGGAGAGAGTTTTTGTACAAGAAGTCAACCCCAGACCCATATTATATATATATATATAGTGTGACACGTGTCCTGAGCTCTCGTCAGCGTCGCCCTGGAAACGGAGCAGGCACACCTGCACCTGCTCATCACGGGCTGAGCGGCCACACCTGTGCCCCATCAGCCGCTGCTCTCATAAGCCCTGCAAACCAGCACAGAGGTGAGAGATGTCTCCACAAGACTCGGCTGAAACTTGTCTTTCCTTTTGCCCACAGAGAGCAGCGTGTGACCGCCATCCCCACCAGCCACGGGAGAGCACGGCCCCACACTGCACCAGCGCACCGACAGCCAAGACGCCGAGCACCGAGCACCAAACCGCCTCATCACCACCTTCCCATTGGATAAAATCCACCCTTCAGGGAACTTACCCTCATCCTCGAGTCGTGTCCTCCTTCACCCCGCCACAATATATATTGTTATCACCGTTTTACTTGTAACTTCATAAAACATGATCAGTGGAAAATTATGCAACATTATTGCACAGAGAGCATGTAGTTTAGCCAAAAAAATCTATGGTAGCTGTCATGTAACCTTTTCGCTCATTAGTTCATGAAACATGCATATATCATAGAAAATGACACGTCACTATTTGCAGAAAATTCCTGATTGAAAAGTGCCGAAACTCACCATAATCCAATATTTAGATCTAAAGCTATCTTTCATAAAGCTATAACACATTAGGTCAGGTAGCTTAGCAAAAAAAATCAGAGGTTGCAGTACCTGCTGTTTTAGCTCTTAACTTCACCAAACATGCATAGATCCTTTGATCAGATCGAAAGATTTCGTTCATAGAGCTGTCACATGAAAGCAGGCTGGCGCACCGAGGCTGCAAAGAAAAACAGCTCTATGCTTCTCGTTTCGTTTTCATTCATAACTTTAGGAAACATGCATAGATCATTATTTTCAGAAAATTCTCCCAATTAAAATGAGCACAGAGATCCAAAGATATTGCAGATATTGGTATAACCCAACAGGCACACTTCAGGTGCAGCAGGACAAATAACGTACTCTGTTACGAACGTAACCTCGGTTCCCTGAAATAAGGAATGAGCACTGCATATGGGAAAAGCTAATTTTTCCTCAATGCTGAAGCCTTTTTCAATAACGCAGTGTAACTGCACGGCCATTGGTTCAAACTGGAAAACTTTTTGAACCAATGACGGCGTGGTGTAGCCGCGCGAGCCTATGGTGATGCAGCACACCAAAGCCCGCCAAAATGGGTCGGGTGTATGGCTATACGTTTAGCCATAGGATTTCAGGTCATTCGACTGAAGCGGTGACAGTACTCATTCCATATCTCAGGGAACTGAGGTAACGTTCGTAACAGAGTACGTTCCCTTTCGATACTTCCCTCATACTGCGTATGGGGAACGAATTCAACCGCACAGTGCCATGGCAGGGCCACCTTTGGGGTCCAGGGGACAAGTGAGAGGGCCGGAGCCGTCAAACCCTTTATGTTACACTTGCTAAGAGGGAGCTAGCTCCCTGGAAGTGGCATGATGACGGAGCTCGACAGAGGCCGTCATATCATACCGAGAAGACCCAAGCATGCAAGGTCTGGATGTCCAGGTTATAAAATCTGACAAAAGTGGATGGCAAGGACCAGCCAGCCGCCTCACAGATGTCTTTGATAGAGACACCACTAGACCAGGCCCACGAAGAGGCCATCCCTCTAGTGGAGTGGGCTCTTACTCCTATCAAGGCCCATAGAGGAGTAACATAGAGCGATAGCGTCGACAATCCAACGCAAGAGTCGCTGCTTTGAGATGGGAGACCCCTTGGTGCAGCCACCAAAGCAGATAAAAAGCTGGTCAGATTGCCGGAACAGTTGTGACCGCTTAATGTAGGTCCTCAATGTCCTCACTGGGCAGAGTAATTCCAGCTCTCGCTCGTCCAACGAGGGAGGCAGCGCTGAGAGAGAAATGACCTTCGAGTCATTGGGCCCAAACTCAAGGCATGCAGGGCTGACAGAGAGGGCCTGCAGATCGCCAACACGCTTGACCAATGCTAGTGCAAGTAGCAGAGCGGTTTTGAGCGTTAAGGGCCGAAGGTCAGCTGACCGTAGCGGCTCAAAGGGAGGCCCTTTGAGTGCTCTTTGGACCGTGGAAAGGTCCCAGGTGGGAACTATAAGAGGACGTGGGGGGTTCAACCGCCAGCGATAGGGGCGTGGAATGCTGCAATGGCTGCTACGTACACCTTGAGCATGGAAGGGGTGAGGCCCTTGTCCAGACGCTCCTGGAGAAATTACAGTATCGGAGATATGTCACACTCAACAGGGTCTTCGTTTCATGCTGAGCACCAGTCAACGAAGTCCGACCACTTCTGGGCGTAGAGGCGTCTCGTAGACGGGGCTCTCACCTGAGAAATGGTGTGTAGCACGTCCCCGGGGAGGCTTAAAGGCTCCCATCGAGGGACCATAGGTGCAGAGCCCAGAGTTCTGGCTGTGGATGCCAGATTGTCCTGTTCACCTGAGAGAGGAGGTTCCGTCTCAGAGGGATCAGCCATGGTGCTTTCTTGGAAAGCCTGAAGCTCTGAGGACAAACTTGGCTCCTCCAGAGTGGGGCCACCAGGAGGACTCTGTACTTGTCTTTCCTGACTCAGCTGATGACCTGAGGGATCAGAGCGATCGGGGGGAAAAGCGTAAAGAAGGAGGCTGGGCCAGTTGTGGGCCAGCGCATCTATGTCCTTCGAAAAATAGGTTGGGCAATGAGAGTTGTCTTCTGAGGCGAAGAGGTCAACTTCTGCCTTCCCGAGGATCTCCCAGATTCTGAGAACCATCTGGGGTTGGAGCATCCATTGCTCCGAGATACATTTACATTTAACATTTAATCATTTAGCAGATGCTTTTATCCAAAGCGACTTACAAATGAGAACAATCAGATCAACAAGAGAACAACAACGGTATACAAGTGCCATGACAAGTCTCAGTTAGGGTTTTTTTTAAGAATATGATAGACAAGAAAAGAAAAGGTAAGTACTAGTATTAGTTGTTTAAGTGCTGGCGAAAAAGATGAGTCTTTATGTAACCAGTCCTTTGCTGACCACTGCTACTATAATCTGCGTTGTGTGTAAGAAGGCTCAGGACACTTTTAGTTCTGTTCACCAAAGAGGATTTATTGACAGCCACGCCCAGCATTAACTTTACTCCATCTGCGGATTAACATGAATAAAGTTCAAATCTCTCTCTCATGGGCATTCCAAAGACATTGCTCTCACCAGCATATACAATGCGAACTGACTTTAACAATTGAGTATAACAATTGAGAAACACACCATTAACACTGAAACATAGTATTAACTTAGCACAAGAATATAGAAGAAAATAATAAGAGTGAAAAACCTGCGGAATAACATGAATAAAGTTCAAATCTCTCTCTCATGGGCATTCCAAAGATATTCCTGTATGATATAATATTTGTTAGCTAATTTATGACTCAAAACCATGCCAATAGCATATCATACAGCCCACACGATATAACTTCATATTCTTAATCCACTCATGCATAAAATTATAACAGTACACTGCATACAGTCTTAGAAGTACTTAATAATAATAAATAATAAAATATTTTGTCAATTTATACACTTTGCAAACTTAATTCAACCATAAAATGAAGAGCACTGATAAACGCTTACCTCTCACTAGCATATACAATGCAAACTGAAGAGAAGCGCGCACTCAGTAGAAAATGGCATCAGTAGAGCGCCAACAGAAATTTTCAAAATAAAAGTCTCTAAACAGTGAACAGCATCATCGACATATATTGCTCAAAGAAAAACAGAAATAAATCAATAATACAATAACAAATAAACCCGTAATATATTACAAATGATTTTAGTGAAAAACAATGTGTTACATTCAAACTGTATTCACTATAACTCGTTACATTTACCCCTTCTGGATTTCACTAAAATCCGCACTGAATCCAAATCACCTGTAGCAACAATCACTTTCTGGGGAATAATTAACTCAAATGAAGTGAATATTCATGAGTCTATGAATATTATGTGCTTATTGCTTACAAATATTAAATTACCCAAAGAGGGAATATTTAATCATTTAAAGGTAATCTTTACTAGAATTAATGTAAGTTATCTAGACAATCTGTTCGTCCCGCGAACTGGATGCTAGACTCCCTTATCAAATATCAATAAAAATACCCTTCTTACAAACTCCAAGAAATATTAATCTTCTGATCAGGAAGAACAATATTTTCTGTGTCTGTATTATTTAGATTACTGAAATTAATTCCTAGAAAACAAAGCTTGTAGCTTAGATCACACGATTCAGGGACTTCGATCTTGATGAGCAATAAAACGGTTCAATTCAAGCACATTATGTTATTTAATAAAAGCGGACTAAAGAGTACATAACTACAATTCACACAGAGTAAATATGAGTATATAGCAAAACAAACAGTACAATTTAAACAAGATAATCAAACGAAAATAGTAATGAGATAGAGAGGGAGAGAAAGAGTGAAGGCAGATCTCAGAGTGACAATTTTCAAACAGTTAACTTTGCGAGAGACTCCAAGTCATTGGATAATTTCACAAAAGTGGAATAGCCTAGACAACCTTAAACAGCAATTTTTAAGTTGCGATATAAGAAAGTACTTGCTTTGATCTGGCTCTTGTGTGTAGCTGAGCTCAAATTGTCCGTTGTTGTAGCTTCTGCGTTGTCAGGAACGGAGCAGATGATGCGTGAGTTCGATGGTTAACGCGAATGTAAACTTTGCCAAAAGATGATTAGACTTAAGTTTGTTTGGCTCGTGAGGACAATTGAACGAAGTCAAATATCAGAAGACAATAAAGAAAAACTAAGATAAAACAAAAAAGTAAAGAAGAACAAATGGAGGGACTTCTTGAGAAGTCCGACTGCGAAGCTGGGAACCCCCCTCTTTCTCTGGCGGAATGCCAAGAGCAAGGGTTTTCCTTTGTTTTTATGGAAAAGTTGGTTTACACCTATGTCACCTTATGAACCAATGAGGTGTGAGAAACTGAGGCGGGAAAAATCTTCTTTGTCTGTTGATTTCCGCCCACTGGTCTAATTTATGGCGATGACAAAATTACACATTTTTCCTCAGAAAGATTGTACTTCTGAAACAATGCATCTTTTTGTAATTTGCTGTTGAGATTCGTCACAGTCGGATTTCTACGATCATACAGACACCATAAACTATAACTTTGGGAGTCAGGGATACAGAGATACAGAGTTGTTCCTAACTACAGGCTTATAAAGTTTGATTAAACACACAGTAAACATTATATCTATTCCACTATATCACATGAAGACATCTAAGCACATAAAGAGATACATTTAATACATTTAGAGGTAGTTTTATCAAAAAGGTTAATGTGCGAGCCAGAAATGCTCATGTGTGTGTGTGTGTGTCTGTGTAATGTCGTCGTGCTGTGAGTAAAAAGGCGGGTGTTTGTCTTTCCTTTGAGGCTCACGAGAGTATCTCTGGACCATCTCGAAGGTGTAATAAATGTCACTAGGGCTGGGATGTTGTCGACATCGCGGCGCCCGAGTGGGGAGTTATGTTGGAGGATGTTGTAAAACAAAAGTCCTTATCTTTTTTTTTAAGTTCTTGTCTCTGAGTGCAGAATGTGTTAGAGAGTAATATGAAACAGATGGTTGAATACCATCCGCTCATTAGTGTTACACACCTGTTACAGGTCCACAATGAAACATTCATTAATTCAACTTGTGAGTTACCCACTAATGGGTCAAGAAAAACCTCAGGATGATCAAGCCTAACATTATCTTGGACCATTATGATGCCTGGTACACCATAAAATGACCTGATCCTCAAATCTCTTGTTTGGAGTCAATATGTCTCTTCATCACACAAAACAAAATACAATAGAATACTCCTTAAAACAGAGAAAGAAATGACCCAGATCTCTTTTTCAAATGATTCCCTAAACCTTGGAGGTTAAAAGGCTTCTGAACCATTGACTCAATTAATCTGTTCACTTTCTTAACAAACTCTACCTGCCCTTGTTCTGACACCCTGAACATCAGGAACTGGAACTTGAGTGTCAGTGTCAGTTTGAATGTCAGTCTGAACTTGTGTAGGTGTAAGTGTGTCCATGACACAATCAAGGTTAACAACAAGAGATGTTGGACTGGTTTCAGCTTCCCCGCTACTATTCTCTTTAGTCTGCAACTGACCACTGGAGTCTTTTCTATCCAAAATGTTATGATCTGTGCCCATGGCTTCCTCAACATCAAAGTTCTGGACTAGAGGGCTTTTAGACTCTTGGTTAACCCATCTCATGGTTCTTTCCTCCAGGTCTGGTGGATTGACGTTTTCATCACCAAACTCACTCCTAGCACTACAGGTCTCATCCTCTGATTCTCCTGCAGAAAGCAGGAAGCTTTCCTCCTCATCAGGTGACTCAACAGGTAGGAAACTAATGTCCAACATCAAATTCCTGTGCGCTATCCTCACATTCCCTTTCTCATCCTTGAGTTTGTAAGTGTGCGTCTGCAGGTTCCTGTGAACTATGGTGTACACTACAGGATCCCACTTATCTGCTAGTTTCCTCTTTCTCCTTTATTCGCTACTAGCACACGATCCCCAATATCCAGACATGTCCCTCTGACTTTCTTGTTGTAACCGTTTGCCTGTTTCCTCTGCTCTTTTTCAGAATGTCGCTGTGCGATCTCAGCAGCTTCATAGAGGTACGACATCAACGATTTCAGGTAAGTACCATGATCAACAACTACAGGGTCATGTAGTACCTGTCTGAACATAACATCCACCGGCAATCTTGGTATGCGACCAAACATGAGCTGGAAAGGAGCATACCCTGTTGTTTCATGGACTGTAGCGTTGTAGGCAAAGGACAACGTTTGAATTTGCTCTGGCCACTTGTGCTTCTCTTTTAGGGGCAGAGTTCAGAGCATACATTCTAAGGTCAATTTAAACCTCTCTACCCCCCCATTTCCCATGGGGTGGTATGCAGTGGTGTGAGACTTGGCAACTCCTGACAGTTTGAAAAGCTCCGTTAGAAGGGCACTCTCAAAGTTGGCTCCCTGGTCTGTATGGATGCGACTCGGGAATCCATACACACAGAATACACGGTCCCACAGTTTTGTGAAATGGTCCATCATGACAAGCACATCAACGGAACGCTTTTTCCCATCCTCCGCAGTCCAGAAATCCAGACATACCAGTTCCATGGGCATGGAGGTCTTGATACTTTCAAGTGGGGCTCGCGCATATGGTTCTGGAGCCTTGGCTAGGATGCACCTTTGGCAGCACTTGATATATCCACAAATATCATGCCCCATTCCTGGCCAAAAGACTGAATTATCTGCACAGCTCTTGCTTTTCATGTTTCTTCCCACTGATCATGTAAACTTAAGCATGTCAGGGTTCTAAGGAGGAGGACCCAATTGCAATGAGTTAGTGAGTTAACAATGGTTTATTGACAAAACAGACTGATACAAGAGGGTAGTGAAGTGCACAAATACCACAACAGGAACACAGTAAACAGGAACAGCTAGGGAAGGCTACTGGGTCAGCTTCAGAAAACAACTCCCAGAATACATTGGCAACAGAGGGGGGCGGCAAGACCAGGCTGATGGAGAAGACCACACAAGGCACCATAGAGCAGAGCTCAGACATTTGGTGACCGCCGACTCTGAAGCTGACCAAGTGCCAGGCAGGTAGAACCAGTGCAGGACACACGGGAACAGGTCAGGAACTCCAACACAAGACTGGACAGGAAAAAGCTCCACAAAAACAAATTAAACCCAAGATAAGGGAACATATAAACTAATGAACTAACAAAGAGTAAAGTAACAAAATAAGTAGTAATTACCAATTTAACCAACTTAAAAAAAATCTCAAACAAAAACCAAGAATCAGGACTAGAAACACTAAATAAATATTACAAGTAAAAGCAAAAGCAAGAACAAACAGATTACTAACCTAAGGAGCAAGACAAGAACATGGAACTACAAGGACTAGACAAAACAAGGGCACAAGACCAACCAGACAGGGAGATACGGGCACATATTCAGCCACATCCACAAACAGCTACAAAGACAGTGACAGAGGGTGTGAAAATGACCACGAACCAGCAGACACAAAAGGGTAAGGAGCACTATAAATAGGGAGGAAAACACATGAGGAACAGGTGAGCACAATTAGACTAACAAGGCTAAGAAGAGGGTGACGGTGATATTGTACAATTATGAGGTGTTAAGTGATTTCCTGTCTGTGCTAATAATGTTATGAAGGTAGTGTGGTGACAAGGGGGAGGGAATAAGGGAGAAAATGGAACCCAGTGACAGTGCAAAACTCTGACAAAGCAGGCTTTGACAGTGGTGCTGTCAAATGGGGAGGCAAGACAGTACTGAGGGCAGATCTGTAAGTTCTGAGCATCTTGACGAAAAGCATCTTGAACTCCATCTCCATTAACCTCTTCAGCCTCCACAAGCAAATCACAATAGCGCTCCCTCATTAGCCTGCCACTCACAGTCTTGACAAAAGGGTCTCTACTCAGAGCATCTGCCACTAAGTTTTTCGTTCCTGCTATATGCTTCAACTCAAAAGTGTAAGCTGCCAGTTTGGATACCCAACGTTGCTCACAAGCGTCGAGTTTTGCCTTGGACATAACGTATGTGAGCAGACTGTTGTCTGTCCAAACAGTAAATGTTTGGCCTTTCAACCAATGGCTAAATTTCTCACATATGCTCCACTTAAGTGCCAGAAACTTGAGCTTATGAACTGGATAGTTCCTCTGTGATTTGCTCAGGGTCTTGCTCGCGAATGCGATTGGACGAGCTCGCTCTTTGCCTGCAGGCACCTGAGATAATACAGCTACCAAACCATCTTAACGAAGCATCGATTGCAAGAATCAGAGGTCGAGTGAAGTCAGGATGTGCCAGAAGCACACTTTGTAGCAAATTCTCCTTGAGACTAAATAATGCATGATCGCATTCCTTCGTCCAATCCGTGGGTTTGATATTCCTATAAGTTCCTGCTTTAATATCTACCTTAATTCCTTTCTTCCTTCTCTGCCCAGCCGTGAGAGCAAAGAGTGGCTTTGCCAAAGAAGAACATCCAGGAATAAAATGTTGGTAATAAAGGATCATACCAAGGACTGATTTAATGAGTAATGGGTGTTTTTTGGGCGTAATGTGCAATAAACCAATCAGAGTCTCATCTTCCATTCCCTTTAAGAGCCAGTTCCGCTTGTGTCATGACGGATTTGCTATTTACACGGTGGAATTTGGGAAGCGCAAAGACAGAACGCGTCTCCGAGATGAAACGGAGCTGCTTGTGTGCGAGCAAATAGATAGCCTAATTCTGATACATGCGATGACTATCCATTATGTCATGTAGGCATTTTTATATTTAATTAGCCAACAAAAAAAATGCAATCCTTTCATTTTTAATATTTGGCATGTCTGTGTTTAATAAGCAGCGCGTACGTGCGTTGTGGACCTGCCTATACTAACATGCTCTTTAAATAACAAAGAAAAAACATTGCGCCGGACTTTAGACCAGGTTTGAGTTGGTCTATGGCGCAGTCTATTTTCAGCTCCTTTAAATAGCAATGCACCTGAACACACCTCCTTTTTAGACCAGCACGCCCATGGGCGCACCGCACAAATGGGCGCAAATGCATTTGCTAATTAAATGACGTGGCGCTGGACGGGAATAGGCGAACAGTGACGAACTGAAACTAGCAAACACACTTGCGTTGCGCCTTGCATCGCATTGTGCCAGGTGTATGATAGGGCCCAATGTGTTTATTTACAAAAAGGCATGAGTGGTGAAAATGAGTTTTTCATAAAACTGCAATTTAAATATATTATTTCTATAGGCTATAAAGAAAAAAGACAGAATAATTAGGCTGAATAAGCTGATCTATAGCATGTTAAATGGTGGTTACCAAGTCTATGAATAGTACATCCCCCTAAGCTCACAGAAGTGGTTTGACCCAAGTCCTCAGCAGCCAATGACATTGACCCATTCAAACTGATTTTTAACGTGTACTTAACATGTATTTAACACAGGCCTATATATATTTTTTCAGCATTTTCAGCATCATTACTCCAGTCCTCATTGTCACATGATCCTTTAGAAATCATTCTTATTCTGATTTATTATCAGTGTTGAACCTGTTTTGCTGATTAATATTTTTTGGAACCTGTGTTCCATAATAAAATAAAAAGTTAAAAAGAACATAATTTATTCAAAATAGAAATCTTTTCTAACAATATCACTTTTTATCCATTTAACACATCCTTGCTGAATTAAAGTTTTCCTGTGTTCAATAAATAAAATAAAGTTAATATATATATATATATATATATATATATATATATATAATATATATATATATATATATATATTTTTTTTATTTTTATTTTTTTTACTGACCCCAAACCTTTGAATAGTATATTTAACACAAAATACTGTTGTTGTTTTTTTTTTTTTACTTTTTATTTATCAAAGAATCCGGAAAAAACATCACAAGTCCCAAACAATATTAAGCAACACAACTGTTTCCAACATTGATTATAAATCAGCATATTAGACTGATTTCTGAAGGATCATGTGACACCGAAGTTAAATTGCAATAATAGGCTATTTCACAAAATTACTTCTGTAAAAACATAAAAAATCTTACTGATCCCAAACGTTTGAACGGCAGTGTTTACATATATAGACTATAGTCTACCTCATGAACAGTTAAATGTTCTTCCATTGTGCAATACAAATATGTGCAAATTATACTATATTACTTTACATCCTAGGACATCCCTATAACTTTATTTTTTTATTCTATTCATATTATACAGTGTTTTATCTATATCACACCTGTACATATTTATCCTTTGTATGTGTGTTTGTGTGCTTTATTTATATTTATACATGTGTATTTTATTCACACCTTTTTTTTATTATGTGTGTTGTTGTTGTCTCTGTGTACTGGAAGCTTGTGAGACTAAAAAAAAATGTCTTCTATGTGCAAACATACTTGGCAATAAAGCTCTTTCTGACTTCTGAAATGGGTGTGTTTAATATACAGTAGACCTACTACAGTATGATATTTGTGAATGTGTATTTTTTTATTAATTAAGAATACTTATAGAATTATTGTGTGCTTTTTTTGGTTCTTGACACTTCATTGGTCATTTTGTGTTTTAAGAATGATATTCAAGGTTAAGTATAGGCTGGAAGTTACTTAAATGTAAACTGTTTTATCTAGGTATACGTTAGAGAAAGACGACTTTCCTTATTGATCACGTCTTCCCTCAGGTAAAATGTATATTTTCTTGAGTGCCTGGATGTTGGAATCACGTTGTTTGCATTTACTCAAACTGATTTGCTGAAGTCGAAATGCGGACGTTAAATTACCTACTTCCGTTAGCGTGAGGGATTGTGAAGCGTGAGGGACTGTGAAGCGTGAGCGACCAGCCGGCGGAGGAATCCGCTTGGTCTTAAAGCCTCCCTCGAACGGCTATGTTCACAAATCAAACACTTGACAAAAAATAATTATTAATTTAGACTTTGTTATTCGTATGGTCTAGGTGGTCATACAGCATATGCCTTAAATATGGGACAAACTGCGTCCCGTATAACTTTCATACGGAACGCATCTTTGATGCCTTAAAGGGTTACTCCACCGCAAAATGAAAATTTTGTCATCAATCACTTACCCCCATGTCGTTCCAAACCCGTAAAAGCTTTGTTCATCTTCGGAACACAATTTAAAATATTTTGAATGAAATGTAAGTGTCTAAAGCATACACACAGTTCCATTGAGTGATAAATGTGTATTAACAATGTAGTTGAACCAAATGATAAAGGAAACTGTTAAAATAACCACAGCATTAACAACAACTTTGAAATAAGAGCGTGAGGTTTGTCTGATAATCATACATGAAAGTAGCGTTCGTTGCTTTAGCAAACAGAAATCGGGCGCATATTCTTTCAGGATCATCTTTCGCTGATGGAGAGGAAAAGTTAAATACTATAGCATTATATTTTATGAAAATGAGATAAAGAAGTTTTCGCACTGAAATAGAAGGGATCTCGCGGTCATAAAGCTGTTGTGTTCTTGCCAGGCTATATCTGCAGCTAAGCTGAACAAAAAGCAGAATGAACCGATGAAACGTTAAGGCAAAAAACACAATAAATAAACACAATTTATGAATGATGTAGTGCTAAATGACATATTGTTTATTACAGTACAGAAACTATAAAGTATATTTTCTACCTTATTCTGTGCAGAAATTTTAAATAATTGTTTTAATATATAAAACAATCATAAAATTGCCATTAGGAACAGTGTTGGGGAAAGTTACTTTTAAAAGTAATGCCTTACAATATTGCGTTACTCCCTAAAAAAGTAACTAAATACGTTACTTAGTTACTTTTTATGGAAAGTAATGTGTTACATTACTTTTGCGTTACTTTCACGTTACTTTTTAAATATGAGCAGGGCTTGATTGTTTTTAATATAAGAAGTTCTATTTATAGCAAATGTAAAAGCCCTTTCACACCCAAAAAGTGTAATGAATAAACCTCAGGCTGAAGGAAAAGGTAAATTCACGTCTGTACAGTAGAACACAGGAGAAGAAGGTTCAACACTCTTCAGCAATAAAAAAAACAAAACAATGAAGCACAATTGTTAGTTTATCTAAAGTCATTTTTGATTATTAGTATGGTTGAACTGGATCATTAAAGGTCAGCAGCAAAGACACTGTTAATAAAATGGGAATAGATGCATTTGTGTTATTTAATATATTTAGTTATTGCAGGTTTGCGTCATATTCTGAGTTTGCATTTCACTGTTTTGATTAATTTTGATGAATACTAAATCTGTTTTGTTTTTTTTTAGTTTTTTTTGTGAGTGGGATGAATTAATGCACATTCACATTTAGTCTAGAACTACAGTAACATCATGTTCACACAGCGCACACAACGCCTCCATACTTCCGATTTCTCCCAATATGGGAACAGGAGGCTTGTCAGTCAAAAAATGGGAATACAAAGTAACTGGCGTTACTTTTTTGAAAAAAGTAACTCAGATATTTTCTTGTAAATTAAAAAGTAATGCGTTACTTTACTAGTTACTTGAAAAAAGTAATCTGATTACGTAACTCGCGTTACTTGTAATGCATTACCCCCAACACTGATTAGGAATAAATTATAGATTACAAATGATTTCTTATAGCAAATTCAAAGTAATAGATAAGAAAAGAATTCCTTGTAAAAAATGTAGTGTGTAGATAATAATAATAAAAATTATAATAATACATACAGTCATGGCCAAAAATATCGGCACCCTTGGTAAATATGATCAAAGAAGGCTGTGAAAATTAATCTGCATTGTTAATCCTTTTGATCTTTTATTTAAAAAAATTCACAAATCTAACCTTTCATTGGATAATAAGAATTTAAAATGGGGGGAAATATCATTATGAAATTAATGTTTTTCTCTAATACACATTGGCCAGAATTAACGACACCCTTTTATTCAATACTTTTTGAAACCTCCATTTGCCGGTTTAACAGCTCTAAATCTTCTCCTATAATGCCTGATGAGGTTAGAGAACACCTGACAAGAGATCAGAGACCATTCCTTGATCCAGAATCACTTCAGACCCTTTAGATTCCCAGCTTAATGTTGGTGCTTCTTCTCTTCAGTTCACCACACTAATTTTCTATAGGGTTCAGGTCAGAGGACTGGAATGGCCATAGCAGAAGCTTGGTTTTGTGCTCAGTGACCCATTTTTGTGTTGTTTTTGAGGTTTGTGTTTTGATTATCGTACGGTTGGAAGATCCAAACATGGCCCATTATAAGAGCCAATCAATTAGTGATTTTTTTTTTTTATCTGTTAGTATTTGATAGAATCCATGATGCCATGTGTCTAAAGAAGATGTCCAGGACCTCCAGCAGAAATATAGGCCCACAACATCAAAAATACAGCAGTATATTTCATTGTACACATGGGGTACTTTTTACCCCTGTTCACCAAACCCATCTTGAGTGTTTGCTGCTAAAAAGTTCATTTTTTAGTTTCATCTGACCATAGAAGCCAGTCCCATTTGAAGTTCTAGTCGTGTCTGATAACTGAATATGCTGGAGTTTGTTTTTGGATGAGAGAATTTTTATTGAAACCCTCCCAAACAACATGTGGTGATGTAGCTGCTGTTTGACAATTTTTTTTTTTAGGTTTTCAGACTCAACTTTTTTCTGCAATTCTCCAGCTGTGATCCTTAGAGAGTCTTTAGCCACTCAAACTCTCCTTCTCACTGTGCATTAGGACGATATAGAGAAACATACTCTTCCAAGCAGATTTATAAAATTTTCTGTTGATTGGAAATTCTTAATTATTGCCGTGAAGGTGGAAATGGGAATTTTCACTGCTCTAGCTCTTTTCTTAAAGCCACTTCACTAATTTGTGGAGCTCAATTATCTTTTGCTGCACATCAGAAATATGTTCTTTGGTTTTTCTCATTGTGATGGATGATTAAGGGAATTTGGGCTTTGTTTTCCCTCATTTTTGATATTTCTGTGAAACAGGAAGCCTTGGATGGATAATTTCATGTTCATAATCACCCTGGAGTGCTCAAAATTGTGAATATGAATGGGAATATAGTTCTGAGATTTTTTACTTATAAGAATTTCTAGGGGTGCCAATAATTGTGTCCAACAATTTTGAGAAAAACTTTATTCTACACCATTTTTCTACAGTAGCCCTAAATGGACAAATTGCTCTACAGAGCGTGTTTCGTCACTTTGTTGTTATTGTGAATAAAACACTGATACAATGATTTACAAGCACATTAATATCCACGATAACATCAATTTATTGAATAATCAAGTAAATATAATTCTTTAATTTACATTTACAAGAAATATCATTGCTCGCTGCTGCCTTACTGACGACAACTTCACCTGTGTTGGCCATCGTTGCTTCTCTAAAGGGAGGGGTGAGCGGGGGACTGAGCGGTTGGTTGCAATTCGCTACCTCACTGCTAGATGCCGCTAAAATTTACACACTGCACCTTTAAAGAATGCAGAATCGAATCATTATAATTGAATCGAATTGAATTTAATTGTGAATCGAATCGTTCTAAATTAGCAAAAATCGTTCTTGAATTGAATTCAAAACCTATGAATCGAATCGCTGTCTACCCAAAGATCCACAGCCCTAATATATATATATATATATATATATATATATATATATATCGATATATTTATTTTATTATTATTATATAGAGAGAGAGAGAGAGAGAGAGAGAGTTTATTCATGTAAAAATACAAGAGATGGCTTGTAGAACAAAGATAAACCATATACAGGTATGTCTCCATTTTTCATAAGTTAACACGTCTCTATCTGTGTTTTATTCAGCTAGGCCATAGTGTATGCCTTTGTATTAGGGATTTCCTGGAATGTCATATAATTTATGGCTTCTTTGAGTTTTGGATTTTGCACTTATGGGTATAAATAAGTTATAATAAGTTATTCTCCAGTGTAGAGGAGTGCATAAGATTTCCTGACAATTTTATTTTTTTTTTTTTTTGTCAAAGATTTTTAATCAGAATTTATTTTATAATAAATCCTTAGACCTTTCTAAACATTTATAGATATAGGCATCCTACATGTTAACAGGTCATGCTGCAGTTTTATATATATATTTATAATAACCATTATCAGTAATTATTGTTTTGTTTAACAATAATCAGAATTAGTAAAACATTTTTGGCCAAATAGTGCAACCCTAAAAACAGGCACAACCAACTCAGTGTTCTTTATAATTTTTGGTAAATAAAGAAAATTTAGTCTGAAAACCTTTCTTGTAACAATTCAGATGTTGTTGTTACAGTTCATATTTTGGAATTCACTTAATATTGCCTTTCTAAATAGACGCTCGTAACGCAAGTGTTTTTACACATTGATGCTTGTTTTTTTTTTTTTTTTTTTGAAATGAAACAATTATAGAGAGAAAGTGAAGTTGTGGTAGAAATGGAATCCAAAAGGTATCTTTCCGGAGCCGAAAAAGGAAGTTTTGACTGCTATATACATAATATTTATTGCTGGAGTAGGCTATTAATACTTGTTTTATATATGCAGTGATGCCCATGATCACAGATTGTCAAATGAGGTCAAACTGTGCCACATTTAGGTACAATAGAAAAAGAATAGCGAACGCAAGCAAAGCGTAATTAATTTTTTTTTAAGACTCGTGACCACCTACAGAATTTGCCGTATACACTCAAATAAATTCTCCGAAATTGTTAATGCAGGCACTAGAGAGCGCACGCGCTCCACTTCGCTTTGGCCCTCCTCACAATCTCACTGCAGAAAAAGAACACAGCGGGCCGTTGCTGAAACAAAATGGCGAATGTGGAAATGGATTTACGGAGCAAGAGGCTTAATATCGGGTATGAGCACGTGCGTTGTATGACACCATCAACAACTCATTTAAGAGCTTGGATGAGGGTGTTTTAGGGAAATGGAACAGATTCGGTCAGGGTTGTGTTGTTCTCATACTTTGCTATCTATTTTTCTGTTCGGCTAGTATTAGCGTGCTAATGCTAAATGTTATTATACAAGGAGCCAGTTGTCAAGATTCATTTATTAGAGGTGATTTTCGTTGGTTTTGTGAACTCTTTAGTTTTAAAATCTTTGAACTGTAGCATAGCACAACCTTTGTGTTTAAACATTTTATTTGGTTAACATTAGCTTCTTAGTAAAGTATCCATTAACGTTAGTCTTCATGTGACGACCACACATCATGTTAGTTCTATCTATCCAAAATTCCTATGTCAGTTAGATCATAAAACTTATCGAATTAGTCATCATAGTCCCTAAGCACATTAATATACCTACCTAGATAAATTTGTTGGTGAATTGTATGGTCAGTATTTGTGCCCTTGTGAAGAATACCGTGTTGCCTTGGCAAAACATAACAAAACCTTTGCATGTTATTTGGTGCCTAAATTAGCGCAAAACGAACTCTTTAAATTTAAAAAAGAACAAAAAAATTTCTGTGATGAGAAAAAAAAATGCTGAAATGTGACCCTTGTTTCTTTTTACATTGAGTTATACTAGTTGATGTTAATGTGCTTGTGTCATTTATCTTTACAGGCCAGAGGATTTAGAGAGTCCAGAGAAGAGTGGTAATGAGGATGAAACCGGTGACATGTCTGGAGAGGATGAAGAGGACGGTGAGGAAGAAGCGGAGGTGAATGGAGAGAAGCAGGACAGCGGTTCCAAACATCACAGCAGCGGCAGCAAACACAAAAAAAAGAAACACAAGCACCGTAACAAGCACAAAAAACACAAACATGCATCTGAGGAAGATAAGGACCGCAAACGGAAACATAGACACAAACATAAGAAGCACAGGCGCAAAGAGGAGCCATCTTCCTCACCATCTGGGGCCATCAACAGGAGGGCTGAGGATGGCTCTCCATCACAGTGCAGTGCAACCCTGGATGACAAGGCGCTTCTTGAAGACCTGGAGAAACAAAGAGCACTGATTAAAGCTGAGCTGGACAGCCAGCTGATGGAGGGGAAGGTTCAGTCAGGAATGGGCCTGATTCTACAAGGTTACAATTCTGGCTCAGAAAAGGATGAAGAGGAACAGAGGGCACGTAATGGGGAGCAACGGCAAAGAACCAGTGGGGGCAGAACCCGCTCACCTAGGGACCAGATAAGCAGGGGTGTTAGATCCAAACGGGACTCAACAGTCACCAGCAAACCAAGTGTTAAACGGCGCAGCCGCTCACTCTCTCGAGTTGGTAGGGATGCTAAACTTGAACGAATTACCAAAATTGTGAAAGAGACTGTTAAGGAGCGTAGCAAGTCCAAAGAGAAAAAACGCTCCCGGAGCAGAGACAAATCCAGGGAGCATTTGAGGAAATCCCAGTCCCCATCTACAAGAAGACGCTCTGCGGAGAGAAAGTCAGACCAGAAGGAATGTTCTGATCGGCGTTCCTCTCCCCATATAGATGAGAAGCGGGAACAAGTCACACAGAGATCAAACTCACGAGGACGCAAGAGCCGGTCACGAGATAGACGATCTCACTCTAAAGATGTTTGGCTGGGTCGCTCAGAGAAGGACAGAGAAAAAAGGCCTGGAAAGTCTCCGTCCAAAGACACCTCATCTGGGAAAGAGAATCGGTCTCCTCATCAACGTCGAGCTCTTAGCTCTCAACGTCAACACAGTTCCTCCCCTCGCCATAGGGACCGCCAGCCCAACCAGCCCCCATCGGGTTCAGCAGACCAGAGTTCCAAACTGAGCCATTCACCATCTAGAAACAGGTCACCAGTCAGCAGAGGACAAAGTCGCTCAAATGAGCGCCGGAGAGATTCCCCGTCCAGGTACACATCAACACTTTTTTTTTTTTTTTTTTTTTTTTTTTTTTTTTTTAAATTAACATTTTGTCATCATTTATTTACCCTCATGTTGTTCCAAACCTGTATGACTGACATCTGTAGCATACAAAAAAGGTGAAATAAAAAAAAATAAAAGTGACAAAAGAAGATATTTTGAATAACTTTCATACAAGTCTGTAGGGTCCAGTTTTATTTGGAGCATCTTTTATGTTCCACAGAAGAAAAGTCATTCATACGGGTCTGGAACAACACGAGGGTAAAAATGATAACAGAATTTTTGGGTGAACTATCACTTTAAGCAGGGGTGCTCTTGGACTTTAGCTTTACCCAGCTCTGACACACTTGTCTGGAAATTTCTAGTGAGTCTGAAGACCTTGATTAGCTGGTTCAGGTAAGTTTAATTAGGGTTGGAGCAAAACTGCAGGACAGTGGCCATCCAGGAACAGGTTTGGACACCGCAGCCTTTAAGCATCCCAACTAGTTTGACACAGCAACAAGGCAATCAGTGATGTGAGTTTGGGGCAGGGCTATTTTTTGGTTAGCTAGTATCAGATGAGAAGTGTTTGGGAAACTTGTTTGTAAACTGACATTATTGAGGTTATTTTTGGTGACACTAGTGGCACAGAAATTGCACACTTTCTTGAAAGAAATCAACAGAGTGAAGCAAAAAATTATGATTAAAGATCGACCAATAAGGAGTTTTGGACACATAGATAGATAGATAGATAGATAGATAGATAGATAAATATTTAAAGACATAAATATATTAAAAAGATACACATATAGCAGTTCAATTTATATTTGTATGGAATTATGAAATTAGAAAGTGCAAATACTATTAAAATTAGGGCTGGGCGATATATCGCATACAATTGTCACGTGCATTTCGTCAGTAAAGCTGGTTCCCTGATTAGCGGTAAATCGCCATCACCTGCTTTCAGATGGAGTGGCATTTAATAGACAGAGCCATAGTTCACTGACAAGCTACACAATATCGCGTTCATTATCGAAGGCGATTCATCTGCGTCAATGAACGTGATATTGCGTAGCATGTCAGTGATATATGGCTCTGTCTATTAAATGCAGCTCCATTTGAAAGCAGGTGATGGCTATTTAGCGGTAATCATGGAACCAGATTTACTGACTAGATGTGCATGATCATATTGTTCAATATATCTCCCAGCCCTAATTAAAATATTTTGAAAATGAGTCGATATTAAAATTAATTAGATTTTTTTTTAAATACGATTCATTTTAATAAATGATTAATATTTGAGAAATTATTGATTCTATAATATAATAATTTGTTAGTGTTATATTTGTTCCACTGTTTGTGTAAAGAATAAAGAAATTAAACATAAGAATATGACAGGTCAACTGGATACAGCAGAGCATAGTTTAAGTGGTTGCAGTGAAGTCATTTGAAAAGGCTAGAAGGTGACAGTTATATTTTCATAGTTCTTGTCTTGACTGAACGGGATGGTAGCAAACGTACACTCAGAGATCAGAGTTTTTTGTTTAGCTCCAGGCATTTCGTGTTTGTTGGCTGTACTGACACTGAGAGAAGCAGAGCTATTTTTAGATATCAAGTTAAAGAACTACCCTCTCAGTGGGAATTGCCCTGATTGTGCCATTGATGGAACCTAAAATTTAATGTATATGCTTTCATTTATATTGCTTGGACTATAATGTCTTGAAACAGCCTTGTCCTAAATTACAGTTCTGAGATTGTAGGGTCATATGCTTGTCTTGTCATTTTTATTACTTTTAAGTTATCATCTTAATAGGCTGCGGGGCATTTATAATGACAGGTGGAGCTTAATGTACCTGTGCGATAAACTGCGTAGCATCAGAATAGTAGACTGTAAGATTGGAAAATTTAAGGTGAATTGTTGTTCTAAACATATGCTTATTATTGTTGGTTACAAAAATGCCATAGGATGAAATAATTTATCTGACAAATGCTTCATGTCTCTTAGGAAGCGTCATCGTGTGGATGGAGCAGGGAGATCACGGGAAACGAGTCCAGCGCGGCGCAGAGTGAGCCGCTCACCACTCAGACGTTGGTCTGTAACACCACGGCGACAGTCTCGCTCCTCACCCAGAAGACGAAGTCGATCGCCCCTGAGACGCAGGTTAGACAGACACAGTGAGGAATACTGCTGTGAACTGTGGATGCTCATTTTGGTTAATTTTCCTCTCGTTATCTAAACTTTAACCGCTAACTGATAAGATTAGGATAATAAATTAGTATTTAATAAAAGTAGAATGTCCAAGTGACACTGAGACCTATTAAAAATAGAAACAAATATTTTCATGGGTTTATTTTAACATGTGCAGGGGCAGCATGCAAAACAACAGAACCTGGATTCATCTATTGTCAAACTGTTGTGCACCTGCAGCACTTCTGAGTAGGGATGTGCCATATACCCCCATGATAACACATTTGTACATGAAAAAAAAAGTCATATCGCAATATCAATGATATAGCGACACAATGACGTATTTAGTAATGTTCAGCAGCCGAAATTATTAGGCCGAAAATAGCAACAAAAAGCTCTTTCGGTCGAATAAGCAAAAAAAACAAATAAATTGTACCGAACAATGACGTGACGCAATCAAACAGAGGCGGCAGCTATTGCATCAAACATGTGGACAGTGTGGAAGTATTTAAAACTGTCTGAGAAAAATGCAAAAATCAGTGCAATCACTGACAGCGTAGGACCGTTTAGTACTGCATCTCATGTCTCCGATGAGAAGAGGAAGGGGTGGTTGTTGCTGGTTACTGTATGATGATTAAAAATGGCCTTAAACAAACTGCAGAATATTATGTTTTCTAATACACGCACAAATTGCATGTGTTCAAACAACACTGCATGAGCTTAATGTCTCATTAGCCAGGGTTTAAAGTCCAAACCGTGAGGGGAATCTCTGCCTAAACTGTGTTACTCGTCAGTTGCTCAGTAACATTTTTATAAATTTTTACAAGGCATGTGACTAGGGATGCATCGATCCGGTACTCCGTATTGGTATCAGCTCCGATACTGGCATTTTCTGCCGGATCGGGTATTGGTCAGATGTGACCGATCCAAATCTGATATTGAGTGTATACTATTGTGTTATTGTTGAGCCCCACGAAAGGCACAAAAACATTATAAAGCACCAAAAAGTTTTCGTGCGCTATATTTCAAGTGTTCTGAAGCTGTTCTATATTTCAATGTGAGGTACAGATTAATATTTAAGTCATTAAATTCATGTTCACATTAGTGGTGGTCAGTAACGGAGTAGCTTTATTCCGTTACTGTACTTAAGTACATTTTTCAAGTATCTGTACTTTACTGGATTAGTTTTATTTTGAGTAACTTTTACTTTTACTTCACTACATTCCAAAGCATAAGATTGTAATTTTTACTTCACTACATTTCATAAAACATATCATTACTCCTTATAATTATCACATGCTCCGAGACGCAGAAGCAGTGTCTGATTCAAGAATTAAATTATTCTTTTCAATGAACCTTTTAAATTGGATCGCAAATCACACCAAACGATTCATTCACGAATTGGAATGATCCGATTGCACCTGTTCTCGAGTCTACGACTCACTGATTCAAATGAACCATTTAGTGCGAGTCTCCAGTGAACTGAATTCACAAATAAGAACCGGGAGATCTTGTGAGCACGTGCGTGGCTTATGCTGCTAAAATTAAGTTACTAATGTCGAATATTAGGATTAATTATTGTAACTGAAAAACAAATAAAAACATATTAAGGTCAAAACTGTCAGTTGCTTGTGACCTTAATCTGCTGTAAAGGGTGATCTATTTACAGCATAAGTGCCTCGTAGGTAAAAGAAAAACAAAAAAAACAACATTAAAATAACACAGATTAAATACAATAACTCCTGCACGTTGAAATTCCCTGCTTCCGTAACATTAACAGTTTTATTTAAATGCATGCCCTATGTGACGTCTGTTTTTATATTGTTTATAAACATTGTAAATTTTTATATTGTCTGGAGTAACCACCCAAGTAGACAGATATGAATGTTTATTCATAACCATACTGAAAATAAGTAAATATTGTTAGCTGATTCTAAGAGTCTAGCTAAAAAGCTTGCTGGTGCTAAGTTGAGGTAATTTTTAGATATAAAGTCCAAATATTTTTATTCAACCACCACCTATATAGATTAACGTTACATCCGGGGAAAGAGAAAGGCTGTTATGTTCAGAACATGGTAACTACAGTAATTATCAAAGTGGGAAGTAATGACCTCTGGGGGCATTTGGCCAGGGGTGTTTACACAACAGACAAGGTTTGAGAAGGAAAAAAATCATTATGAAAATATAATTATATTTTCCTTAAAATGTTCTTCCTAACTTCAGGCCTTATTCTCAAGTCATATATAACTGTGATGTTCTGCAAAACAACAAACTTTAAAACACTTTTTTTCTTGCTGGTAAAAATCTGGTGTTCAAATGTGACCCTAGAGCACAAAAGCAGTATTAAGTCTCTGGGGGTATATTTGTAGCAAAAGCCAAAAATAAATTGTATGGATCAAAATTATCAATTTTTCTTTTATTTATATTTATGCATTTAGCAGGCACTTTTATCCAAAGCGATTTACAGCGCATTTTTAACAGTATGTGTGTTCTCTGGGAATCAAACCCATGACCTTTTCCGCTGCTAACACAATGCTCTACCACTGACCATAAATATATCAAAACTTAATTTTTGATTAGTAATATGCATTGCTAAGAACTTCATTTGAACAACTTTAAAGATGATTTTCTCAATATTTAGATTTTTTTGCACCCTCAGATTCCAGATTTTCATCTCAGTTCAGTTTAAATAGTATCTGTGCAATCATTTGCAATCAAGTCAATGATATCACTGTAAATGAAGTGTCCCCAACTAAGCAAGCCAGAGGCAACAGCGGCAAGGAACCAAAACTCCATCGGTGACAGAATGGAGAAAAAACCTTGGCCAGGCTGCAGCAAACTCAGATTGTGCAGAAGAATCATCTGTTTCCTGTGGTCTTGTCCTGGTGGTTGTCTGAGACCAGGTCTTTACAGGGGATCTGTATCTGGGGCTCTAGTTGTCCTGATCACCGCTGTCTTTTTAGGGCTGTAGAGGTCCTTTCTAGGTACTGATATACCATCTGGGCTGGATATGTACTGGATCTGGGTGACTGCAGTGACCCTCTGATCTGGATACAGACTGGATCTGGTGGCTACGGTGACCTCGGAATAAGAGAGAAACAGACTAATATTAGCGTAGATGCCATTCCTATAATGATGTAGCAAGTACATTGGGTGTTATGGGAAGTGTTCCCGGTTCTGGTTTACCTAATTAATGCAGCCTAAAAATCCTTTAACGGATTTGGATAATAGAAGCGTATCAGTGTGTTATGTGTAAGCCAGGTTGAAGAGATGGGTCTTTAATCTAGATTTAAACTGCAAGAGTGTGTCTGCCTCCCAAACAATGTTAGGTAGGTTATTCCAGAGTTTAGGTGCTAAATAGGAAAAGGATCTGCCGCCCGCAGCTGATTTTAATATTCTAGGTATTATCAAATTGCCTAAGTTTTGAGAACGCAGTGGACGTGGAGGACTATAATGTAACGAGCTTGTTCAAATACTGAGGTGCTAAACCATTCAGGGCTTTATAAGTAATAAGCAAGATTTTAAAATCTATACAATGTTTGATAGGGAGCCAGTGCAGTGTTGACAGGACCGGGCTAATATGGTCATACTTCCTGGTTCTAGTAAGAACTCTAGCTGCTGCATTGTGGACTAATTGGGGTTTGTTTATTAAGCGTGCAGAACAACCACTCAATAAAGCATTACAATAATCTAACCTTGAGGTCATAAACGCATGGATTAGCATTTCTGCATTTGACATTGAGAGCATAGGCCGTAATTTAGATATATTTTTGAGATGGAAAAATGCGCTTTTACAAATGCTAGAAATGTGGCTTTCTAAGGAAAGATTGCTATCAAATAGCACACCTAGGTTCCTAATTGATGACGAAGAATTGACAGAGCAGCCGTCAAGTCTTATACAGTGTTCTAGGTTATTACATGCAGAGTTTTTAGGTCCTATAATTAACAACTCTGTTTTTTTTTTTTCATTCTAGGTTTTTGAAATTACTCGTCATCCAGTTTTTTTTATCGACTATGCATTCCATTAGTTTTTCAGTTTGGTATGTTTCGCCGGGCTGTGAAGCAATATAGAGCTGAGTATCTTCAGCATAACAGTGAAAGCTTACACCGTGTTTCCTGATGATATCTCCCAAGGGTAACATGTAAAGCGTGAAGAGTAGTGGCCCTAGTACTGAGCCTTGAAGTACTCCATACTGCACTTGTGATCGATATGATACCTTTTCATTCACTACTACGAATTGATGGCGGTCATATAAGTATGATTTAAACCATGTTAATGCACTTCCATTAATGCCAACAAAGTGTTCTAGTCTATGCAAAAGAATGTTGTTGTCAATAGTGTCGAACGCAGCACTAAGATCCAATAGCACTAGTAGAGAGATACAACCACGATCACATGATAAGAGCAGGTCATTTGAAACTCTATGGAGAGCAGTCTCAGTACTATGATACGGTCTAGATCCTGACTTGAAATCCTCAAAGATACCATTTTTCTCTAAGAAGGAATATAATTGTGAGGATACTACCTTTTCTAGTATCTTGGACAGAAAAGGGAGATTCAAGGTCGGTCTATAATTAACTAGTTCTTTGTGGTCAAGTTGTGGTTTTTTGATGAGAGACTTAATAACAGCCAGTTTGAAGGTTTTGGGGACATATCCTAATGACAATGAGGAATTAATAAAAGTCAGAAGAGGATCTATGACTTCTGAAAGCACCTCTTTTAGGAGCTTAGATGGAATAGGGTCTAACATACATGTTGTTGGTTTAGATGATTTAACAAGTTTATACAGTTCTTCCTCTCCTATAGTAGAGAATGAGTGGAACTGTTCCTCAGGGGATCTATAGTGCACTGTCTGATGTGATACTGTAGCTGACGGCTGCATGGTTACAATTTTATCTCTAATAGTATCGATTTTAGAAGTAAAGTAGTTCATAAAGTCATTACTGCTGTGATGTTGTGAAATGTCAACACTTGTTGATGCTTTATTTTTCATTAATTTAGCCACTGTATTGAATAAATACCAGGGGCTATGTTTGTTTTTTTTCTAAAAGAGATGAAAAGTATTCAGATCTAGCAGTTTTTAATGCTTTTCTGTAGAATAGGTTACTTTCCCGCCAAGCAATACGAAATACCTCTAGTTTTGTTTTCCTCCAGCTGCGCTCCATTTTCCGGGCTGCTCTCTTTTAGGGTGCGTGTGTGCTCATTATACCATGGTGTCAGACTGTTTTCCTTAACCTTCCTTAAGCGTAAAGGAGCAACTTTATTTAAAATGCTAGAAAAGAGAGAGTCCATAGTTTCTGTTACATCATCAAGTTGTTCTGAGGTTTTGGATATGCTAAGGAATTCGGGTACATCAGAAAGATTACTTACAAAGCAGTCTTTTGTGGTAGAAGTGATGTTTCTACCATACTTTTAAAAAGAAGTAGAATTTACGGTTTTAGATATATGAAGTTTGCACAAAACTAATGATCTGAGATATCATCGCTTCATCAACATCAATTCCATGTGACAGTATTAAATCTAGAGTATGATTTTGACAATGAGTAGGTCCTAAGACGTGTTGTCTAACCCCAATAGAGTTCAGAATGTCTATAAATGCTGATCCCAATGCATCTTTTTTGTTATCAACATGGATATTAAAATCACCAACAATTAAAACTTTATCTGCAGCCAGCACTAACTTGGATGTAAAATCAGCAAACGCAATAAAGTCTGTATGGTGCCCTGGTGACCTGTATACAGTAGCCATTACAAACATCACAGGGGATTTATCATTAACATTTGTTTCTCTGGATAATGTTATATGAAGCAGCATTACTTCAAATGAGTTATACTTGGAGCCTGCCCTCTGAGAAATCCTGAAAACATTGTTATAAATTGAAGCAACACCTCCCCCTTAACCTTTTGGACGCGGCTCATGTTTATAATAGTAATCTTGGGGGGTAGACTTATTTAAAATAATGTAATCATCAGGTTTTAGCCAGGTTTCTGTCAAACACAGCACATCTAGATTATGATCAGTGATCATATTATTTACAAAAAGTGCTTTCGTAGAAAGGGACTTGATATTCAATAAGCCAAGCTTTATCATTTGTTTTTTTTTGTATTGCATCTGTTTTGCATTGTTGAACCTCAATTAAATTGTTACTCTTAAATTGGTTTGGACGTTTTTTGTATTTTCTAGTTCGGGGAACAGGCACAGTCTCTATAGTGTGATATCTAGGTGAAAGAGTCTCTATGTGCTGAGAATTAACTGACTTCTGTGATTACTACATCACTCTCATCAACGTAGTCCATATCAACAACAAAAAATTATCTTGACTCCATGTAGTGGTTATTTTGGGAAAATTCCAGGTATTTTGAGCAGTAGGGTTATAAAAAAAAAAATGTGCTAATATAAAATTAAATTAGGTAGTTCATATAAAATTGCTAAATAAATCTATCAGTATTTTTTTACTTAAGTACTTAAATAATGTAGTACTTTTGTACTTTTACTCGAGTAAAATTGAAAAAGGAATACTTTTACTGGAGTAATATTTTATTATACGTATCTGTACTTTTACTCAAGTGCTTGATTTGTGTACCTCGTCCACCACTGGTTCACATTAACTCTTCTTTCCACTCCAGCTATCTGTCATCCTCCATTCAGCCATCAATCTGCGTGTTGCGTTTGGTTACTGCAGTCAAAATGATGAAACACTCTTCAAGAGCACACAGTAACTGAGGTTTAAAACTGTTAAAAGAAAAGGCTTAATAAACTAATGCACGTATTTAATACACTACGTATTAATATCTCTTCCCTTTGTACTAACTTTTCTATGTGGACTCGGAGGGCTGTGCAGCCTGTGCACTGTGACTCCATGTTGTTTCAAGTGCATCATTCTGCGCACGGGATTTGCATAAGCGCTTTCTGCCACTCTGTATTGGAGCCTTTAGAATTATGATACTTTTCTGAGCAATGAAAGATTATTAATAGTCTTTCTTGTTCTGTCCTATTTATCATATGTTGCTGCCTTCATTACTGTGCTATACATTTAAAAGAAATGTATTTCTATGTTATAGTATGTTTATATATAAGTTTACTTGTTTTTTCATGAATGTATTTTACAACAATACAAAGAGCAATGTGTAACATTTTACCAGATTTAGACATTCACTTTTATTTGTAAATAAAAATGTTTCACTAGATTTTATAAAATTATTGTGCACCCGTGATTTTTCTAGAGTATCTTTTGCTGCTGAATTATCCACTTACCTAGTTTTATAATAGTATTTTTGTCATAGATTATTACATATTTTTTCATTTATTTTTCTTTAAAATTAAGTTGTCTATATGTAGTAGATTGTTTAACACACAAAAGAGTGACGATCAGGTCAACACAGAGAAGTATAGAAATTCTACATTGATTTAAAAAAAACCTGCGCTGGTATCGGGCTGAGTCGGTATCGGCAGATACTCAGAATTTTCGGGATTGGATCGGTTCTGAATTTTTTTTTTTTTTTATCATTGCATCCCTACATGTGACAATGTGATATGTGCATCTTCCCAAATTAGTAATGAGAATAATTTATAAATCTGCTGTGCTGTCAACAAAAAGAAGCACTAAAGACTTCCTGCTGTTTTCCGTCAAAATACAAGCTCCATCAAAATTCATAAATGTTAATATTGTAATTTTACTGTTGTTCTGTTAAATAAAATTAAAAAGTATGACAATAATTACAACACCTCTATTAATACATTTATTGTAACATTCATGGTATAATGTCTGCTAGAACAGTGGTTCCCAACCATGTTCCTGGAGGCCCCCCAACACTGCAGGTTTTCCATGTCTCCTTAATCAAACACGCCTGATTCAGATCATCAGCTCATTAGTAGAGACTCCAAGACCTGAAATGGGTGTGTCAGACAAAGGAGAGATGCAAAATGAAAGTCATCATCAAATACTCCATCTGCCATCAGATGTGTAATCTGGGTTATATGAAGCGACGGGAACACTTTTTGTAAGCAAAGAAAAGAAAAATAACGACTATATTCAACAATACCTTTGCCAACAGTCTCCTCTGTGTCTCTCCATATCACTATGCTGTGTATGCTCTTCTGTATCATCAAAGCTAAATACACATAGAAACAGTGCATCCTTGTTGTGCGGATGATACAGAAGCGCATACAGTGATATGGAGAGAGACAGAGGAGACTGTTGACAAAGAAATTGTTTAATAAAGTCGTTATTTTTGTTTTCTTCGCTTACAAAAAGTGTTCCTGTTGCTTCATATAACCCAGATTGCACGTCTAATGGCAGATGGAGTATTCTGACGACCTTCCTTTTATGGACCTTGACACTGTTATTTACTTGGCTGTCTATGGGACTGTCACAGGCCTCCCGGTTTTCAACCAAAATATCTTAAATTGTGTTCCAAAGACGAACGGAGCTTTTACGGGTTTGGAACAACATGGGGGTAAGTGATTAAAGACAAAATTTTCATTTTGGGGTGGAGTATCCCTTTAATATTTAATATTGGAGGCATCCAAGTTATTTGACACATTCGAACTTTTTTTTTTTTTTAAATAAGTAACGCAATAGTTACTTTTCCCTGGTAATTGTTTACTTTTATAATAATAATAATATATATTTGTGAGAAGTAACTATAACTAATTACTTAATTACCTGCCAGCTGCAAGGTTCTTACAAGGTGCTTGAAGTACTTGAATTTGTTCTTTTTGAAATTTAATCCTGGAAAACCCTTGAAAACAGCCATATTTATGAATGTTTAAATGGCAGTATATAATAAATTAGTGTTAATTATTTTTTCGATTAAATACTGTTTTTTTTTTTTTTTTTTTTTTTTTTTTTTTTTTTTTTTTTTTTTTTTTGCAAAATTTTTTTTTTTTTTTGTCTGATATAAATACAGAGCCGTTTTTCCTGGCTTTCAGCAGCGCACGAGATCTCGCGATATTACTCCTTGAGGTGAAAAGTGGTCTCGTGATATCAGTAAAAAGTTGATTTTGTGGTGAAATCTTTGATAGTGCTTGCATTATGTTGTTCGGTCTTTTATTGCATGGTTTGTTTGGGTTTCATTTGGGAATGCAAATAAAGTCTGAGGCGCTTTGTGTTGCACTGTTATCATTTACAAGTAGGGTTGGGAACCGAGAACCAGTTCTTATTCAGAACCGGTTCTGTTTTTTGAAAAGCAGAACCGTGAGCAATTTCTAAGTTTCGGTTCCGAAAATGGTTCTGGTGTGACACATGACTAAGCGCTGTGAGCATCCTTGCGCCGGGGTGTTCTGATGATTTGGCATTTCCTGTAAATGATGTCACAAACTAAATAACAGAAACGCTACCCTGCCTCTTTAATTACTGAGCACATTGTTTCCAATGACGCGCACTCCACAGACTCCACAGACTGCATCGTGTCTTTAACTGCCGAACAAATGTTTCCCACGACTGTACTCGCACCTTTGATAACTGTTCACGTCGTTTTGTCTGACTGTACATGTACTGACAGCACTAAGCACCTGCCACCACTAAATTACATTATATTTGACCCAAATTGTCATTAATATACATACTGACTTCAACTTGGACCCCTAAATAAATAGACTGCTTTTGTTATGTAAGTATTAGGGTTAGATTATTTAGTGTACAGGTAATTTCAAGAGTGATAGATAAAGTGATAGAAAATATTTGTTTTCATGCATTTTAAATGTTTAAAAATGTAAAAACCACTCATTGCATAACACCATTTACTGACTGCATTATTATTTGTAAAATTGGGGCTTTATGGATTGTGTGTGTACATGGTTATAAGTATAACAGTTTATATTTCATTAATTTAGTGAAAGGAACAACTGTCTTAGCCCTCAAGGGACTATTTGGCCAACTATCTTATTTACACTATCAAATGTTATTGATAGTGTAAAAAACATCAACTTTGAAGCACATGCTAATTGATGGACTAGCATTACTCAACATTACTTACTACCTTCCATCAACACTACATTGAGTTTAGGCAAATACTGCCTTTCAGCAATTGTTTGTTTGTATGGTAGCGGAATCGGAACCTGAAAATGTGTATACGGTAATGTATGTTGAATTTTGACATTGCCAACCTAGTAGTTGAGTATTGTGCATGTTTTTAATAGTTGTTTAATGATTTTAATGGAATCGTAACCAGAACCGTTAGGCGGAACCGGAACTGGAACCGGAAAATTTCTAATGATTCCCAACCCTATTTACACGCTTGGAGCCAGTGGTGGAAAAGTACTGAAAATTTGTACTTAAGTACAAGTACTGTTACATTGCTGAAATAATACTCAATTACAAGTAAAAGTACTGGTGTCAAAACAGTACTTAAGTAAAAGTACAAAGTACTCCTCTCAAAAACTCAGAGTACTAGTTACTTTTTAGCTGGCGATATTTAATGAATTTCCAAAAAATAGATCTATGTGGATAATAGCTACTTTGAACAAAACCCACTTTTATCCTATTGACAAAGTATGTGAATTAGTGGTCATGATACAGGAATTTTTAACTTCAGTACCTTAAAAAATATTAGTATCAAAGTACCTGTGAACCGGAAGTTGCAACTGACATCAGTGTTGTGATTATATTTCCAAGTGAAACGGAATATTGAATAAAGGGAGGGGTTTTATTGTGGTGCACTTCCACTCCACCTCTTGCTCATAGCAGATTCACGGCTGGATAGGAGTGGTTAAAGGGGTCCTATTATGCTCTTTTACAAAGTCTTGATTTCATTTTGGGGGTGTACTGACATGCTCTCATGCTTGGTGGTTAGAAAAATGCATTACCCTTCCACATAAATTACATTACAATACCTTTCTCCCCATCCTGGCACAAACGGCTCGATTAGTTCCGGGTTTGATGAAGGCCCACCTTCCGAAAAACAAATATGTTTTGAATGGTTTGTCTGCTCCAGTATTATTAAGGATGGAGTCAGTATTGCTATATCATTTTGAGCCGGTTTCAGACCCCGAGAATATTGAGCAAGAGGATCACGCAGAACCTTTGCATGCACGAATATTGCGAGACATATTATGCCGCGTTTCCACCGAAATTACCCAGAACAATTGTACCAGGAACTTTTTTCCCCAGGAACTGATAACATCAGTCAGCTCACCTAGGCTACTGCAATTTTCCTCACTGTATATTTACAATAAAATGAAATATGATATAAAATACCACTGCCTTCTTTCGTTTTCATTTAAACATAATAATAGCAGCAGAAATGTACTTAGTTCAGGGAAATGTGTATATACAGCCATTACAATGAAACAAAATGTATCAATTGCTTCTTTTTATTTTCATGATAACATATAAATTGAATACAGACCAAAGATTACCTGTTAGATTTACCCAAAACAAATTATATTTTATGTTTAACCACTAAGGAGACATCAGAGTCAGCGGCAAATGTCAGAAGGACTAGCCGAGTTGAGACCGCTCTAGGCGGATACATAAGCTCCCGCTGATCGCGTGGAGCTGACCGTCTCCGAAATCGGCGAAACACATTTTTAAATAGGCACTGTCTTTATAAATAAACCGCAGATTTGAGTTTTAAACAACTACATTCTCGCCTGAAATACTTTTAAAATTACATTTCATGACACAATAACAGTAATATTTTTAAAATGATCTGAATAAATGGTGGTTGAAATCACAATGCTGCGTGAACTCAACCAATTAGCATGTTTAGTGCCCAAGTCCCGCCCCCAAAAGTTCCGAAACTTTGAAAAAGTACTACCTCGCCAGCAGGGACTTTCTGAGGGGCATTTTTTTTACCCGGAACTTTTAGTTCCTGGTTCCTGTGGTGGAAACACACCAAGTACCAGCCTAAAGTCCCTAGTTCCTGGGTAAAGTTACATTTTAGATGGGATGTCAACAACAGCTTAAAAACAACTGCATTTACTATGTACAGATAAGTGCAACGGTAATGTGTATTACATCGCAGAAACTGCAATCAACTTATACTTTGAAACGTAGTGTAAATAACACAAACAACAACAAAATATAGCTGCAAGCAGCAATTACCAGGTTGTGTTTTTTAACATTTTTAACTATTAGAGTGTTATTTTTTTGCCCTATCTCTCTTAAATTTTGCATGCTTGTTTAGAATGAAAATACACATGATTTTACACAGTTTTGATGATTTGTGGGCTTTCTTTTTGTATTAATAGGCCTTTGGATACACTATGTAAAGAACATATTATAAAATGACTGGTTTATAGATACTGTGGAAAATGAGTAATGGAACCGTGTCAGATATTTCAGTATCAGTATCAAAATACAGATATTTATGATAGGGATGCACCGGTTGACCGGCCATAAATCGGAACCGGCCGGTTTTTGCTTAAAATACGCGATCGGCAATCGGCCGGTTTTTGGTCTTTTTCCCCGGCCGATTTTTCCGGAAGCGCGCCCGCGTGCACAGACTACATTG
This sequence comes from Cyprinus carpio, assembly GCF_018340385.1. Classification (NCBI taxonomy): domain Eukaryota; kingdom Metazoa; phylum Chordata; class Actinopteri; order Cypriniformes; family Cyprinidae; genus Cyprinus; species Cyprinus carpio. Next base: position 7,886,381 of record NC_056620.1, read on the forward strand.
TAATCATTCGCTATCATGTCATTTGTGTGGAAGTTTTACAAATCTGTGCGCAGGACACGGGCAGCCGTTCAGCACTGGAAGTGCAGAGTTACATGTCTGAGGCACAGATAGCAGGAAGTGAACAGCTGTTGGTGTACTGGCGCACAAATAAGAGCCCCTTTCCTGCACAAAATAAAGCTGCGCGAGCGTACTGTAGCTGTCCGCGCCCTACACAAGCGGAGATAGTAAAGGGACGTTCAGCTCAACTTCTCGCGTGTTGGATGAGAAACGAAACTGTCTAAATGGATTTTTTTTTTCTTTTTTCTTTTTTTTTTTTTTTTTTTTATTTTAGAACTTGCATACACGTTTGAAAAGCCAGAAGTAAACGTCAGTTCTGTATAGGATGATTATTTTTATTTTACCTTAAAATTACATCGACTTAATTTGATTTAAAAATCAACTGCTGTAGCACATTGAAAAAAAGTGTTTCATTCATCCAATTATAACATTTTAGTGTAATGAATCACATCTATATATTTTTTTAACTTGAGCCAATAGTTATTTATTTTTCATTGGCTCAAGTAAAAAATATAGATGTGAATCATTGTGCGTTTCTTAGTACGAATTCAAGCAGGATAAATATCAAGCCTATGAGCCTGTGCTTATTTTCTCTACACCATATTTTAGATTTGACACATTTAAATAGTGTGCAGTATTGTTTATATAATATGAATTGTTATATTATTCAAAAGAAATTGTGGTTTACTTTGCATTGGAGCATTAAAAGTGGTAGCACAGTGAGCTAGGCTTGCGTGTTTTATAAATTTTCTTTATTTTAGTAAAACGTGAGGCACTGAATAATTTCACTCCCATTATTTAGGCCTAATTAAAACTAACAAGAAATGAATAAATTAATCCTGCACAATTTAACTAAATCATTGAAACTCTAAAGAATGGACTGATTGATAAAACATCCTCATGATTAAACTCAAGTTCTCGAAATACACGATGTAAAAAAAGAGCTACATTAATTGACAACTTCAGTCTTCTTTACTTGCTTTCATGTAATTTAAGTAAAAAATAAATAAATAAATTAATTAAATGTAGATGAATTTATATGTACATGTATATAATATTCCTTAAAATATAAGTGCAAGATTTGCTCGGCGCATGATGCTGAGTGCACGTGCAGCATTTATTCTTATTTGTCTACATATTTTATCTTCATTACAAATCTTGTTTGGTTTTATTTTGGATAATTGCATGAAACAAAAAAAAAATTGCTTTGTAATGCATATGCAAAATGTGAATTATTATTCATATTCAAGTGTTTGTGCGAAAATTATTACGCATGCATTACAGGGAGGCCCCCTCTCGGTCACGTGATTTTTTTTTTTTTTCCCTGATAATGAAATAACTGAAAATTGTGGTGTCTCGCATACATGAGAAATATATCTACAGAAAGCTTGAAATGTCTTTTAAATGAATCAATTCAAAACGAAAGCATTATGTAATCTGTGAGGGATGTATTTCTCCATGTATGTCCATGTGGAGAGAGTCAGCAGCGGGGTGTTACAGGCTAGTTCTCAAGGAGTTGTCTTCCTTTTACTGATTATTTTCGGGTTAAAGCATGATTAAACAGATACAGCACATTCACACGCAATCGCTGTCGCAATAATGCATTCAAACAAATGTAATTTTACAGTGCTGCTTCATTTGTAACTGATTTTGAAATCTGTAAGAAATGCATCGATCTGTAGATAAAATAACTGACGAAAATGTACTGTTATTTTCATCACAAACAAAATTTGCAAAGCAGAAAGCAGCAATTATACCTTTTAACGCTGACAATGTTATTAGTTTGGCGTTTGGTAGGAAAAACGTCCCATTTGAAACTCTCCTGTTATTTTATTTATTTATTTTATTTTTATAGGCTACGTTATGAACATAACATTTCAACTTTATCCACGGAGCGAGTGCAGAGCAGTGTTTCTGGTTTCAGTGAGAGCGGAGTGATTATTAAATGCTCGGCGCGCAGAGGGGAAATTGTTGCTGCTCCACTCTCACATACTCTGCTGCCGAGTGAGAGAGATGTTTCCCCTACAAAATGAACAAGACCGTCCGGTGTAGACACGGTTAGACAGTGTCTGCTATATTTACAAATAATTGAAATAAGAAATAAAAATAAATACATAACCTAAACCAGCGGCATAACGAGATGAATATATAGACTAGAAAATATATTTACACTTGCTCTGTCCTCCGTCCATGACACTGACTCACTGCAGAGCTGCCAGTTTACATCTGAACAGCTCTTAACGCCGAGTGGATGGTTAGATGCCTGATGGGCTAGTATTAAAAAAATAAATTAATAAATTAAATAAAGGTCTTTCCAGCATTAAGGTAATAACATTACTGCTTTTTTAATTATCGTGTTTCAGTTATAAATTTGACTGGTAAATGATAAAGAATTATATTAAAACTTGTTTTAATATTGATTTTAAGTAGGGAGGGAAAAAAATCGATTTAAATTGTAAATCAGATTTTTTTTTTCAGATTTTTTTTTTTTTTTTTTGTGAAAAAATTCGGGGATTTTTTTTAAGGCCATCGCCCAGCCCTAATGCAACAGTTTTTTTTTTAGTTAAGGCAACTTCCTCTGAAATTAAGTTATAAAAACTAATAAACTTTATTGCGCTATACGGTAGTCAACATTTGAAGTGGATCAAACCTTTCTTTAAAGTTGTTTTAAAACCAATAGGCCCAGATGTCCTAAAAACCTGTTCTGCAAGTTTAAAACCCTCATAACCCTCTGTGCATATGAAAGACCAAGAGATTCACACCTTTATCTCGACCCCCACAAGCTATACAGAACTACTCCAAACCCCAGCCCCCTCCAGCTGAACTGAACTCATCTGTTTTTGGGCTGTGAGGAACGGTGTGTTGTCATGTTACTGGGTTGAAACATGCCTGCACTCACATCAGCCGTACTATTTGTAGTCATTATTTTCTCGCAGCCCATATTATTATTTTCACTAGACCATAATAATAACAAATTATCAATTGATAATTAATCATTATCGTAGACATTTGTGAACGTAGATGTTTGAGGCAGGCTTTAAGACCAAGCGGAGTCCTCCGTCAGCTGCTCCCGCTTCACAGAGAGTGCAAGCTCTAACTGACCCAGCTTCATCGTCCGCGGTTTGATTTTATAAAATCAGTTTCAGGCGAATACAACTTATTGATCATGAGCCCAACATTTAGCAAGGCAGGAAAACATTCAGTCTACCTGAAGAAAGATGTATTTCATTGAGCTAATACTGTTGAATAGAGATTAAAAAAAAAAAAAACTAGTGTAGGCTATTCTTAAACTTGGAGCTCATTTTATTGAAGTACAAATCCAAACACCAGAAGCAACCTACACTCTGTGTTCTTTCATTGAAAAGTATGCATTTTATTTATTCACAGGCTATATGGTTGAAATAATATTTAAGTTGAAAACTTTAAGTGCCATTGTTTAAAAAAATGCATCATAGAAATGTTTCATAGACCTTCAGTTGTCATGCTTTAAAATCCAATGGACAGACATAGGCCTATATTATTGTACATTACAAATATTTGGATCGTCCCTTATTTTCTTAAAGAGTAAATACTTATTTTCTTCAAGAATAAACATTATTAATAAAGATTAAAAGAAAGAACCTCTATTAGCCCTTATTTTCCATTTCTGAAGTTAATTTGCAACTCTGATGATGTGACTCCCCTGACAGTGGCACGTTCCTAAAAAAAAAAAAAAAATACAAAAAATTAAATAAAAATAAAACCTTGTTAGAGCTATGTGAGCAATTTAATAGATTAAAAAAAAAAAAAAGTGTGTGCTTGGTTTCCGAAATGGAAAACGAATAAAGCTCGTAAAAAATGATATGATGATAAAGTCACGATAACATATTATTAATTTATAGAAATAATTTAAGCAATTAAGACCTTTTTTAAAAAATACCATATTCAACTTGAATTTCAGTACTATTAAACTGACTTTAAAATCTTAAGGAGTTTATAAGTTGAAAGGTAAAATGTCACAGTGCATGTCAAATAGTCTAAATGAACTTGTATCTTATATGGTATCTGAAGACCTTGATTGCATGTTAGCATAAAACTAACAATATATTATGACTTTTTTTTTTTTTAATGAACAATTCCTGTATATAATATGTCACAGCAACCTTTATATCAAACATTTTGAAATCGTCCACAGCTGAGCATCGCGGGAGGCAGCTTGAGCGCGCAAAGTGAATGTGCATGCACAAGTAATTTTTGGATGCAATGGAAAAATAAGGCTGGATAAAATTATAGCTACACGAAACTTGTAAATAGTTAATAACAGCCTAGATTAGGCCCATACTCTGTACCTAAGTATATAATGTAAATTTGTTAACCCACAATAACACATTTTAACCAATTAATCACCTATTTTCGTTTGCTGCATTTTTTTTTAAACATGCTAAAAAATAAATGAAATTTGTGAGAGTTGCATTTTATTACATTCAGAAATTATACCGGTAGGCCTAATATGCTATAGGCTAATGTACCAACAGGATATTTTTAGTTCCCTTCACTTTACAACAAATCCTTTAAATTTAACAAATTTATCAGAATAGATCAAGAATTACAAATATATAATTCTAATGGATAAATATAATTGCAGTATATAATAATATAGGCTTATAAACAAAACAAAAATAATAATTAAAAATAATTTAAAGCGATACAAAAGGTTGGGCTTATCTCTCTCCTTCAGGACAAATCCAAACATGTTGCCCATTTGAAACTAAACTCTTATTCATTAGGTAAAATAGGCTTTGAATTTCACATGTGTTTCAGTATCGACGGAAAATAAATCATAATGAGTAAAAATATGCCAAAGTGGACGACTCCTCACGCCGCAGGGCTGGTGAACGACTGTTTCCAATGAATATGTGCGCGTAAGGCACAAGCGTGATCAAAGTCACAATTCACAATTATTGGTCACACAGTAAAGGCATAATTCAAAAATGCAAAGTGTTAGCCGTTTGAAAAATCAAGAATAATAACAGAGTTAATAAGAATTATTTATAAATGCTGCACCATTCTCATTCTCATATCCTTTTCGCACTGTAGAGAACCATTTTGGTTACCCTCAAAAATCAATTTCCCATCATCTTGACATCTTAGAATTTTAATTTGCTTAGCTGTAGCTTTAATAACTAGTGGCCTCAATATAGGATGTACACAGTAGAATTGCAATCTTCCTATCAATACTGCAAGTCCTAAAAACATTCCTAATTTAGTTAACCATGCTTCCCATGCTCATAACTTTAGATCATACCAATCTCACATTTGATTATCTTTTCCAGCATTTGCTTTATCTTCTATTCTTAGGTTTTTTTTAATTTGAGCCTTACTTAATGCTCCTTCTGGATCAATATTATTTGGTACATCGATACAGCATTGTTTCCCAAACATAATACATACTTTTCCTTTTTCAGTTAACAAATAATATAAAGTTATTCTATTTTGCTGTCATTCTGCTTGTTGCATCCAATTGCTCTCCTAGAAGTGATGAGGCTTCATCAGTATAATTAATAAATCTTTGCTGATTGTACTTTGTAATTAATTCATTCTGTAATTTTATTGTGTTTTTTGTAATTCAAATTAATATTGATTCAAACCCTAATATTAAATTTGTTAGGTATGCCTTTAGGTTGACCAATTTTATATAATTTGCAGGGGGTTTTCATCTGCTCTTTTGGTTATAGTTTTTTCTCCATTTGTTGTTTCCTCTTCTAGAGAGACATGACTCATTTTATGTGTCTGCATAACCCTAGTACATAATCCTGACCAATTTTCTGGTAACGTTGGCAGTTTCTAAAGGTATTTAATTCTCTGCCCCTTTCTATTAAGCATTTACCTCACAGTTTTATTACATCTTATCCCATTTCACTAGATAGTCCTGGACATTTATTTAATCATTGCAAAAGTAAATTTCTGGCTGAAATAAAGTTGTCATCTTGGTTTTGTTTAGGCCTATTTAAAATGAGA